>NW_024070209.1:9275520-9775676 GCF_014754425.2 Oryx dammah | reverse complement strand
TTGCTTTATTGACTATGCCAAAGCCTTTGACTGTGTGGATCACAATAAACTGTGGAAAACTCTGAGAGAGATGGGAATACCAGACCACCTGACCTGCCTCTTGAGAAACCTGTACGCAGGTCAGGAAGCAACAATTAGAACTGGACATGGAACAACAGACTGGTTCCAAATAGGAAAAGGAGTACGTCAAAGCTGTATATCGTCACCCTGCTTATTTAACTTCTATGCAGAGTACATCATGAGAAACGCTGGACTGGAAGAAACACAAGCTGGAATCAAGATCGCCAGGAGAAATATCAATAACCTCAGATATGCAGATGACACCACCCTTATGGCAGAAAGTGAAGAGGAACTAAAAAGCCTCTTGATGAAAGTGAAAGAGAAGAGTGAAAAAGTTGGCTTAAAGCTCAACATTCAGAAAACGAAGATCATGGCATCCGGTGCCATCACTTCATGGGAAATAGATGGGGAAACAGTGGAAACAGAGTCAGACTTTATTTTTCTGGGCTCCAAAATCACTGCAGATGGTGACTGCAGCCATGAAATTAAAAGATGCTTACTCCTTGGAAAGAAAGTTATGACCAACCTAGATAGCATATTCAAAAGCAGAGACATTACTTTGCCGACTAAGGTCCGTCTAGTCAAGGCTATAGTTTTTCCTGTGGTCATGTATGGATGTGAGAGTTGGACTATGAAGAAAGCTGAGCACTGAAGAATTGATGCTTTTGAACTGTGGTGCTGGAGACGACTCTTGAGAGTCCCTTGGATTGCAAAGAGATCCACCCAGTCCATTCTGAAGGAGATCAGCCCTGGGTGTTCTTTGGAAGGAATGATGCTGAAGCTGAAGCTCCAGTACTTTGGCCACCTCATGGGAAGGGTTGACTCATTGAAAAAGACTCTGATGCTGGGAGGGATTGGGGGCAGGAGGAGAAGGGGACGACTGAGGATGAGATGGCTGGATGGCATCACGGACTCGATGGACGTGAGTCTGAGTGAACTCCAGGAGTTGGTTGACAGGGAGGCCTGGCGTGCTGCAATTCATGGGGTCGCGAAGAGTCGGACACGACTGAGCGACTGAACTGAACTGAACTGAAAGCAGGTCACATGATCACATCTAAATTTAAAGGGATGAGGTTATGCAATCCTACCATGAACCTGGAGAACTAGAACTATTTTGCGACTAGAACTAATGACTACCACAGAGAGTGACTATAATTTGTGGGGATGTGAGCCATGGGGTGGATGAAGTTTTAGGTTTAATAAAAGTAAGTTACAGAACAGAGCTCTGGGAGAGAGTCATGTTGACGTGGAAAACAGCCGCCATCCACTGGTGGTGGCTGAGTCCTGATGACACCAGAAGCTTGTGCCCATTCTGTAGGCATGAGTTAGTTCTCAAGGTATTTCCAGAGGTTTAGTAATCAGAAATCTACACAGACACACACAGTTTCCAGGATGGTATATCAACCCTGCTCTGTATCCTAAAAGGTTTCTTTGTAATTAATGGTTTTGTTTTCAGGCCCAAGAGATACTGGATAAATAACTGTCTCAGCTAAAAAACAAAGAACAGTGATGTATTGTTCTGGATGTTTTAGCTGATACTTTAATCTCTACTCCCTGAACTCCCGTGTCTCCTTGAGACACCAACCAGTGTGGTGAGTGGGAGCAGCCAGCCACACATTTTCTCTAATAGCTAAAATCCTATCGAGTGATGTCACACCGTCTTCTCTCATATAATTTAGAGAAGCAAAGTTTTAATGTTCTTGGATTGACCAATGCGCAAGGGTCCTGTGGCTATTTTGAGTGCCAGCCCACTAGTTCTGCAAAAATATAAATATTAAATCATAAATGTTAGCCTCTCTGGCTTCTGGGACTACAGATCTATATAATCTGTTGTGATTAGGCCATCAGTTTATAAATTTCCTGTTTGGATTACTTTGAAGGAAGCAGATGCTGGACCCCAAGACCTCTGAAGCAGTCATATAGGGGACATTGTTGGCTGCCTATCACATCCATTCTTTTCCCTAAAAAACCTAATATTGTTTGGGATCCACCAAATGACTAGGGGAAGGTAACCCTGTCATCAGCTCCAGGGATGGGCCCTGATTGTGTAAGCCAGGTGTCTCAGTCTTCGTACTCTTGACATATTGGACTGGATGATTCTCTGTTGTGGGGACTTTTGTGTGATTACAGGATGCTGGGCAGCATCTTTGCTAGTAGTATTTCCAGTCCTAGTTGAAACAACCCCAAATGTCTTCAGATATTGTCAAATGTCTGCTAGGAGGCAAAATCACCCCCATAGTAGAGAACCACTGATGTAAATCAGCCATGATAATCTTACTCTTCTTTCAAGATAACTGAGTTTAGAATGGGTATATGGCAATTTGACTAATGAAATTAAGGGAAAAGAAGGCTACTGGGGAGTTTTAGGATATGTTTTATTCCCTTATAAGAAAGAGACCCAGGAGGAGACAAGTCCTTTCTCTTTCTCTGGATTTTGTAGTTTGTGGATGAAATCTGGATACGTTGCAGCATGAAGATGAAACAAACTCAGAAAGAAAGACAAAACCAAGCGATTCTCTGAGAAGTAGGGCAAGAGCCCTGATACACCCAGCCTGCAGCCCAGCCCACCACCAGGCAGATTTTTATTAGAAACAAGTATTTTTATTGTTAGAGCCAGAGTGTTTTGTTCCTGGCACCTGAAATCATCTGAACTGAAGTCATCAGGGGAGAGTGGCACAGAGAGAGGTAGGGCCCTCCCTCATTCCTGCTGGGACAGTTGCCTTCGTAATTAAAAGTGATAGATTTCCCATAATGGAAACCCACTCCAGTATTCTTGCCTGGGAAATCCCATAGACAGAGGAGCCTGGTGGGATACAGTCCTTGGGGTGGCAAAGAATCAGACACGACTTAGTGACTAAACCACCACCACATTTCCCATCACTGAAGCGATAGGATGTTAGGAAGTTTACTTGGATTTTTGGCAAGTTTATAAATAAACTGAGCTCCTGCTGTCTAGAGGACAGGGATAAGGCAGCTACAAAGATAAGGACTAGATGATGGTGGACCAGGAATAGATACAAAGATCAGAGAAGTGCAAATGGGTCAAGCTGTGCTTAGTGAGTGGAGGAGTCAGATTTCAATGCCAAGACTGATGCAGGCTCAGCTGATCCCGCAGCACTGAAGCCAAAACACCCAGGTTTGCTTACACCGTGCTTTTTTTTTTTTTTTTTTTTTTTAACCATTGGCTGCACGTTGGAATCACTCATGGAACTTTAAAAAATGTTGATGCCTGGGTTCCCTCCCCTGTCCCTGCAAGCTTCTTATATAATTGGACTGCTGTGTGGGCTGAGCATCATTTTTTTAAAACCTGAACCTTCACAGCTGGTGGATTCAGGTGTCTAACCCCAAGTGATTTCCATTCTATTGTGTTGCCTTTACACTCGTAGGTACGTTTCTCATTTCTATCTTTGTGTGTGTATGTGAATAGATAATTCTTGCACCTGGTGCAAAGGACTACACAAACACACACAAAGACTATACAATACAGTTTATTTCTCTCCCATGCCTGTCTCCCAGTTACCTAGGTCCTCTACCTAGAGCAAAGTTTATGACTGTACTACACAGGTATATGTTTATTTTTGGTTCTTTTTAATACACTACTGATAATTTTGTACGCATACTGCTCTATATCTTGAGTTTTTGACTTAACTATCTCATAGATCATTTGATATTAATACCTAACCTCTTTGTTTTTTATTATTTGATGACTAAGTAGTTCCATTGTACGGATGTGCTTTAATTTACCTAGTGAAAGTGAAAGCGAAGTTGCTCGGTCCTGTCCGACTCTTTGCGACCCCATGGACTGTAGCCTACCTGGCTCCTCAGTCCATGGAATTTTCCAGGCAAGAGTCCTGGAGTGGGTTGCCATTTCCTTCTCCATTAATTTACCTAACCAGTCCACAATTGATAGGGCTCAGGTTGGTCCCGGCCTTACTATGATAAATTATGCCCGAGTGTATAAACTTACATGCATATGTAGGTATGTCTGTAAGAAAAATGGGATCTCAAGATCAATGGGTAGGAGTGCTTGTAATTGAGGGACTGTGTTAAACTGACCTCATGGAGGTTGTTCCCCTGTCAGCAAATGTGCTGGAAGAAAGAGAACCTCCTAGACTTCCCTGCTGGTCCAGTAGTTAACATTCTGCGCTTCCCGTGCAGGGGGTTTGGGTTTGATCCCTGCTTGGGGAACCACAATCCCACATGCTGCGGTCCATGCCGCTCCCCTCCCTCCCAAAAAGAAAGAGTACCTCCGTCCCTGTGGTAAGGGGTGTTACCATTATTTGATTTCTACTGAACTGATGGGGGAAAAAATGGTACAACAATATATTTAAAATTTGCATTTCACTACTCTGAGTGACGTTAATCATCTTTTCATATGCCAAATAGTCATTTGTTCCTTTCCTATGAATTTGTTTGTGTCCTTTACCTAAGAGATCTTGATTTCATTTTCTTATTAATTTGAAGAAGCTCTTTGGCTCAGATGATAAAGTGTCTGTCTACAATGCGGGAGACCCAGGTTCAGTCCCTGGGTTGGGAAGATCCCCTGGAGAAGGAAATGGCAATCCACTCCAGTACTATTGCCTGGAAAATCCCATGGACAGAGGAGCCTGGTAGGCTACAGTCCATGGGGTCGCAAAGAGTGGGACACGACTGAGCGACTTCACTCACTCACTTTACACAGTCACCACTCTTTCCAAGAGCAGTCCAAGGCTGAGAATCACTGTCTTAAGAGTTTTTCCTGTCTCCATCCCTCACATTCAATCACTGATCATGTCCTGTTTGGGCTACTTCATGCTTTTCTCACTAATTTCACATCTTTGTCTTCTGTCATAAGCCTAATAGTGGCATTCAGCATTTTTCCCCAGGACTCTGGTCTTACTTCCCACCAATCTGTCCTCCACATTGCTTCCAGCCTTGGCGCTATGCTTTTGAGTGCTGACGGGATTCTATTCCTTCCCTCTTGTCTGAGCCTTCCTTGCCTACCTGCCCAGCTTCCCTCCTGCCAATCCCCACTGAAATCTGCTCTCTAGACCAGAGCATTGCATGCCATTCAGAACAAACCAATCCTTTCCATGACTCCAAGACTTGGCATTTGCTGTTTCTGACATGTGAAATTTTCTTTAATCACTGAGTTCTTATCAGATAGAAAACTTGATATTATGAGTGATGTGCTTAGGTAACTGGTATTCAAGATCCACCACGAATGAGGCTCTGAACTAAAGTCTTTGCATATTGTGTCTCATGATCTCCACTTTGCAGATGAGAAAGGCAGAGCTCAGAAAGGCTTGAGACCACACAGTGCTCCCATGTCAGTTTCAGCATGCTGCCGCACTCTTCTCAGGCAAACTGGGGGATAAAAGCCCTGTGGCCTTCAGGATAAGGGGATCAGACACAATAGCCCTCACATTTAGAATGGCACTGCAGGAGGGCTTTCTGGCAATACTTCATAGTGGCCTTTTCCCCATTTACTGTTGACATTGACTATATCTGTGGACCTTGGACGAGGGGTATCTCCTCACGGCCGCTGCCCCTCCTGACCTTGAACGTGGAGTAGCTCCTTTCCGCCGCCGCCCCTGACCTCGGATGTGCGGTAGCTCCTCTAGGACACTCCTGTGCTGTCGCAGCCTGGCACTCTTGGTTGCCGCCCCTGACCTTGGGAGAGGGGTAGCTCGTCTTGGCCATGCTTCTGCGCGGTTCGTTGCAGCTGGTGCACCAGCAAATTTGGAAAACTCAGCAGTGGCCACAGGACTGGAAAAAGTCAATTTTCATTCCAATCCCAAAGAAAGGCAATGCCAAAGAATGCTTAAACTACCACACAGTTGCACTCATCTCACAGGCTAGTAATGCTCAAAATTCTCCAAGCCAGGCTTCAGCAATATGTGAACCATAAAATTCCAGATGTTCAAGCTGGTTTTAGAAAAGGCAGAGGAACCAGAGATCAAATTGCCACCATCCACTGGATCATCTAAAAAGCAACAGAGTTCCAGAAAAACATTTATTTCTGCTTCATTGATTATGCCAAAGCCTTTGACTGTGTAAATTACAATAAACTGTGGAAAATTCATGTCCAGAGATGGGAATGCCAGACCACCTGACCTGCCTCTTGAGAAACCTATATGCAGGTCAGGAAGCAACAGTTAGAACTGGACATGGAACAACAGATTGGTTCCAAATAGGAAAAGGAGTACATCAAGGCTGTATATTGTAACCCTGCTTATTTAACGTCTATGCAGAGTACATCATGAGAAACGCTGGGCTGGAAGAAGCACAAGCTGGAATCAAGATTGCTGGGAGAAATATCAATAACCTCAGATATGCAGATGACACCACCCTTATGGCAGAAAGTGAAGAGGAACTAAAAAGCCTCTTGATGAAAGTGAAAGAGAAGAGTGAAAAAGTTGGCTTAAAGCTCAACATTCAGAAAACGAAGATCATGGCATCTGGTCCCATTGCTTCATGGGAAATAGATGGGGAAACAGTGGAAACAGTGTCAGACTTTATTTTTCTGGGCTCCAAAATCACTGCAGATAGTGACTGCAGCCATGAAATTAAAAGATGCTTACTCCTTGGAAGGAAAGTTATGACCAACCGAGACAGCATATTAAAAAGCAGAGACATTACTTCGCCAACAAAGGTCCGTCTAGTTAAAGCTATGGTTTTTCCTGTGGTCATGTATGGATGTGAGAGTTGGACTGTGAAGAAAGCTGAGCGCCAAAGAATTGATGCTTTTGAACTGTGGTGCTGGAGACAACTCTTGAGAGTCCCTTGGATTGCAAGGAGATCCAACTAGTCCATCCTAAAGGAGATCAGTCCTGGGTGTTCACTGGAAGGACTGATGCTAAAGCTGAAACTCCAATACTTTGGCCACCTCATGGGTTTATGTCTGGGCTCTCTATTCTATTCCATTGTTCCTATGTTCTATTTCTGTGCCAGCACCATACTATTTTGAGGACTGCTGTAGCTTGTGGTACAGTTTGGAATCAGGGAGTGTAATACCTCCAGTTTTGTTCTTTCTCAGGATCACTTTGGTTACTTAAGGTCTTTTGCGTTTCCATAGTTATAGAATTTTAGAAAATTTTACAATTTTTCATTCTATTTCTGTAAAAAAATGCCATTGGTATTTGATAGGGATTGCATTGAATCTGTAGATTGTTTTAAACTTTGCAATGCTCCACATTTAGTGACTATTGGGTGTGGTGAATGTGTTGCCAAGCTTTGGGCCTGCCCAGCCCCTTTGAACAGCCTTCTTAATTTAGGACTTCTCCAAGCTGTGACTCCTGACCCTGTGGGCCTGTTTCCCCAGCTTCCCTTGAATCTAGGGCATTAGTATGTGGCTCAGGTTCTGGCAATCACTTGTAAGATGTCAGTTCAGAGGCAAATACCATAAAGAAAGGGGTGTCATGCAGAATTCCTTCTAGCAAGGATGCTGACAGATAGATATCTAATCATCAAAGGTGGCTGTGGCATATACCAGCTGTAAAACGCTATGCTTAACATCAGGTGTTGGGCAAAGAGGCCTGATCCTGGTAGCCTCAGTAATAGCATATTCGCCAGCAGAGTTTGATGGTATAATTTGCACATTATGCTTAGCTGGCTAGTCTCTGACTTTGATTCTCTGGTCCTCCTGAAGATCCTGAAAGGGACCACAGATTCTTCAATAAACTCTTTTTCTGCTTAAGTTAGCTTGATGGTGTTCAGTTTGCAACTGTGACAGATAAAATTAGATTATTGTGTACCCTGTGGCTTCAATTTTTAAATTGTAACTGCTTTTAAATGACTCTTTTCCCCAATCTCTCAAATACATACATTACAATTGAACTATGAGACATAAGAAATTTATGCATATCATTAGGGCCCAACATTTAAGACAACACAATGTAAGTAGTCCTAAACATTTATATTCAGGGCAGGCCAGCTCTCAGTCTTAAAATTCTCTAAGTAATCCCATCACTCACAACGTGTTGCAAACTTGATAAATCCCAACTAGTAAAAGGAATATTTGGCAAATAGAGTAGCCTCTTGCCAAAGTGGCCTCTTCCCAAGGCAGCTCCCTGAAGCCTAATGGTCAGGCTCAGGTCAGCCCTGTGTGAGGCAAGAGGCAGCCTTGTGTAAAAGCTAGCATTGAATCTTTCAGACATGCCTTGGCTGACTTTGGCCTGTGGCTCTGTCTCTTCCTTCTCCAAAACTCCATCACATATAAACACACACATTTTGCTCTTGAAAGTGAAAGTGGAGGTCACTCAGTCATGTCCGACTCTTGGCGACCCCATGGACCATACAGTCCATTAAATTCTCCAAGCCAGAATACTGGAGTGGGTAGCCTTTCCCTTCTCCAGGGTAATCTTCCCGACCCAGGGATTGAATCCAGGTCTCCTGCATTGCAGGCAGATTCTTTACCAGCTGAGCCACAACGGAAGTCCAAGAATACTGGAGTAGGTAGCCTATCCCTTCTCCAGTGGATCTTCCCAACCCAGGAATCAAATCGGGGTCTCCTGCATTGCAGGCGGATTCTTTACCAACTGAGCTATGAGGGAAGCCCATTTTGCTCTTAGTGATAGACTTTTCCATTCTGTAATAATGTTTTTATATCTTTGAACAGTTAATCCCTCAGAGGTAGGAAGTCCTTTGTATTTCTCACAACACTGAACAGACTGTCCTGAACAAAGCAAGGGTTTGTTTAAAACGTATTTGCTGATTTATTTCTCTTCGGGTTATGGAATGTAAATTACGTGGATGTGTCATGACTCCTCAACGTTTGTGTGTGTTTGTGTGTGGGGGTGGGATCTGAGGATCAATAAATAATAAATTCCAGGTGTAGAGTTTGGAGCCAGAAAAGTCGAAGATTTAAGTCCTGGCCTTGAGTGAGCAGTACTCTTTATTTTGTCATGTTTGTGTGGGGGCTTGTACCAATACCCACTCCCACCACCTCCCAGGATTGGGAGCTGTGTGAGGTAACAGGCACTTGAAGTACCTTGTGACTGTTATCTGGTCCACATGAAATGGGACCAAAGAGGGGCGTGGGGAAGAGGCGCTACAATTACCGTGTGGGGAAAGAATCAAGGATGACATGACCTACTGGGCCGACGATGACTGCAGCCATGAAATTAAAGACGCTCGCTCCTTGGAAGAAAAGCTATGACCAACCTAGACAGCATATTCAAAAGCAGAGATATTACTTTGCCAACAAAGGTCTGTCTAGTCAAAGTGATGGTTTTTCCAGTACTCAGGTATGGATGTGAGAGTTGGACTATAAAGAAAGCTGAGTACTGAAGAATTGATGCTTTTGAACTCTGGTGTTGGATAAGACTCTTGAGAGTCTCTTGGACTGCAAGGAGATCCAACCAGTCCATCCTAAAGGAGATCAGTGCTAATATTCACTAGAAGGACTGATGCTGAAGCTGAAACTGCAATACTCTGGCCACCTGATGGGAAGAACTGACTCACTGGAAAAGACCCTGATGCTGGGAAAGATTGAAGGGGACAACAGAGGATGAGATGGTTGGCTGGCATCACCGACTCGATGGACATGAGTTTGAGCAAGCTCCAGGAGTTGGTGATGGACAGGGAAGCCTGGTGTGCTGCAGTCCATGGGGTTGCAAAGAGTTGGACACGACTGAGCAACTGAACTGACTGACTGACTGACTGACTGGGTGTGGTCCCACCTGCCTGAGGCCAAAAGGTTTTGTAACACTGTACTACTGGACAGTATTTCTAGGCAGCAGGTATCTTCCTCTTCATCTCCCACTCCTAGCCAAAGCCATCAATACCACCTCAGACTTCAAAACACCTAACCTTATTGCCTGACTCCATAACCTACCTTTACCTTGGTTCATGTCCTCATGCTATCTTACAGCTTTCGTTCTGCCTCTGGTCTCTGACCTCCTTCCCCTGTATCCACATGGAGGGCAATTATTGCTCTAAAAAAGCAAATAAGATCACATCACGTCTCTAAGAATCTCTGTTGGATAGCTAAACCTAGTTATCTGTGGCATTTCTATATCTAAAGAGGGAAACCCAGTTATGAGACTATTGCAGTCTGGTGAGAGATGTTGGGTGTGTGAATTGTTATACAAAATGTGAACAATGGTTATCTCTAAATTTTTTGTATTCATTTATCAAACAAATATTTATTACATGCCTATCATGTGACAGGCACTGCTCTAGGCCCTGTGGACATGAAACAACACAGGTACAGATCCTGCCTTCTTGTAGTTCATGGTACATAGAATGGTTTGTATTTTATAGATCACTTGGCCCCTGAGTGAAGAACTGACTATAGGGCTTGGGTGGAGATAGGCATGAATGGGAGCAGGGAGCAAGACAGAAAAACGTGATATTGGCTCTGGCTGAGTTGTTGGTGGCTTGGATATGGGTCAGATTGACTGCTTGCTGACAGATTGGCTGTAGATGAAGGTGAGTAGTTAGGAAGGAATCAAGGATGATTTAGGGCAGATGATGATGCAATATGCTGAGACAACTGGGAAAGGAAGAGATTTGAAAAGACAAGTTGAGTTCGGCTTTGGACATGTTAGATGAGAGATGCTAGTCACTTCACTGGGAGATGACAAATGGCAGTTGGAGAAATTAGTCTGGAACTCCGGGAGAGGTCCTCACTGCAGATCTACATTTGTGAGTCATCAGCATGTAAATGATATAATAGTCATGGGGCTGGCACGGAACACCAGGGAGAGAGTGTAACTAGGCCAGAGAAGAGGGTGAAGGACAGCCCTTGAATAGGCCAGCATTTACCAGTAGAGAAAGTGGGGGCTAAGGAACCTGGAGTGAGGTTCAAGGGAAACCAGAAAGGTAAAGCTTCCCTGGCTCAGTAGAGGAAGATATGTCCAGGTGAGGGATTTGGTCAGTTGTGCCCAACATCCCTGAGAGATGGAGTAAGACAAGGTTATAAAAGAGATAGGACTGGATAACCAAGGACCTACTGTATGGTATAGTATTCCAAATACTCCATATTTTGGAATAACCTATCAAAGAATCTGAAAAATATACATATATATATATAGAATTGAATCTATACATAATAGTTTTATAGATATGTATGTATATCTATATACATATATACAGGGAGAAGGCAATGGCACCCCACTCCAGTACTCTTGCCTGGAAAATCCCATGGATGGAGGAGCCTGGTAGGCTGCAGTCCATGGGGTCGCTAAGAGTCGCACATGACTGAATGATTTCACTTTCACTTTTCACTTTCCTGCATTGGAGAAGGAAATGGCAACCCACTCCAGTGTTCTTGCCTGGAGAATCCCAGGGACGGGGGAGCCTGGTGGGCTGCCGTCTATGGGGTCGCACAGAGTCGGACACGACTGAAGCGACTTAGCAGCAGCAGCAGCAGCAGCATATACATGTACATACAGAGCCACTGTGCTGTACACTGGAAACTAACACGACATTGTAAATCTATTGTGCTGTTGTTGTTTAGTCGCTAAGTCATAGCCAACTCTTTGTGACCCCATGGACTGCAGCCCACCAGGCTCCACTGTCCATGGGATTTCCCAGGCAAGAATACTGGAGAGGGTTGCCACTTCCTTCTCCAGAGGATCTTCCTGACCCAGGGACTGAATCCATGTCTCCTGCACTGGCAGGAAGATTCTTTACCACTGAGCCACCAGGGAAGCCCATAAATCAAATACATGTCAATAAAACATTTTCAATGCTAAAAAAAGGCGACAGGAACAGAGGATTTGACAATATGTACGTCACTGTGGTGATTATGACCAAAACAGTTTTGGACCTAAGTCTGACTGGAGTATAGGGAGGGAAGGGTGAGAATGTGTAGTTAGTTGGCAAGAGTACATAGCTTCTGAGAAGTTTTGCTGAGAGGCTAGATCATTGATGTTTTTGTTTTTTCTGTATATTTGCATATAGAAATTTGTATATTTGTATATAAGCTTGTATATTATTTCCCAAGAATGAACATTTAATACTTCTGTTTTATTATTATTATAGATTGCAGACAGCATTCCCCTGTTTATCAGAGAAGGACAAACTCCTCAGCAGAACACTGCAAACCCTCATCTTCCCTCCTCTGTGATCTTTCCAACCTCAGGCTTGCTGTTCTCCACAATCACTCATCTCCCAGAGGCTGTAGTCACTCTTGCTGGCTTCCATCATGAATCAAAGTCTGGTGCCAGCATAGGATCCAGCAGTCCCACTCCTGGGCACATACCCAGACAAAACTGTGGTTCAAAAAGATACATGCAACCCTATTTACAATAGCCCAAATATGGAAACAATTTAAACACCCATCTACAAATGAATGGATAAAGAAGACATGGTATGTGTATATAATGGATTACTCAGCCATAAAAAGAATGAAATAATGCCATCTGCAGTAACATGGATAGACCTAGAGATTATCATACTAAGTGAAATAAGTCAGAAAGAGAAAGAGAGAGAGAGAAAAAGATCAATACCATGTAAATCACAAATACCATCTAATATCACTTATATGTGGAAGCTAAAATATGACACAAATGAAACAGAAACAGACTCACAGGTACAAAGAATAGACTTGTGGTTGCTAAGCAGGAGGGCAAGGGGAGGGAAGTATTGGGAGTTCAGGATTAGCAGATGCAGACTGTTATATATAGTATGGACAATGAAGTCCAACTGTATAACACAGGGAACTGTATTCAATATCTTGTGATAAAGCATAATAGAAAAGAATAGGAAAAAGAATATACACGTATAACAGCATCACCTTGCCATACCGCAGAAATCTACACAACATAGTAAATCAAATATATTTCAATAAAATTTCTAGAAAAAGAAAAAAAAAGTTTGATGCTGGACAGTAGCTGTGGCTCCTATTTGTCTCAGAATCCCTAAGCCACCCCACTCCACACATGGCCAAGGTCATTTGGTTACACACTTCCCACCCACCCAGTTTCACTCACGCATCAGTCCCACAGTTGCAGACAAAAGTTCTTTTCTGCTTTCCACTTCCCGGCTCTTAGAACGGCAGGATGGGATAACTAATAGAGAAAAGAATAGGGCCTCAAAGTCAGAGGACGTGGGTTCCTTCCTTTATCTGCCACTCACTAACTGTGAGATCTTGGGCAAGTTTCTTAAGGGCTCCGTATCCTCATCTGTAAAACAAGGTTAGTAAAACTCACATCCACTTAGTTTTGTGAAGCTTGGCATAAAGTAAAGCAGTAGTTGTGGAGGCTAACTTTGCGTCAGCTTTGCGCGGACGCCTGAAGCCACAATAGGTGAGAACTAAGATGCTTCAGAAATGTGACCCGGTAGCAGGGGCCCCTCACATGACCCCGAGATGCCAGACAGTGTCTCTCTCCCCGCCCAGGGCGTGTGCAGGTCCGCTGACCCGTCTTTCCAGTCACCCCACACCCCGGGTCTGTGATCATGCACCCCCCACCCATAGCTGAGCCTGACGCGGCGTTGGCTCATGCGCCTTTCCGCCGCAGCCTCTTGCCACGGACCACACGTCTCATCCTCGGCTCCTGGCCCCGCCCCCAGCCCCAGGCGCGCCCCTTCAGCTTGCCCACTCCGTGTCTGAGCGGCCGCGCCCGCGGGCCGTAAGCTCCGACTGGCTGCGCCGCGGCGGGGGGCGGCCCGTAGGCGCACACACCCTCCGCGCGCAGCCAATGGGCGTGCGCGCGTCACTGACCCGGCGGCCCGCGAGCCGGCAATCCCTCAATAAGCCACATTGTTGCACGAAACTCCAGCACAGGAGTCCCAGCCCGCCGCTAGCACCGCCGTGACACCTAGCCGAGCAGATCCGCGGGCGAACGCAGCCCACGTATGAGCTGGAGAGGTCCGGTCGCCCTAGTGAAGCCGGACTTCGATTCTTTCTCAAGTTGAGCCTTAGTGATCTTGTGGCTGAAGTTAGTACTTTGACAGTGGGACATCCCAACACGTCGCCTGGAGTGACTCTTGGTCTCCTTTCAGCAGTTGCGACTACCAAAACCTGTTTTCAGAGACTCGAAACCCTCCAGCCGGGCGCGCCATCGTGTGCTTTCTTTGTGTGCCTCCCGGACTCACCAATCCCGGCCGGGCCGCCAAGTCCAGGTACAAAGCCGTCCGATCGCCGCACTCTCCTACCCCGCACGCGCTCCGGCCTCGGTTTCCCAACTCTGTTCCGTCGGGAGTTGGCAGGATGATTGCCTCACATCTGCTCGCCTACTTCTTTACGGAGCTCAACCACGACCAAGTGCAGAAGGTAAGCAAGCGCGGGAGGGGCGCCTGGCTCGCCTCTGAGAACCTTACTTTGTCAGCGGCTCTCTCTCCGGGGTCCCGGCCGACTAGGAATCTCCTCTTAGACCGTGCGGGGACCCGCTCTCTCCCCATTCTGGGCCGCGGACGCGGAAAATATCAGGACGGCGGGGAAAAGCCCTGGGCTGGAGGAGCCACGTCCGCTAGGCACCGGCAGGCGTGTGCGCGCCTGCGAGGCTCCGGGGCTCGTGCACCGCGCGCCTCTCCCTCTCTGCTATCCCGAGCGCACTCGCGCTTCCCCCCACCCCCCGCCCCTGGAGGGGCGGGCCACCCTGCACGTAGTCTGTGACTGCTGGTTCCACGTGGGAGGAACCCCCCTTTCGCAGCCTGTGTTCCGGCCGGAGCACGTGGGGAGAATCGTGGCGGGGTCGGGGGAGAAGACTCGGCTGCCTGGGCTCCTCCAGCGCCAAAGACGGCATTTCGGGGACCTACGATTCCCTCTAACGTTCCTCACGGCCTCGTGGGAAAAGACCACACGGGAAAAAGCTGGGAAATGGGCAGAGGAATTTCGCCCGCCGCGCCCCTTTTCCGGAACTGAGGCGCCCGGAACCGAGGCTCCGCTAGGGACGTACACCCCCTCCTCCCCTCCTCCCCAGCGTCGGGCTCCTGACCGCCCCCCCTCGAGTATCCCACCCCCGGTCCTGCCTCCAAATGGGGGGCGGACTTTGGATATTGCTTATGATGTTCCCAAAAGTTTCACCAAAAGGACCAATTCCACAACCCCCTCGATCCTTTGCCGTCTTCCTGGGGATTTTTGTCGTTCTGGAAACGAGCCTTTTTCAGTTGTAGGCCTCGACCAGTCTGCCCACTTTCTCTCTCAGCAGTGCCCCCAAATCCGAGCTCTTTCTCGGGCCAGGTCTTCTCTACGCCGGGGAGCCTCAGTCTCTGCCTCTGGGTATGGAGTGGGGGTGGGGCTAGCCAGGGCCCCAGGCGCTCTCTGGGGGAGAATTGAGTTTCTGAAATGCTCGAGATTACGGGATTGGCTCCTGTCCTGGGCCTCAGCTAGCATTTGAGACGAAGGGGTGGGCGGGGGTGGAGGATGTCCAGATCTGTGAGTCAATGACGGAACGTTGCTCAATTACATACTTGAAATTTCTGTCTTAGTGGGAACACATTTTGGGGAAAATGTTTTGACATTATCTTTCTGTGGGACGACCTGCTCATACTCTTTCTGCTTGATCCTGAGAGCGAAGGAGAGGAGGGTGGGTTGCCATCACAGTGTTTTCAGAGCCTTGGCAGATGAATTCCAATATAACACGAAGTCTCCTAGCCTCAAACGAGTAGGGAGCAGGCGGCAGCTCGTTTAGTTGAGTACCTGTCTGTCAGAGGCAGGACCTTAGCTTTCGGCTTATTTGCCCAAGAAGTGAGTTAACCCTTGTGGAAGACTGTCATTTCTTGGCAAGTCCTAGAATTCAAAGCTTGCTGTTGTTCAGTCACCCAAGTCGTGTCCAACTCTGCAACTTCAGGATGCCAGGCTCCTCTGTCCTTCACTGTCTGCCGGAGTTTGCTCAAATTCATGTCCATTAAGTTGGTGACGCTGGGGCTACCCAGGTGGCTCAGTGGTAAAGAATCTGCCTGCCAGTGCCGGAGACGCAGAAGATGTGTGATTTCTCTAAATTTAGGTAATTCCACTAAATTACCTGAGTCGGGAAGACCCCTTGGAGGAGTAAATGGTAACCTGCTCTAGTATTCTTACCTGGAAAATTCCATGGACAGAGGAGCCTGGTTGTAACCTCATGGGCTACAGCCCATGGGGTAGCAGAGCTGGACACGACTGAACAACTAAGCACGCACGAATTGGTGATGCTATCTTACTGTCTCGTTCTCTGCCACCGCTTTTGCCTTTAGACTTTCCCAGCATCAGGGTCTTGCTGATGAGTTGCCTCTGCATCAGGTAGCCAAAGGTGTTGGAGCTTCAGGTTCAGCAGCCCGCCTTTAGATGAATATTCAAGGCTGATTTCCTTTAAGCTGGAGGGTTATTAATTCAGAGGCGGTGTTCTCATTTGGGTGAAGTATTGCCCCAGGGCTTCTAAATTTACTCACTCCTTGTTCAGAGGATGGAACCTAGGTCCACAAATTTACCCTCCCCCAAGCCAGAGGATGAAAGCTAGGACTGGAACCTTACTGGCCTGGAATGGGGAGTGGTCATCCCTTTAGTCCCAGGTTGTAAAGAGAATTACCCAGGATATGTAGAAATGAGTTCTAATCTCTGTTTTGTGGTTTATTAACCACAGGACCCTGAGCAAGTCACTGTGCTTCTTGGGACTGCCAACTTTTTTTTTTTTTTAATTTGTAAAACAAGAATGATAAACCTCAAGTTTCTCCACTTTAGGAAGTTGTGATGATTAAGCACAACAACGTAAAAAGTTCTTTATTGTGAGATTCTCTGCACTTGCAGCTACCTTTCAGCGAGTGAAGTGCCTTAGGGACGCTTGGGTGTATTTCCTCTAAATTACCAGTGGGGGCAGAATTGAGTCAGGCCTTAACTCAGCAGTTGCGGAAGCTGGAGGTTCAGTTCAGTTCAGTTCAGTCTCTTAGTTGTGTCCGACTCTTTGCGACCCCATGAACCGCAGCACGCCAGGCCTCCCTGTCCATCACCAACTCCCAGAGTTTACCCAAACTCATGTCCATCGAGTCGGTGATGCCATCCAACCATCTCATCCTCTGTCGTCCCATTTTCCTCCTGCCCCCAATCTCTCCCAGCATCAGGGTCTTTTCCAATGAGTCAACTCTTCCCATGAAGTGGCCAAAGTACTCTCCTCTTTCACTTTCATCAAGAGGCTTTTTAGTTCCTCTTCACTTTCTGCCATAAGGGTGGTGTCATCTGCATATCTGAGGTTATTGATATTTCTCCCGGCAATCTTGATTCCAGCTTGTGCTTCTTCCAGCCCAGGGTTTCTCATGATGTACTCTGCATATAAATTGAGTAAGCAGGGTGACAATATACAGCCCTGACATACTCCTTTCCCTGTTTGGACCAGCCTGTTGTTTAGTCTTCCAGATTAGGTGAGCAGTAAAAAAGTTGGAGAAAAAAGATGAGAGTAAAAATGTTGGCTTAAAACTCAACATTCAGAAAACTAAGATCATGGCATCCAGTCCCATCACTTCATGGCAAATAGATGGGGAAACAATGGAAACAGTGAGAGACTTTATTTTCTTGGGTTCCAAAATTAAAGGAGATGGTGACTGCAGCCATCAAATTAAAAGACGTTTGCTCCTTGGAAAAAAAGCTATGACCAACCAAGACAGCATATTAAAAAGCAGAGACATTACTTTGCCAACAAAGGTCCGTCTAGTCAAAGCTATGATGTTTCCAGTAGTCGTGTATGGATGTGAGAGTTGGACTATAAAGAAAGCTGAGTGCTGAAGAACTGATGCTTTTGAACTGTGGTGTTGGAGAAGACTCTTGAGAGTCTCTTGGACTGCAAGGAGTTCCAACCAGTCAATCCTAAAGGAAATCAGTCCTGAATATTCATTGGAAGAACTGATGCTGAAGCTAAAACTGCAATACTTTGGCCACCTGATACAAAGAACTGACTCATTGGAAAAGACCCTGATGCTGGGAAAGATTGAAGGTGGGAGGAGAAGGGGACGACAGAGGATAGCATCACCGACTCAATGGACATGAGTTTGAGCAAGCTCTGGGAGTTGGTGATGGACAGGGAAGCCTAGCATGCTATAGTTCATGGGGTCGCAAAGAGATGAACACGACTGAGCAACCTAACTGAACTGAACTTAGGTGAGCAAAGCTGTTTGATTCCAGCTACATTTGGGAAATAGGAAGAGAATCAGAAAGAATATTTTGTGAACATCTTTAGACCATGTCTCTTACATCTCCAGCAATGGCAGGAAGGTTCTTTATCGCTAGTGCCACCCGGGAACATAGAGCAGTGACTCTTAAACTCTTAAAAGTTGATCCTTGAAGGAAGAATTAGGAGAGAAGGTTGAAGCTTGAATTTTAGAGTTTTTTGAAAAGGCCTTGATTTGAACTCTTCTGAAATCTCTATCATTTTATACATTCTGGGTTGTAGTCTGAGGCAGGGAAAGTTTAGGTTCATCTGCCCAAAACTAGCTCCGTCGGAATCACTTGTCTCCTGATAGACAAGTCCAGTGTTTTGTGCTGTTAGGAGTGAAGTGAAGTTGCTCAGTCGTGTCCGACTCTTTACGACCCCGTGGACTGTAGCCTACCAGGCTCCTCCGTCCATGGGATTCTCCAGGCAAGAGTACTGGAGTGGGTTGCCATTTCCTTCTCCAGGGGATCTTCCCTACCCAGGGATTGAACCCGGGTCTCCCGCATCGCGGGCAGACGCTTTAACCTCTGAGCCACCAGGGAGAGTCAGGGTTATTTGCTCACTTTTGCTGATTTGACAGTTTGAAACTCAAGAGCAAACGCATATAGCATCTACTGTGTACCAGGCAGTTTTAAGCTCTTTACACTTGTTATTAGCATTTACTCTTTATAGCTGCTCATTAACATTCACAGCAACACCATGAAGTAGATACTATTATCAGCATTGCTGTTTTACTGGTAAGCAATTGAAGCACATGGGGCTTGTTCAAGGTCACTAACTTT
The DNA here is from genome assembly GCF_014754425.2 of Oryx dammah. NCBI lineage: Eukaryota > Metazoa > Chordata > Mammalia > Artiodactyla > Bovidae > Oryx > Oryx dammah. The sequence goes on along the minus strand of NW_024070209.1, from coordinate 9,756,787 downwards.
TTTGTGAGAGCAGGGAATTGAAGCCAAGCCAGCTGGGTTCCAGAGGCCCTTGCTCATGACCACAATCCCTGCCTCTGGGACCATTAGAAGACTCCATCCTGGTCTGTGTCTGTGTTCACTTTTGGACGCTGGCAGCACCTTCATCCAGCATGTCCAGGAATGCAGCTAACTCTCCTCTTACTCTCTCTGGTTGGGATCCCTGGACTCATTTAATTGAATTTCCTTTCTGATTGCTATACCTTTGTCAGCTGGTTCCTGGGTTGCTTCAGAAGCCTCGTGGGGTTTGTTTCTAGTCTCTTTCTAGAGTTGGACTAGATCATTTCAGAAGCCTTTTAAGCCCTTGTACTATCACTTTATATGTGGAATCTAAAATATGACAGAAATGGACTTGTGAAACAAACAGACTCACAGACAGAAAACAGACTGACGGTTACCAAAGAGGAGGAGGAATGGGGAAGAGTAAACTAGGAGTTTGTGGTTAGCAGATACAAGCTATATATGAAATAGATAAACAAGGTCCTATTGTATAGCACAGGAACTATATTGAATATTCTATAATAGGGCTTCTCTTGTGGCTCAGTGGTAAACAATTCACCTGCCAATGGAGAGGACATGGGTTTGATCCCCGATCCCCGAAGACCCCACATGTGGCGGAGCAACTAGGCTCATTCACCACGACTGTTGAGCCTGTGCCCTAGAGCCCGGGAGCCGCAACTGCTGAGCCCGTGTGCTGCGGCTACGGAAGCCTGCACGCCCTAGAGCCTGTGCTCTGCCACAGGAGAAGCCACAGCCACGAGAAGGCCACATGCTGCTCCGGGAAACTGGAGAAAAACCTGTGCAGTATCAAACAGCCAGCATGACCAAAAATAAATAAATGAATACATTTTAAAAAATGCTTTAAACAATATCCTATAGTAAACCATAAAGGAAGAGAATATGAAAAAGCATATATATTTATTTGAATTACTTTGCTGTATACCAGAAACTAACACAACATTGTAAATCAATTATACTTAAAAAAAAGACTGTGCACTGATTGCCCTCTGACCCCAGCTCCCACATCAGCCTCATCTTCTCTATCTTCCATTCCCCAGAGACTTGCATCACCATTCCCCTTACGTGTCACACCTGTTCACACTAGGTGCTTTTGTGTGGCGTTTGTGTCATCCCATTGTACACTGGAGTTGGTAGTTTCAGAGAATGGAGAATCCTAGCTGTTCACCTTTATAGCCTGTTTGTAGCCACTAGTGAGGTGCTCAGTGAATGCAAGAATGAAGGAGAAGACCTTTCTGGAAAAAGAAGCTGAGTAACTGCTGCAGGAAGGGGAGGAGGGTGAGAGGCAGCTGGGAGAAGTGCTGGCACTGGACTGAAGGGGGAGTGGAAGGGCGGACCATTGGATTGTGAGCTATTCCCTCATCAAGGCCTGAGGCATGGTGTGAGGCTGATCCTGAGAAAGGGTGGCCCAGGGTTGGAAGGAGAAAGACAAGTGTTTCCTGTCTTCTAGCAGTCAAAGGTTTGTGTCTTGTCTGGAGACTTAGAGGATTCTTTTAATTAATTGAACTATAATTAATATATAAGATACAGGGTTTTTTGGTCTCCTAAGGATGAGAATCAGGATTTACCATGGGAGTGAAATGAAGAATGCACACCTTCGTTTAGTCACTAACCAGTTGTTTTAATATGCATAGACTGGTGACACGCAGGCTTGGAATACAGATAATTAATTTAGGCTCTTCACTAGATTAATGAAGGGTAGCTTTCAATTCTGAACTTAACGAGAGGGGGAAATATCTTGGAAGCAGAAAGGTTTAACGGAACCCCCAAGAGATGAGAGTTCAATGTTTTTTGAGAATCTGCTGTGTGTACAAGGCCCTCTAGATAGTATGTCAGAAATTGAGACTAAGACACCTTTCAGCTCTCTGGTGAGATAAGGCTCCAGGAATAGATACTTTACATCTGCTGAAGGGTTGTGGGAGTTATTCCCATGGGATGGGGAGTTGACTGGTAGTTTTGAGCACCTACTCTGTGTCATTAATCTTCAGATAGGGGATGAAAGTGTGGGAGTAAAAGGATTGATTAAACTTTAATGGCTCAGCAGTAAAGAATCTGCTTGCAAAGCAGGAGACACAGGAGATGTGAGTTCGACCCCTGGGTCGGGAAGATCCCCTGGAGAAGGGAATGGCAGCCCATGCCAGTATTCTTGCCTGGAGAATCTTGTGGACAGAGGAGCCTGGCTTGGAGTCGGACAGGACTGAAACAAAGCCCAGGCACACACGAGATTATTTTTGGCTGAGTTAACTGACATTGACAGGTAGGTACAATTTGGCCCATTTGTTCAACTCTAACTTAGTACTTTGTATCTTAATACTAAGCCCCTTTCCTGCTCAGAAGACAGTTGATGCTAACAGGAATGTTTTGTAGCTTTTTTAATATGCTTTTTAAATTTATTTAAATTTTTTTGGAAAAAATTTTTACAATGTTATTTTGTAGCTTTTACTCATCATCCATTTGTTTTGTATTGTCAAATTTATATTTCAGAGAGTGGCCAAGAAGCACTTTTTTCTTTACCCCTGAATGAATTAATATTCTCTCTGAGCCTCCTCAGACAAAGCCAATATATATTTTTATGTATCACTTTTCAAAGTTGAACTTTTCTATCACCCTGAAGAGTTTGAAGGCAGGCAGGGGCCATTTTCCAGGGGGCCTCAAGACAGCACAAGCCCTAACAGGTTTCTCAAAAACTAGCAGCCTTAGTAAGGAGATCTGGTACATTAAAAGAGCTCAGAAACCCCAGGAAACCAGCTTCCTTTGTTCAGATACTTCCGGTTTAAAAGATGACTCCTGATAACTGGTTCCTCTTTATCACTATTAAGTTTTGAAGTCAGCAAGTTTGGTTTGTTTTCCAACACTGCATGTTATCTGTCTTTGACTTTCCCAAGCAGTTGAGTTGGAGACCTGGCGAAGCAAATCAGAGTTCATTGGCTGTGAGTTAATATCTCACGCCATAGATCACAGGTGACTATTTCTGCTTACTTTTAAAGCAATTCTCTCAGCCTCAGCGCTGTTGATTGACATTTTGGGCTGGATAATCTTGTGAGGGGCTACCTAGTCTATCATAAAGAGCAAGAGTTTTTCTCCTAGTCCAATTTACAGGGGCAAAGACTGTGTTTTTTGTTTATTTGTTTTTAAACTACTCCTTTAGAGCAATGGTTTTCAACTGTTAGTGATTTTGTCCCCCAGGTGTACTTTGGTGGTGTCTGGAGACATTTTTGGTTGTCATAAGCAGGTGGATGAAAATGTGTTATTGCATCTAGTAAGCAGAGGCAAAGGATGGTGCTAAACATCCTACAATGCCCAGGACAGGTTCCCCTCCCCCCCACACACAAAAAAGACTTTTTTGACCTCAAGTATCTATGGATTGAGAAGCTACATCAGTAGAAGCTGCATCGAATAGAGTAGTCTATCGCTCATTTTAGTATTAGAGTGCATCGCCAAATGGTCATACTACTTAGTAGTAGCTGTGATGAGGACCATAGCTCTTCGCTCTGTGTCCCATGTCGTGGGATAGTCATGGGGGGAAGTGGCCTTTTACAAAAGGTGAATTTACAGTGAGGTCTGCAGACCACAGTAATTGTCCATGGCCCCTGGCTGAAGTGTGGGTTACCTGAGTTACTGTTTTTCTGTCTTCAACCAGAAAAATGTGGGCATTGAAAGCACTCCAGAAAGCCATGGGGAGAAGTTTGTTCAGCTGACCCCTGGAGAATCTCACCCTGACTTTTGTTTCCCTGTAGGCCACAGGCTTCTGAGCAAGATAGGCCTGTGAGGTGGTGGAACTACTATTGCTGGGGACAGAGGAAAGGGGCTGTTGGTGCCCACTGAGGGATGGTCCAGCAGTCTCTGGGAGGGTCTCCATGGTGACAAGTAGAGCCAGGCTTCCTGGGGTTGAATCCTGGCTCCTCACAAATCAGCTGTGTGAACTTGGGCCAGTTATTTAACCTCTCTAGACCTCAGTTTCTTCTACTTGTGAAATGGAAACTGGATAACACCTTAATAGGTTCTTTGTAAGGATTTAAGAGAGTGGATATATGTGAAGTTCTTAGAGTTGTACCTGCCAGAGTCAACACTTAATGTGTCAGATATTGATGGTGGTGGTTTAGTGACTGAGTTGTGTCCTACTTATTGCTACCCCATGGACTGTAGCCCCCGCCAGGTTCCTCTGTCTGTGGGATTTCCTAGACAGCTGTCAAATATGAGTACATAAGACATTCTCAGACACCCAGCTGTGCTGCCCATCTGGGTGGGAGCAAAAGAGGCCCTGTTTCTAAGAGCTTTCAGGGCAGGTGGGTTCTGGCCCATTTATGTTCTCTGTCTGATGTCAGATTAGAGCAGAGGACAGGGAGGATAGAAGGCTGGAAAGTTCCTAAAGGTGAGGAATAAGGAAGTGTCCTCACTGTTCCCTCCAACTCCTAAAACCTTCTCTTTCCCCGGGCAGAGGAGACTCACTTTTGAACTCTTGTTCTAACTTGCTTTCCTCCTGATCCTCTGGGGAGGAAGTAGCAACCCCATTGGGTGGGTGGGTCTTTGGGATGCCTGGGCTGTTTTGGTGCGCCTTAGTTGAAGCGTCCTCCTTGGGAAGTCATGAGAGACCCAGTTGCACTGAATAGTCATAGCATTAGTTCAAACCTCTTTTCCTTCCTGGTCCCCTTTCCATTGGTACCTCCCCTGGAGGGCAGAATTGCAGAGGCTCCAAGGGCAGTTACTGAGGCCACGCATGCTGAAGTTGGCTTGTGAGATGCTTGCTCACACTTCCTCAATCTGCTGCAGACTCTGGCTTCTCACTGGGGGAACCACTTGAGGTGCCTTGTGCTATTGAGTCATAGAGCTGGATCACAGTAGGTTTCAGCCACACTGACCCTGGAGTTTCAGTGAAGGGAATGGTCATTCTCCTTTTTTTTTTTTTTTTTGCACATTGAGTATAGAGTCCCTGGACATCTTGGTTCTCAGCAAAGAGATCTTTGCCCTTCATATATAGATTTGGGGCTGTCCAGTTTGGCCTCTTCTGACATTAGGGTGCCTGGGGTTCTTGACAAAGCCAGAGAGGACCCTCTGTGTGGGACCCATGCTCTACTTGTCTCATTCCTGTACAGCCTTTGTCTTGTCTAGATTGTCATGGCTAGAAAATCTCCTTTTTCCCGGAAGTGTCATGCTCTTTGCACTTTTGTCTGTGGATCTCTAACACTTCCTTAATAGTCCTTCCCTGGAGCAGCGTTGTTGTTGTTGTTCAGTCGCCCAGTCATGTGTGACTCTTTGGGACCCCATGGACTGTAGCACGCCAGGCCCCCCTTTCCTCACCATCTCCCTAAGTGTGCCCAAGTTCTTGTCCATTGCATCAGTGATGCCATCCAGCCATCTCATCCTCTAATGCCCTCTTCTGCTGTCAATCTTTCCCAACATCAGGGACTTTTCCAATGAGTTGACTATTCGCATCAGATGACCAAAATACTGGAGCTTCAGCTTTAGCATCGGTCCTTCCAATGAGTATTCAGGGTTGATTTCCTTTTAAAATCAAAGATTTTGTTTGACTGGTTTGATCTTCTTGCTGTCCTAGGGACTCTCAAGTGTCTTCTCCAGCACCACAGTTCGAAGGCATCAATTCTTTGGCACTCTGCCTTCTTTATGGTCCGGCTCTCACAACCGTACCTGACCACTGGGAAGACTATAGCCTTGACTATATGGACCTTTGTTGGCAGAGTTATCTTGGAACTAATGAAGAGAATGAGTCAGGTCTGAGGACCTGGCTCTGGGAAACCTTGGTACCTACCCACCCAGCCTACTTCTCTCTCCTCAGCTTAGCAGCCCTGTCCTGGAGGCTTGGATGTGGTCTGTGTTCTTGGAAGGCTTTATTCCCAACTTCTTCCTCCTGGCATCTCCATATTGTCTGATAAAAGAATGAAGCCAGATAAGCTATTGAACAGCTTTAAATTGGGCTAAATAAGGGAATTTGAAGCTGTCACTTTTCCTTTTTCCCATTTGAAGGATTTTTTCCTCCCAAATTTTCCTGTTTCAACCGCTTCTAATGAAGTCTTCCAGCCATTTCCCATCAGTTTGCTTTTCTCCTCAATTCCCAAAGGCCTTAAAATAGCAAACGTGCACCGCTTACTAAGTGCTGGACTCTGTCTAGGAACTTGACCACAGCTCAGGCCACCTCAGGCAACCTCCAGGATAGCCATTATTGCTGCCTATTAGTCAGAGGAAGACACCAAGACACAGAAAGGGCAGTGCCTTGCTCAAGGGCAAGCCAGCATTCAAAGCCAGGCAGTCTGATTCCAGAGCCCTGGCCTCTGGCCCCAGCATGGGGCTGCCTGGGACAACTAGGGACGGCCAATTGTCTTTCAGTTTCATGGGGTTATGAAGCTGGTGTCCATTGAAAGAGACCTTTGAGCTCATTTGTCCAAACCCTTCATTTTACAGGTGAGGAAAGCAGGTGTCTTGTACTAAGGGACCAGCCAGGAACCCAGCTCCACGCCCTGCCCCATCCTGTTTCCTTTCAGCACCGTTGGTGTTGAAGAGCATGAGCTCTTCCCATCATTCAGATGTGGGCTCCCCAAGAACCACAAGCAGAATTTGCTCTGTGGCCGGTTCCTATGATAACCCCGTAATTTTTTTGTCCAAACTGTATCACTTGAGAGTAAAAGGGGACATTGTTAACAGTTATGCTGCTACCACACCGGGCAGATTATCCTGGGCAAACTGGGATATGTAGTTGCCCTGCTTATGGTGGGTGTGACAAGGGTGGGTGGGAAGGTCTGGGGCTGGACATGGTACAAAGGGACAGACCCAGAGGGGTTTGATCCAGCAGGTGACAGTGGGCAGCACACAGGAATGGGAAGTTTAGATCTCCCTGTGGGAATTTGGGCTCAGGTGCAGAGTCTGGTCCCTGGGATAGGGCTGTCCAGAGGAGGCAGAGTAAGGGATCTGGGGGCAGGCCAGGGCAGCCAGGTAGACGGAGAGGAAGCCCTGCGGCCAGGATCACATGCAGTGCAGGCCCAGGCCTGAAGAACAAGGCCAGGCTCTGAGCACCGGGGTAGTCTACAGTGGCCAGCGCATGTTACTCTCTCACTCTGCTCCTTCGTGTTCCCTTTGACCCTCTGTGTCCCCATAACAGTTGTGTCTGGAGCTCCTGCTGTATCTTAATACTGAAATAAGGCTGGTATCACAGATACGAAGTTGAGAACCTGCAGTCAGTGCCTGCAGTCCTCTGGGACCAGTGACAGCAAGAGATGCTTTTTAGTCAAAAGGTGGTATAACCAGCTGGGAACTTGGGGAAGATATCTGTGGAGAGGCCATTTGTATTGGGCCCCTGAAGAACAACTGGGAATTTGTCAGGCCAGAGTAGGAGAACATTCTAGGTACGGGGTCAACACACATCTCTAACCTTTTCAAGAAAAAAAAACAACAACTCAGAATTGTATTGATGTGTGCGATTTAAGTGATTGTGAATCTATATCTTATTGTAGTGCAAGAAACTGCTTACCATCTGTCCTTACTGCCTCAGTTTGTGATTAGTTGTTGACATATTTGCCTCCTACTGATAGTCTGATCCATTTGCAGGCAGAAGGATCTCCTTTATCCCAGTATCCTAAGTGCCTGGCGCACTCAATTTGGCAGTCAGTATGTGTGGGAAAAAGAACTGTTGCAGGGTCATGCACACCTGGGACACGTTATTCCTTTGAACTGATGTCCTATAGTCTGAGGATAGGAGGGTCCCAGGACAGGGATCCAAAGGCCTGTCTCCTGGCCACCTGACAGGTGCTGTTGCCTGCAGTCTGTCTGGCTGTAACTTGATGCAGCTGAGAGCAAGAACTGGAAGAACAGGAAACCCTGTGGCTCACGGGCAGCAGGATCCTGGAGGAGTGGCCTGTGAGCCTGGCTCCACACTCACCCTGCCCTCCAGGCTGTGAGTGTGTCAGCTGCCATCTCCCTGAGGTGGCATGATGACCCTAGTGGAGGTCTGCTTTGTCCCATCTAAAAAGTGTCAAGGAAGATCTGTAGCTTTTGGTTAGCTGCATTTCAGAGGACAGGAGCCTTAAAGAATCCAGAATCTACTGTGTCTTTTCCTCCCCAACTCTTCTTTTTTTTGTTGTTGTTATCTTATCGGGAATGTCTGGCCTTGGCTTGGCAACTTTACAGGATAAACCTGCTGCTCTTTGTACAAACTTGGTCCTCCCAGGAGGAGTCTGTGAAGACATTAGTATTAATGAGGTCACAGATAGCAGTTACCTAGCTTTCCCTGGATGAGCGCACACCTGTGCCCCAGGTCAGGGCATTCATCTGGCCTGGATGTTACGGAACCTGTTAGGAACTTGGCCTATGGTTTGGGGAAGCTTCTTCAGACCTTGGTTTCCTTGTCAATGATTTGCAGTAAAACACTGGCAAAGGAATAATGTGAAAACATGAAATTCTTTCAAAACTAAGTTGTAAGCATATATTAGCACATAGAGTCACCGGAAGGCTTTGTGTGGCTGCGTTTAGGTTATGGCTTTCCCCTCCGATTTGACCTCTTTGGCCCTACCATGTATCAAAGACTAGGACCTAGTCAGAACCTTGTCATTTTTCCTTCCTTTCTTTTTAAAGTGAAGTATAATTTGCATAGAGAACTGAGAACACTAAGTAACCACCACCTAGATCCAGTAACAAATTATTACCAGCAATAGCAAGCATGCGTGTGTGTGTGTGTGTGTGTGTGTGTGTGTGTGTGTGTGTGTAGGTGCTAAGTCACTTCAGTCATGTTGGGCTCTTTGTGACCCTATGGACTGTACCAGGCTCCTCCGCCCATGGGATTCTCCAGGCAAGAATACTGGAGTGGGTTGCCATTTCCTTCTCCAAGGGATATTCCCGACCCAGGGATTGAACCCGCATCTTGTGTGTCCCCTGCATTGGCAGGCAGGTTCTTTACCACTAGCACCACCTAGGAATCCCTTATAACAACTACATATACTCCATGTTAAGTTGCTTTAGCTGTGTCCAACTCTGTGGAATGGTGTGGACTGTAGCCCACCAGGCTCCTCTGTCCATGGGATTCTCCAGGCAAGAATACTAGAGTGGGTTGCCATGCCCTACTTCAGGGGATCTTCCCAACCTAGGTATCGGACCCAGGGTTTGAACCGGAGTTTCTTATGTCTCCTACATTGGCAGACAGGCTCTTTACCACTAGCGGCAGCTGGGAAGTCCCAACAGCAAGTATATCCCCCACTAAATCTAATCACTATCCTGACTTCTACTGGCGTAGATCTGTTTCTGTACTTATTATAAATGGACTCATATGATCTGTTCCCTTCTGTATCTGGCTTCTTTTACTCAACTTTATATTGTGAGATTCATCTCCATAGGCATGTAGTGACAGGTGGCACATTCTCATTGCTGTAGAGTACTCTGCCCCTGCCCCTCCAGCCCTGTTTTAACTGTAGTTGAGTTAAAGTAGATGAAATTAGCCAAAGTCCTTCACTTCAATGGGGTGTGGTCCTTCCTAACTTTCTTCCTAGGAGACTAGGTTATAGAGCCCTGGAGTCTGTCCTTACATATTATTTAATATATATACACCTGATTGTATCTTTCGGACAAATACAAAAGTGCCAGGACAGTTGAAATTCAGTCAGTTGGTTTGCTTAGGGGCTAGAAGAATCTAAAACATAGGAATTAGCTAGTGTTCATTCAGCAGCTCTTGGAGAGAAGATTCTAGGTACTAAATCAGAAATACCCAAAGGCTGGAGAAAGCAGTTTGGCAGTACAGCAGTACCTCAGGGTGTCCCTGTGTCCTCAGGCCAACTATGCTTATGGAGTTGCTTTCTTATCCAATTTGGTCACTTGAATTTGCCCTTCTACCAGGACGGTGTATCCTGTAGGAATGACTGATGAGCATTTGCTTGTTCATGTATTGTTTATTTTCTGCCTGCTTACTAAAAGGATTAGATGATATGGTTTAACTTTCATTGAAAGGACTTCTAGAATAAGAGTCAAGGAACAGGCAGGAATGATTAAAACTTAGTTCATTAAAGTTGAGTACAGAGCCCTGAGCTTCCTAAGAGCCAAAGCAAACCACCTCCCCCCCCCCCCCCAAAAAAATAACAAAAAAACCCACAACAACACCCCAAACCGACTCTTCTTGAGTCAGTTGTTTTAATGTCATTGGCCTGTATAAGGAAGTACAGTGACTCTGGGCAGCAAGACTTTCTCCTGACACTAAATTTCCTGTAAGTTCCCTGTCGGGAATTGACTGGCCAGTGAACAACACAGCAATTTCATGCAATGGGATGATCTTTATGATTCTCCCTTCCTGTGACTCCTTGATTAAAGGTAACTAGGATTAAGTCCGGAAAAGGCAATGGCACCCCACTCCAGTACTCTTGCCTGGCAAATCCCATGGACAGAGGAGCCTGGTGGGCTGCAGTCCATGGGGTTGCTAGGAGTCGGACACAACTGAGCAACTTCACTTTCACTTTTCACTTTCATGCATTGGAGAAGGAAATGGCAACCCATTCCAGTGTTCTGGCCTGGAGCATCCCAGGGACGGCGGAGCCTGGTGGGCTGCCGTCTATGGGGTCGCACAGAGTAGGAAACGACTGAAGCGACTTAGCAGCAGCAGCAGCAGCAGCCCAGAAGCAATCTCCTCTGAATGCTAGTCTCACAGGCCACTTACTCATACCTGTGATACTTCTCATGGGCCATTTTACATTAACACCCATCTCTGATTCATTTCAGAAACACAGTCTACAGTGAGCTGAGTTCTGTGCTATGTCTTATAAAGTCCTAGAGAACAGGAATCTTGATTTCTTTTAAAAAATTTAAAAAACATTTGTGTGTGTGTGTGTGTGTGTGTGTGTGCGTCAGTTGAACCTTGAACAACATGATTTTGAACTGTACGGGTCCACTTATGTGTGGATTTTTTTCAGTAATAATGTGCTATAGTACTATATCACTGCATTATTCACGGTTGAATCTGTGGATGTGAACTCTATATAAGGAGTACCAGCTGTGGAGGATCGGCACCCCAACCTGCGTGTAGTTCAAAGACCCACTGTATATATATTTAGAGTGTATAATTCAGCAGCATTAAGTACGTCACATTGTTGTAGAACTATCACCACTATCTCTGCAATTGATTTCTTTTAAAATTATATTCTTGTATACTATAGTGCTTTGCATAGAATTGATTTTCAACAAAGGCTTAAAATGGGAGAAGCTTGGGTCAGGGATTCAGCAATTGAATGATAGAAAAGAATCTTACAGATTTAGATGCTGAAATTTAAGGTTTCTTCTATACTTTCTTTTGAGACCTCTTAAGGTATTCAAGGTAGGATTTATGGCACTTTATGTAACAAACCGTCAACGTTGGAATATTGTTCTTTTCTGGATGTAAGTAGTTTGATGAGGACCATTTCCTCTCTGAGACCTGTTAGGTTGGCCTCAGGGAAGGTCACTCAGTTGAAATTGGCCTGCAAGATGACAGTGGAACGGTTCCTGAGGATGCTTGGAGGTAGGATTGTCATTTACTATTTCTGACATTATAGTAAGGGATCTGAGTGATCCAGATTCTAGTTGCAGCTCTGTGACCTTGGTCAAGGCTGTTCCCCTGACCTCAGTTTCTGTGAGTTTCCTTTCTGGCTCTCAGCTCCAGGACTTTCCTTTCTGGGCTTCCTCATACCTAACTGGGGCTGTGTCTGCCGCACCTGGGCCACTTCACACTTTGAAGTGGAGCCTCTGCAACAGTGATCTTCTGCTCCCTCCGTTCTTTGCATTGTGCTATGACACAGCTTCTCCTTTTAGTGCTAGTCTAGAGGAAACTGTGGGTGCTTAAGGAGATGAGCTTTCCATTTGGCTGTGTTGTTCAGTTGCTCAGTCGTGTCCAACTCTTTGCGACCCCATGGACTGCAGCATACCAGCTTTCCCTGTCCTTCACCATCTCCTGGAACTTAATCAGACTCATGTCCATTGAGTCAGTGATGCCATCCAGCCATCTCATCCTCTGTCATCTCCTTCTCCTCCCACCTTCATTCTTTTTCAGCATCAGGGTCTTTTCTAATGAGTCAGTCCTTTGCATCAGGTGGCCAAAGTATTGCAGTTTTAGCTTCAGCATCAATCCTTCCAATGAATATTCAGGACTGATTTCCTTTAGGATTGTCTGGTTTGATCTTCTTTCAGTCCAAGAGACTCTCAAGAGTCTTCTCCAACACCACAGTACAAAAGCATCAGTTCTTTGAGACAGCTTTCTTTATGTGTCCAACTCTCACATCCATACATGACTACTGGAAAAACCATTGCTTTGACTAGACGGACCTTTGTTGGGCAAAGTAATGTCTCTGCTTTTTAATATGCTGTCTAGGTCTGTCATAGCTTTTCTCCCAAGGAGTAAGCGTCTTTTAATTTCATGGCTGCGGTAACCATCTGCAGTGATTTTGGAGCCCAAGAAAATAGTCTGTCACTGTTTCCATTGTTTCCCCATCTATTTGCCATGAAGTGATGGGACCAGATACCCTTATTTTAGTTCTCCGTCTATTTGCCATGAAGTGATGGGACCAGATGCCGTCATTTTAGTTTTTTGAATGTTGAGTTTAAAGCCAACTTTTTCACTCTCTCTTTTACTTATCTTTAGCCTGAAGTTACTATTCTTCACCTAGATGGGGGCCTTAGTTCTTGCAGAAAAACTCAGGAGAACTCAAGAGATGATTGTTATGTGTATCCCTTGAGGAGGAACCAGGACCCTGCTTTATTGCTGCACTGTTATTTCTAGGCTGCTCCTCCTTTATTTCCAAATTCCCTCCCTTCCCTAGTTAGTAACTATTTGAATCTGTTCTTTAGAACTCTGGGGAAGTCTAGGAGGTCCATGCCTTTTTTCCTGCAAACATGAACAGGGGACTTGGAAAGGCTTTTGTACCTGGGAAGGCTCCACAGGGTCCTGCTTGTTTTCAGTTTCTCCTTAGAACTTCTCTTGCCTGAACCCACGGTTCTAGAGAGGAGGCAGGCAGTGTGTTGTGCGAAGAAAGAAATTGACCAAAATTGCCCAACGAGGAATTTCTAATCTTGAGATTGCTAAATATATGTGTCTAAAACTACTATCTGTGTTTAATACACACCCTTGCCTCTGATTAAGCAAGTGACCTTCTCATACCGCAACCAAGCTTTGCTTCTGGCCTGCCTCTTTATCCCCAGCCTGGAATGCCCCATCCTTTCCATCTTTTTTCCTAATAGAGATTTAAAGAGAAGTGATCCAGGGTGTTCGGCCACACACACACCACAGAAAGAGAAGGAAGAATTTGGGGAAACAGCTCCTGTTTTGCTGACCCCAGTGTGACTAAGTAGGGTTCAGGAATGTCTTTGATCCTCTGAAGGTTCCACTTGGCACAGGGGAGTCTGGGAGAAAAAGAGGAAAGGGGATAGACAAAAAGGTTAGATATTAATAGATAGCTTTACATTTGCCATCTCATTTATGCTAGTGACTCTGCTGTGAGTGTTAGTCCTCCCGTTTTATAAGGAGGAAACTGGGACTCAGATGCCTGTACAAATGCTAGAGCCAGGATTTGAACACTGATTTTTCTGATGCCACAGCCTACAGTTCCCCACCACCAGCTACTAAATAAGGGATAACCTGAATGATTCTACTGTGATAGCTTCCAGTAACTGAAACTTTTCCCCAACAAGTTCAAATTTGTCTTTGCAACTCTCAACACCCAGGATTGATGAAGAATTATTTCACAGTTTAGCCTAATGTCCTAAGTACCGACTTTCAAAGATCCCAGGCAGCAAGTGGTAACAAACGACCTTGAGCAGTGTTGACTAGAACACAGTCCATTATTATCACATTATTGGTAAGGCAGATATCAGTCCAAGGAGAGGGGAGCACCCAGACCGTAATAAAGGTGTCAGTTTGATTAGTCTGGAATGGGTCTTTGGGATTCTTAGCCAAGTTCGGAAACTCTTATCCCAAGTGGCAGAACATAGACAGGAGTTATCAGAAAGTAGATTTATCGCAGAGAAAAAACTTTCTAACAACTAGAACTGACCAACAGTAGAAGCTAACCAGTTTTGAGAAGTGAGGAGCCTGTCATGCTTGGAAGCATTCAGATTCAATAGCCTGATGCCTATTGGGGTGAGAGGGACAAAGGAGATAAACTCAAATGCTGTCTACGTTCAATGGGATTTTGAATTGTCATTATGCCAAGGTTCTTTCTAAGAGTTAGTATTTTTTAGCCATAGTGTTACTGTGCTGTGTACATTTGGTAACTCCTAAATGACATTCTCCTATGACTTTGGGCCTTGCTTGTGTTCCCTCCCTCGGGTTGCACTGTGAGTGACAGTTGGCGGGATTCTGCATTTACTTCCTTCCCAATCCAGGGGAAAGGTCTTCGTATGGAGGCTGCTTCTTGCTTCCGACTCCTGCTTCCCTTGGTTACCCTCAACTCAATGCAGCAGTGCTGGCCAAGGCTGGTGGGCCTCAGTGGTGTGTTTAGGAAGTTATAACATCAGGTGATTAATCATTCCTTCCCCAGTGGCCCTAAGAAACTCAGGGTGGATACATCTTCATGTCCATCATTATGGCCCAAAGAGAGGAAGTTTGGGCCAAGGTGCTGTAGCTGCATGTTTCATAGCTGTCCCGTATGCTTTTTCTTGGTTTCGTCTGCTGCTGCTAAGTCGCTTCAGTCGTATCCAACTCTGTGAGACCCCATAGACAGCAGCTCACCAGGCTCCCCCGTCCCTGGGATTCTCCAGGCAAGAACACTGGAGTGGGTTGCCATTTCCTTCTCCAATGCATGAAAGTGAAAAGTGAAAGTGAAGTCGCTCCGTCGTGTCTGACCCTCAGTGACCCCATGGACTGCAGCCCACCAGGCTCCTCCATCCATGGGATTTTCCAGGCAAGTGTACTGGAGTGGGGTGCCATTGCCTTCTCCGTGGTCTCATCTGATGGAGATGTAAATCAAAGTACTGAGGTCATCCAAGAAGCTGCAGAGCAGAGAACCCCCACCCAGATGAGGAGAGTCCACAGGAAAAGTGAGGGTGATAGGCCTAAGGGCCTAGCTTTAGAACCAGACACCTATGCTCCTCACCAAGTGAGCTATAAAACAGGGATATAGAAGTTTTACAAAGAACAATGAACGTCATGTCTGTAAACTTGTAGGATGGGTTTTGGGAGGTAAGAAATGCTTGGTAAATGTTTAGCTACTGTAATGGTGATCATCATGACCATTTTCATCTGTTACTGAACACTGAAGAATGATTATCATCTGTTGGGTAAAGGGCAACATGATTTGAGTAAAGGCTGACCCTTTAACTTGTTAGGTCCTTTTGACAGTTAAGGATGAGGAGTGTTGACTAGATTTCCAACAAGCCTTTTAGTAGCTTAAACATCGAAGTTAAATTAAGCATGACCCCAGTAGAATTATGGCCATCCTAACTTGGTCTTTTGTGTACTTGAGCTCACACTCCGAGAAATGATGGGGCAGCTCCTTAACAGGACAGCACCACAGGCTCAGCTTTCCCACAAAGGAACATCTGGAGCCGCCTATGGAGGCAGGAGTGGGTGGCAGCGAGGCTTCTGGGCCTCTCTCCTTTTGGGGAGAGTAGTAATGCAGGAGCTCCAACTTAGTCCCGTCTCAAACTCATGATAATGTCCAGAGATATGTCTGCAGCCCTCTGACCTGCCAGGGGAGCCCTGTGTGTGTCTGTGGTGGGATGACTAGTTCAGAAGATGGCCTTTAGTGGGTGTGGCCAGCCGGCACACACTGTAGTGCCATTTGAGCCGTATAGACTTTGCTGTTCAGCAGAGAGGGGCATTCATCTAGTAGAGTGGACAAAAGCACAGTGGGCTGCCCCGTCCAGTCCTGGCTTAATCTTTCGCATCTGTGTGATTTGGGGCATGTTGCCTTCCCCTTTCAGTTGAATGCAGAAAATAACACCTCAAAGGGTTGTAATGAGGATTCAATGAGTTAATGGGTATAAGACCTTGAGAACAGGTTTTGCTGAAGGGTTTGCTGTTATTACTGTTGCCTATGAGGCTGTACTTGGATGTGGCTTGGCTTTAGCCTTTGTTTGGTCTGGTGGCTGGGACTTGTACATTAGCACTGAGATGCTTTAAGCCCTAATGTGTTCCTCGGCCAAGCCAGGCGTCACTGAGTCTGAGGCAGGAGGCCTCTGTGGTGATTATAGTTGCTCTGGGCCCAGAGTCTCCTGCGTTTTGTCTTCCACTGTGCCAATAGGGAGAGAGGATTTGTCTGAGACTATACGCTTTTTCCTCCTGGGAGCCTCATGTGTCGTTGTAGGGGAGGCCAACCTCCTCAGGAACACCCTGGCTCCCCAGTATTGCAGGAAGCCCAGATCAGTGACCCTGCTCAGGGAGGGGGTAGTGCCCCACAGACCTGGGAGGCTAAGGCAAACAGGGGGTTTGCCATAAACCTGAGGTGCCATGAACCTGAAAGTAGGAAATAGAGTGGATGATTGAAGTCTTTCTGATTTAGACCAAAGGAGTTAGATGTCTAGGTAGCTCTCTAATAAATGCTGGCAGCAAGGGAACTTGGGGATATCCTCATTTGTGCATATTTCAAACTCTCTATGACAAGCCTAGTCCCTCTGCTGGCTGGGGAGGGAGTGGAGAAGTGGCTGAGGGGCTTTCACTACTCTAGCCCTGCTTCGTCCTTTTCCATCCCACGTGAGGATTGTGTCTGTCAATTTTGTTCTATTTTAACCATGCAGTTACGAAGAGGGGTGGGCTGATTAACCACAGTCTCTTCTTTGTCTTGCTTACAGCTTCTTTCAGCATTTTATCCAGTCTCTGATCTTTCAGCTTGTGGGATTTTAGAAGAATGATGAAAGATTAGTAGTGGTCAGGATGTTTGAAATGATCTGAGAAGGGCCAGTCTCATAATTCCTCAGGAGAGAGGGATGGACCCCAAACCCCACAGGGAGTTAGGATGTGGCCTGCAAGAGAGAACTTGTGAGTAAGAGGACTGTTTCTCTCACTCTGTCTAATTCTTCCCACCCCCCAACCCAAAGAGGGCAATGGGTCTGTTCTTTCCTTAAAGTATTAAACAACTTTTGCTGTTCCTCTGGGAATCTCAAGCTTCAAAATTTGTTTAAAACCTTTGGTTTTAACTTAGAACCAAAAAAGTTTGGTTCTAAGAAGATCTAAAAAAAATGTGCTGGAAAATAGAACAGTCTGTTAATACTAATGAGCACATTTGTCAGGGAAAGCTAATTATAAATGTTTATGCTTCTTGGTCAGAGTTGGGCAAAGGACAGGTGGGCATTTACTTCTGTTTCCCACAGGAGTAACAGTGGTGGTGGTCATCAGCCAAACCAAGCCAGTCAGGATTCCCTTGGGAATCCTGAAGTCTGGGAGCTGGAAAGAACAGGGTCTCTTCACTCCCCAGTTTGCTGATGAGGCTGGGAGTCCCAGGCCCACCACCCTCATACCTTGAGGGCATAGCTGTAGCCTTGTCTAAGGGTCCTGATTCTACCCCCATCTCCATGGCCAGCAACCCCACCTGGCCTGGACGTTGCTGCTGAGAACAGGGATATTGTGGAAACTTGAGTGCCTCCTTGTATGGATTTCTATCAGATCTTTTTCTGATAGAAGAAAACTGGGAATACCAAAGCCAGAGCAGACGAGAGCCTTCAAGACGCAGGCTGTCTGAGGGGGACTCCTGTTGTTTCTCCTTCTCCCAGTGTTAAATCTGGGAAGAGTTCACAGAAATTTATGTTGAAAACAAGATAAATGAAATGACTAGGGAGAGCCGCCTCTGCCTCTGAGGATGGGGGAGGACCTTTGCTTTACCATGTGTATCAAGCCTCTGTCAATGTGTCACGCACTGTGCTGGGCTTCAGGGTGCAAGCGTGAACAAAGAGTCATGGTTCTTGCCTTTGGTGCTTATGATTTGGACACTAATGTATGTTTCCAAATTGAGGTCGGTGATGTGAAGGGAAAAGTCTGAGTTCATAGAAAAAGCAGGGAGGGCTGATTGTTTTATTAGGAAGATCCGAGAAGGCCTCTGTGCAGAGAGAGCTGAAGGATTGGTAAGGGACCTATAGATGAAGAGCAGAGTGAGGTGCTGAGTGGCCTGCGTGCACAGTCTTGCAGGCAGGGAAGGGCACGGTTGGTGTGTTGGGGGACTGAGCCAAGGCTGGTCTGCACAAGGAGTGCAGAGGCAGTGGTAAGATGAGCAGTGGGCGAGGCCAGGCTGTATGGTAGGGCCTTGGGAGGGTTTCAGATTTGGTGCCAATGGGAGGTCGCAGAAAGGGTTTAAGCATGGGAATAGTATAGACTCTGTCTGGGGATGGAAAATGGCTGGCAGAAGGAAAAGTAGAATCAGGGACTCTTATTAGTCTAGGGAGGAGGCGATGGCTGCTTGGCCTGTGGTGAGGGGCAATAGGGTTGGCACAACTGGCCTTGAGTGCAGAGGACAAGAGATGGGCCTCTCCCCTAGTTGGCCTTTCCCCTGGTCTTCACCATTCTCCAGAAATAAAATTAGACCATTTTTCTAATTTTAATTTTTATTTATTTATTTATTTATTTAAACAAAGTCCTGTCACAGATTCTGGTTCAGTGGTCTTTAATAATCTTCTGTACCTAATAGATTTTACCCTTTTGAGAAGCTGAATGATGTTCCATGACATAAAGGAATAGCATAATTAATTTAGTATATATATCACTATTCACTTTCCCCTTTTTTCAGGTTGACCAGTATCTCTACCACATGCGTCTTTCTGATGAAACTCTTCTGGAGATTGCTAAGCGGTTTCGTAAGGAGATGGAGAAAGGGCTTGGAGCCACCACTCACCCCACAGCTTCAGTAAAAATGCTGCCTACTTTTGTGAGGTCTACTCCAGACGGAACAGGTACTGTACCCACAGGGAGGGGTCTGGGAGCTCCTTTGCCTGGGGGTGGACTTGGATGACTTTGCTCAGGGACCCAAAGGACTATATACATCAGTGATGGTACTTTGGATTTAAGCCTCAGAAGCCAACGCTGGCTAATTTAAGCATGTAGGGATTTGAATGGAAGTCTGTGGCATGGGATAGAGAGGAAGACTGGGAAAGGAGGCAGCCCTGGCAGGCAGGGAAGAAGTAAATCTTTGTCATTCCTGCTGGGGTACTGTGATCGGCCATTTGACTCCATCCATGGCTCAGTAATGGCAACCCACTCCAGTACTCTTGCCTGGAAAATCCCATGGACAGAAGAGCCTGGTAGGTTAAGGTCCATGGGGTCGCAAAGAGTCGGATGCGACTGAGTGACTTCACTTTCACTTTATACCTTCACAGAGACTGCATACAGTGAGGATCTTAAACAGCAAATATGCCTAAGATGCTTATGGCCATACACCATGGCAGTCACTCTTGAGCCCACCTAACTGGTACATTCCACAGGCTTGCTGGAGAATCATTGTGGTCCAGATTGTTCTAGATTGTTTCTTGAACTCCATGAATAAAGACTACCAGAAATCCAAATAAACCTGGGATAATGTAAAAGAGACATGGTACATATTAAGGTATGAAAGTCTCTGAAATTGTGCAATTAGAACTTGTCAAGCTTTGTTTTATCCCCTTATTTGGATACAGTCTGTATTTCATGATGCACCTCCCCAAACGTGATTTAACTAAACTGGAGACAAGGGTCATGGGGAGACTGAAGTTGGAAGGTGGGTTCAGGCTAGATTCAGAAACCTTGCATGCACACCTGAGACATGGAGTCTTTCTTCAGTGATACGCATTGGGGAGTAGCTGAAAGTTTTTGAGAGGTGTGAGCAGAGCTGTCTTGGGAACACACATTGTCAGCAGTTTATGTAGAGTGTGTGTGCGTGTGGGGTGATGGGTGGTTAGTAGAGCCCAGGGCATGGCCCTGGTGGAATGTAGTGGGCAGAAACCAGAGAGAATTCAAAGATCATACCAGGGTCCCAGGGTGGCAGCATCCTCAGAGAAGGGAATGGAACTAAGTTGTGCCAGTACTTTCTGCAGACAAACTTGGCACACGGTTTGTTTCATTAATCTTCATGACAACCCTCCATTTTAAAGTATCTCTGGGGCCATGAGGAGTGAAGGATGTGTGATGGCTACCTGCATATAGAGGGTGAGAGAAAGAGCCCGGAAGCAGCTGCCAGGGTCGTGGAGGAACTAGGAGGTACAGAGTCTCCACGTGAGAGGAGATGAGGCCAGGAAGGCGATGGTTGGTAAAGATCCGTATTTGCAGAGAAGGTCCAGAGGTGGGGAAAGGCACAGGACAGGCCTTGTCCATGCTTTCAGTGTTTCCATCATGTCTGTGTCCCTGAGGCTCACCTTTCACAGTCCCTGAAAAAGATACGTGTTTGCTAAAGCCCTGGGGCCCGGTGCTGAGGGTGTGGCCTTGTCCAGGAGTGTTCTGAGTGAGTGTGTCTCAGCCTTTCAGGGAGCTCCGTGAGTTGAGGAGCCTCCTCCAGTTCCCCTGTGTCTCTTGTGTGCCCTCTGGAACAGTGCATTTCCTCTGCCTGCTACTTCCTCTGACTGGCAGCCACACCCGCTTTTACTGTTTTTATTTGACATTCTGATAAATTTACTAGCTCTTTTAGTCCAGGGACCTTGTCTTTGTTTCAGGCACTAGCACTAAGCAAGTATCATAAATACTGGGATTTTTCTGAACACTTAATGTAGTAATTTATTTACTTTTCACAAAACCCTATAAGATATGTACAAATTTTACCTACTTTTTTTTTTTTTTTAAGATGAGTTGGGAGCCTGAATGGTCAGATAATTTGTCTACGGTCACACAGCTAATGAGAAGCTGAGTCAAGATTCAAACTCATAAATGCCAAAGGCGAGGCATCGGGGCTGCTGCACTTGTTCCATTATGTGTATACGTGCACACGTGAGCCTGTCCACTCAGCAACAGATCACGCCGCACATGCTCAGTTAAAGTTTTTTAAAATGGAGTTAGGGGTGGATGTCTGGCCTGGATTATAGGCAGGTGAATAAGCTTATTTTGGAGAACTAGGTATGCGGCCAGCTTTTTCTGTTCTTGTTGCTTTCCTGAGATTGGAGCATGGAGATCTCCCCTTGCCTCGTAGAGTTTGAACCCATCGCTATACTGTGTGGTAGATTCTACCGTGCTAATGGAGACAGCACGTAACATGTAAAAGGATGCTTTTACATGTTAGTTGCTCAGTCATGTCCAGCTCTTTGTGACCCAGTGGACTGTAACTCGCCAGGCTCCCCTGTCCATGGGATTCTCCAGGCAAGAATACTGGAGTGGGTTGCCATTCCCTCCTCCAGGGGATCTTCCCAACCCAGGGTTTGAACCTGCGTCTCCTGCATTGTAGGCAGATTCTTTACAGTCTGAGCCACAAGGGAAGCCCCAACTGTGTATTGGAATGTTTTATTCACTTAAGCAGAGCAGGTGACCCCTAGAGTACTGGAGACCAGACTGTAGGAAATGGGGTCCCTAGCCCCATCATTTCTCATTTCCTGAGTTGTCCATGGGCCAGCTTCTCACCCCAGCCTTGTTTCCCTTGTAAAACTAAGAGGTAGATCCAATAGTTCCGGTCTGTTCTACACATCCTGGAACTACTGTGTCACTGTGTGAAGTTCGTTGAATTACTGTAATGAAGGAAAGACCCGTAATGTCCATCAGTTGGACATTGGTCAGTCAATGCAGAAAACGGTCCTCTGTAACCCAGCATAAACCATGAGACAGTTTTATCTAAATTCATGTTAAGATCATATATATATGTGTGTGTGTGTGTACAGGTGTTTAAAGTCTTAAGGACATGTATTAAGCTATTGGTAGGGTTTGCCTGGACTGTGAGGCTGGCAGTGACTACATATACGTGTATATGACAACTCAGCAATTGTACTTCCAACTATACCTTAAACAAATTTCCATATGAACTCGAGGAGACATGCCTAAGAATGTTCATGGCAGTGCTGCTTGTAATAACTGTACTGGGGACCGTTTATAGACTGTGTGTAATGGGATACTATGCAGCATATTACCAAAAAAAAGTGTATAAATATGGATACATCTGAAAGGAAATGAATGAAAACAGCAGGACCTCACAGTAGTTGAATGTAATTAAAAAAAAAAAAATCCCTCCAAGCAATGCTATATGTTGCTCATGCACACATCCTAAAATTGTTAGGGTATAAACTGGAAAATGTACACTGGATAAATGATAGGGTTGCTTCTGGAGAGAAAGAAAATTGAACTGGGGAGGGGAGCATGAGGGAATATAACTGAACGTGGTCAACATGAAGGCTTTGGGTTTTATGTTTTGTTAATTGGGGGCTGTGAGTTCTAGAAGGTGGTAGAGAGAGGACTGCTAACTCTTCAGTCAATAAAACTTGTCAAAATGAAGATTCTTCTTTGTAAAGTGCTGAGAGAAGAAAGGAGGGAACGCTGTGTGCAGGACCGCTGCCTTTCTCCGGACGTGTCACGCAGCTGGTGAGGCTTGGCTGGCGCACCTGCTTGCCGGTCAAGGGTGCAAGCCAGACACTGTTGCTGCTGGTGGTGACTGTGCTTCTCTTCTGCTGAGGGCTAGAGGCCTTGCACAAGTGGTGCCTGATCCAGGCTAGCCTTCTTCTAGCACCTTGATCAGCCCTTTTCAGTGTTACTTTTCTAATCTGGGAAATTAAACCTCAGATCTAAAGCTGTGACCTAGAGGGACATAGTCAGTGGCTCTCTAACTTTTCTGGACTATATACTCACAGCAAGAAACTCATGCATAGGAATGTTGGTAGACAACTGAAACAAGTTTCAGGAATTAATGTTTATTCTTAAATGTGACACAGATCTATTATCTTATCTTACTTTAGAACTGTCTGTAATCAGGACTTAACTAATCTTTTTTCAGCTTGCAGTGTGAAAGCCATTATCTTAAATGCTCCTCACTCAGTTTTGTCCTGGTCAGGCCTTTGTAAAATTGGCTATTTCTTGCCAGGGGTGAGACATGGTTTCAGGGCAGTGTGTGGTAAGGGGCAAAGATTAGAATTCTAGGTTTAGAAGACTGTGAATTCAAGTTGTATGCTTTCGAGTAGTTCATTTATACCACAATCCTTCATTTTCTCATTTGTAAAAAGAAGCATCAGAGGGTTGGCTCTCAGAATTAAGGGGGAGTCAGTCACGTAACTTTCTCAGTGTGTTGTAAACCCAGTCATATGTAGCCACGACAGCAAGGTGCACACCCAGCACTGATTTTTGTTGCTCAGGGAACAGGTGTTAGGGTTCATCCCCATCATTGGTGGTCCTGCATTTTGGAGCATGGACTGAGTTCCAGCTTTCATAAGTCAGGTCTTAGCTATCTAATGGTAATTAGAGGCCTGGTAAGAGAATGTGGGAGAGACTTCAGGAAGTTTCAGGCCATTCATTTATGATGGAGGCCTCGATTACACACAAGAAAAAAGAACCTCTAAATTATTGTTTGAGTTCTTTGTGAGAAGGAAGGGAATGTCAACAGCCAGAACCCCGTGGCGGCTGACTCAAAAATATCTGAGCTTCATAGGTTGTGTAGACCATGCAGTGCAAAGAAACATAGTTGGGACAGATAAAAATGAAATATTTATAAATGATCCAAGGATATCTTTGTTGTTTTAGTTGCTAAGTTGTGTCTGACTCTTTTGGAACCCTGTGGATTGTGGTCTGCCCCTGGTGACTCAGTAGTAAAGAATCTGTCTGCCATGCAGGAGATGAAGGTTTGATCCTTGGGTTGGGAAGATGTCTTGATGGAAGAAATGGCAACACACTCCAGTATTCTTGCCTGGGAAATCCCATGGACAGAGGAGCCTGTCACGCTACAGTCCTTGAGGTCACACAACTTAGCAACTAAACAATAGCAAATATATCTTGCTTGGTGACTGAATTTGGTGTCAGCAGGATATATATATGAAAAATGCTCCTGATTTTTTTTTTTTTTCCCTCTAAGACAGTTTTAGGAAGTTGAAAGAACAATATAATGAACATCCATATACAGACTACCTACAGTCTACATTTATATTTTAACCAAATCTGTTTTATCACATTCCTCTATCCTTTTGTCTCTCAGTCTAGCTTGCTTTACTTGAGGCATTGCAAAGTGCATTGTAGAAATCAGTTCATTTCAACCCTAAAACCTCAGCGTGCTCATTATTAACTAGAGGTCAATGTTACTCTTTTATCTTTTGATGTAAAATTTCGTACGAGATGCAAACCTTAAATATCATATGATGAACTGACAAATACATACACCTATTTAATACAACATCTATCAGGATAGAAAACATTACCATCAGCCCAGAAGTTCCCTGGTGCACTTTCCCAGGCAGCTCCTGTCCCCAACCCCCAGAAGCAGTCCCTGTTTTAAATCCACATGTATTACTAGTTTTTCTTGTTTTAGAACTTCCCTTATATACAATCATACAGCAGTTACTCTTTATACAAGGCTTTATTTACCCATCATAATGCAGGCTTTATCCATGTTGTGTATATCAGTAGTTCCTTTTTGGTTGCTGATTCTCTAGTGTGATTGGAATCCTATATGACATGATTCTATGGACACCTGGGCTGTTTCCAATTTTCCCCTAGGGTGATGAAAGCTACTATAAACATTATTGCACAAGCCTCTATGTGGAAATGTTTCCATTTTCTTCCTTTTCTTGAGCAAACAACTAAGAGTGGAATTTCTGGATCATAGGGTTTGGGATGTGTTTAATTCATAAGAAACTCCTGGACCAAAATGGTTTGAATTTTGGTTTCCAAAATGGTTAAGTTATTTTATACTCCCACCAATGCTGTATGAGAGTTCCACTTGCCCCAATAATTATTGTCTGTAACTCCCTCTACCTGTTTTGCTTTTGGCAGTGCAGAGTTGAATAGAGAAAGTGTTTATTTATTTGTATCTGCCAGGAATCTCACCATCTTGAGCTCGCAGTAGGCAGCCCTAACCTAAGCTTGGCTGTGCATGTGACTGAGATAATAGCCCCAAATACAGCCCGATTGGGACCTACTACATGTCTCACAGGGATATGGTTTTCAGGAGCAGTTTTATCTTGAGAGGAAATGCAAGAATAATTGATATCATTTAATGATCACCCATGATGTCTGTTTATATAAACAATCTATTTTATGCTCCATGCAAAGTCTACAAGAGAGATATTCCCAATTTTAAAATAAGACAGCTAAGGCTAAAAGAGATTGCCAGAGTCACCTGAGTCCAGTTGATGACAGAATTGGACTTTAAGCACAGGTAGTCTTGACTCCAAGGCCACAAGATTCATGTTTACTTTGGCTCATGTTGCTGATCAGAAGTTTCTAAAGCAAATCAAATTATTAGCTTTTAAAATTGACCATAAACATGGATTTGCTTTGTACCATTATAATCAGAAGCTCAAGTAGAACTCAACTAAAAATCTACAAATATTCCAGCGTTCCAATTAATTATTTGTTAAATAATTTACATTTTTAGCAAGTTCTTTTTACCCCAGCATTCCAACTTAGAAACAAGCAATCTTTGTAGTGTGTCTTTATTGCCCTCCTTGTCTTGGCAAGTTTGTTTAGATACAAGCATGTCTTAAGGCAGAGTAGATGAGATGGTTGGATAGCATCACTGACTCAATGGACATGAACTTGGGCAACCTCTGGGAGATAGAGGGGGCAGGGAGGCCTGGGCTGCTGCTGTCCATGGAGTTGCAGAGTCGAACATGACTTAGCAACTGAACAACAACAAGGCAGAGTAAGATGAAGGTTTTGCTGTATTGATCTTTTGATACTTCCCCACTTACCTGAATTGTGAATTGCTTATTTGAGTATATCTCTACCCTCTGAAAAATTGAAAGTGTTAGTTGTTCAGTTGTTTCTGAATCTTTGCAAACCCATGGATTGTAACCTGCCAGATTCCTCTGTCCATAGAATCCTTCTCCAGGGGATCTTCTCAACCGAGGGATCAAACCTGGGTCTCCCGCATTGCAGGCAGATTCTTTACCATCTGAGCCACCAGGGAAGCTTCAAGAATATTGGAGTGCATAGCCATTCCCTTTTCCACGGGGTCTTCCTGACCCAGGGGTCAAACTCATGGCAGGCCAATTCTTTACTGTCTAAGCCATCCTCTAGCTAGACTTAATTCCCTCCAGAGCAGGGAATGATGATGATGATGAAGAAACTAGACTTAGATTAGGCAACTAATCTAAGTTGCGTGGTGAGCAGATGGAAGCATTGGGACTTGAACCAGCCAGCTGTGTTTCGATGCCTGGGCCATTAGGCATATTGCTAGTGCTGCATTCGCACTTATCTGCCCCCAGCATTGCCAGCACAATGCATTCATTCTTGTGTTAGTAACTTAGGCCTAGCTATTCAGTTCATTTAATAGAGTCCCCACTGAGTCTGGTCCTCTATGGGGCAGCAGTGTGCTGAACTACCTTGTGTCCCATCTTTGAAGAGTGGAAATTATCCTGGGGACATAAGGCTTGAACAGATGAAATGGTTACTCAATGATATGGGGTTACATAATGCAAGCACATGATGTGATAAAGAGAGACTAGACGTGATAGGGTGCATGGAAGCTGGCATGGAACCCTGTAAGGAGCTCTTATCTTGGTTACTCAGCATTGTATCAACAGCTGTGTAGTGAAGACATAGATCGATAGCTTTCATACATGCAGCTTAATAAGTGGATTTATATGGTACCTGCAATATAAAATGAAGGTTGTATTCATTAGCCTCCATATAGTCATATAATCATATAACTAGAGTTTATTAAACATTTACATGTGCCAGGCATTATGCCAAACACCTTACACCTTCATTGCATTGATCCTTGACCAAAAACTATATGTGCCTGCGTGTCTTTGTCCTTGTGTCCTAGGGACAGATGGGGAGGTCCTGGCTAGATAGGATATTATTACTATCCCTTTTTAACAGATGGTGAAATCCCAATGTCAGATTTCTGATAATTTGCTGAATTATATGGCTAATAAGATGGCTAAATGTTAAAATGGGATTTGAACCCAGATTGGCCTGCCTGAAAACCTTTACACACTCAATGCCTACACAGTATTGTAGCAATCACATTTTAATCCTTTGAACAGTGGTTTCATATCTGTGGAACTACTATAACAGCTCTGAATTCCTTAAGAGACATTTCCTGAGTATAAAAGTACCAGAGTGGTGCTTCCTGATGGTGTTTTGGGAGTTTTGTGGGGCACTTATAAGGTGTTATGTGCTCCAGGCCCCTTTAATTGGAGCAGGTTTATGTTTCTCTATTTGTACATTTTTGCATTCAGCATCCTGTTGGTGTGCTATAATGGAGTATCTGAAATCTTGGAACTTAAAAAGAGACTGCCAGATGTGGTAATGACTGTGGTGTTTCCAGGTATGTAGGAAATACGTGCCTTGAAACGTTTGTCTGGCAAAGTTGGTTTTGCCGGCTTACATATCCAAGACCTGGAAATTGAGTTGTCATCTCAATTGGAGTCCATGCCATACATTCTTAGAGTAGACTGTCACAGCACCATGCCACCTTCCAGGATCCTCAGAGCTCTGGGAACGCTGCATTGAAGCTACTTATTTAAAGAAGGCTTCTGGAGCTTGTGGTTCTGAAGAAGTCCATTTAGTCATCTGAGGAAGCCCCAGGGTCGGGAGGTGGGCCCAGTTTTCAGCCTTCACAAGGCAGGGCATTGCCACTTTTGAACACAGTTGCCTTTGACAAAAGGGTACTGCTACCTAAAAATTCAGAACAAAACCAGACCTGTTCTATTTGCAAGTCACCCTTTATGCACTGGTTGGCAAACTGCTCTGAGCTCCCTATGGGAAGGGCAGGTGGTGACCTATTTTAATTAGTGGCAAGTACCTAGTGATTGAAAATAAACTGTTGGGAAATTCAACTGGCTCTCACCCCTCACAAATTACGTGGACATTGGGAGTGGGTGGCTTGAACAATGCAGGAGGTATGGCCTGCTCAAACACATTACTGATGTCCCATCAGCCAAGATGATGGTGAGTATCACATTCAGGCCGTTAGTTACTCAGATGCCGTTGTAGTCCTCTTCAGCCTTTCCCTAGGATGGGTGAGTTCCCAGGAGAAATTGAAATCCCTTTATCTTGCTGACCTTATGTGTTTGATAAGAACCTCACTGAAAGTGGGGCTTCCCTGGTGGCTCAGACGGTAAAGAATCCATCTGCAATGCAGGAGACCTGGGTTTGATCCCTGAGTCAGGAAGAGCCCCTGCAGAAGGAAATGGTAACCCACTCCAATATTCTTGTCTAGGAAATCCAATGGACAGAAGAGCCTAGTGGGCCACAGTCTGTGAGGTCACGAAGAGTCGGACACAACTGAGTGACTAACACTCACTGAAAGTGGGCACAGTGGTAGTCCAGGATGGGGAATGAGTCAGCAAACAAACTCTGCCAGAGGGAACACCTTGAATCTTAAACCACTGGGCAGTTTGATGGAGGGTGGCAGGACCTAATACTCTATTGCTAGTTCCTTTTTTTTTTTTTATTGATTGATTTGTCCACATCAGGTCTCAATTGCGTCATGCAGGACCTTTCGCCGTGGTGCATGGACTCACTAGTTGTGGCCTTTGGGCTTCAGTAATTGTGGCATGCAAGCTCCCCAGCTGCGGTGCTTGGGCTCTGGAGTGCACGGGCTTGGTTGCCCCATGGGATGTGTGGGATCTTAGTTCCCTGACTAGGGATTGAACCTGCATGCCTTGCATTGCAGGACAGACTCAACCACTGGACCAGGGCTCAGGAGCAGGGAAGCCTGGCCTGTTCCTCTTCACTGTGAGTTATTTTCTTCTGATAGAGGGTTGTTACCCCTTCTTTTGTCTGTTTTTGGAGCGGCATGTTCTTAATTAGGAGGTCCTTCATCATAGAGGGCTTGGGGAGTGTCCAATAAGTTGGGAACAGGGGTTTGGTATAATTGTATGAGACAGCACCAATTTGCGGCTAGTGAAAACACCTGCCTCAGAAAGCTTTAGTAGGTCCTGGGTTCCTGTGAGGACAGGGGTGTGTCACCTCTCACCAGTGGATGTCTGTCTGCCACCTCCCACTCAGTTTTGAGATCATTAGGTCCAGAGGGATGGGCCAAGTTACTGATAGAGATAAGGGTGTTTTTGCTTTCTTTTTCCACACTTTATGGCTTAGTGCTTCCTTCCTGGACTCTGCATCAGGTAATCCTCAGCTTCAAGGAAGCAGTGCCATGAGAAATATGGGTGAGGTGCGTAGGAACCGGCGTGGGTGTTGGGGTCAGATGAACTTGGGGTCAAATCCAGCAGGCCTTTACCCCTGAATGATCTTAACAAGTGACTCAACTTCTGAGCCACACTCTCACTTCCCTTGCCACCCAGGCCAACTTAGAACCTGTGGCAACCTCTGTGTTTTACGCTTTTGGCATTGATAATGAAGAATCCCACCCTCCCACCCTTGCCCACCGCCCGCTTTTTTGGCCGTGCCACAAAGCTGGTGGGATCTTAGTTCTCCAACCAGGGACTGAACCCAGGCCCTCAGCAGCAAAAACTCAGAGCCCTAACTATTGGACCGCCAGGGGAGCCCCAGTAGTGAATAATTCCTTATTTGAGGATTTATAATTTTCTCATGAGCAGCCTCCTTGCTCACTACAACAGAAAACTTTGCTAGAAAACTAGACCTGAATTTAAATTTTGGTTTTAGTTTTTCTTGACTTGAGCCTTGGTTTTCTTATCTGGAAATGGGGGTCATTGATGATTAATGAGATTATGTTTATAAACATCATTTAACAAATTTCTCTTCTATTAAAAATATCGACATGTTGGGCCTTAAATTAACTGAATCTCCCCCACACCTCCCTCTGTCTTTTCATTGTTTTATTACCACAATAATTCAGATGCAAGTAGGGAAGTCTAAGCTGTGTCCCAGAGACCAGAGGTGAAGGCAAGGTTCTGGGCTTCAGTTTTTCGAAAAAGTCACATAAGAAAGTATAAGATGAATTTGATCTTTCAAATAAACCTATAGTAAAACCTTGCTTCTTTGATTTTTTTGTAGTGGTGGTGACACCATTTAGAAGTAACTGGAGAGGGAGACTTATAAAGGAGAGTGAATGCAAACATCCAACTGGAAAAAAAATTGCAGATATACAACCAATGAAACTATTCTTTTTAATATACAAAGAGCTCTTTTAAGTTATTAATAAAATAAAGAATATATATGTATAAAAGGCAAGACATGTGAGTAGAAAATTCACAGAAAAAAGAATTTGCACTGCCAATCAGTAATTCAAAATGTCTAAACTAACTTGGAGAAGGAAATGACAACCCACTCCAGTGTTCTTGCCTGGAGAATCCCAGGGACGGGGGAGCCTGGTGGGCTGCCATCTATGGGGTCGTACAGAGTCGGACATGACTAAAGCGACTTAGCAGCAGTAGCAGCAACCTAACTTGGAGAAGGAAATGGCAACCCACTCCAGTGTTCTTGCCTGGAGAATCCCAGGGACAGTGGAGCCTGGTGGGCTGCCGTCTATGGGGTCGCGCAGAGTCAGATACGACTGAAGCGACTTAGCAACAACAACCTACACAAAGGAAAGAAGTGAACAATTGTATGAGACATAGACATTGGTGACAGTGAAACCCATTTGTTGGTTTATCTGGAAAGAATTTTTAGGAAGATAATTTGGTGATATCTTTGGTTTTCCTGGTGGATCAGATGGTAAAGAATCTGCCTGCAATTCAGGAGACCCAGGTTTGATCCCTGGGTTGGGAAGATCCTCTGGAGAA
This sequence comes from Oryx dammah, assembly GCF_014754425.2. Classification (NCBI taxonomy): domain Eukaryota; kingdom Metazoa; phylum Chordata; class Mammalia; order Artiodactyla; family Bovidae; genus Oryx; species Oryx dammah. The sequence goes on along the minus strand of NW_024070209.1, from coordinate 9,726,058 downwards.
GGAAATGGCTACCCATGCTATTATTCTTGCCTGGGAAGTCCCATGGACAGAAGAGCCTGATGGGCTACTGTCCATGGGGGTCGCAAAGAGTGGGACACGACTGAGTGACTAACATACTTAGCAGTTAAAAACATAAATCCTTAGAACCAGCAATTCAAATCTTTTTCATAGAAGGCATCAGCTAACAGTCTTCTCTTTTTTTTTTTTTTAATAATTTTATTTCTTTATTTTTGACTGTGCTGGGTCTTTGTTGCTGTGAGAGCTTTTCTCTAGCTGTAGCGAGCAGGGGCTACTCTCTAGTTGGGGTGTGGGGGCTTCTCTTGTTGCGGAGCCCGGGCTCTAAGTAAGGCATGCAGACTTCGGTAGTGGCAACACGTGGGCTTGGTAGCTGTGGCTCCCAGGCTTGAGAGCACAGGCTCCGTAGTTGTGGCATGGGGACTTCATTGCTCCGTGGCATGTGGGATCTTCCCGGACCAGGGATCAAACCCGTGTCTGCTGCGTTGGTGGTCAGATTCTTTACCACTGAGCCGCCAGAGAAACCCTGTTTGGTTTTTTGTTGTTGTTGTTTGTTATTTTTAGTATTTACGTATTTATTTGGCTGTGCTGATTCTTACCATGGCACATGGGATCTTTCAGTTGTGGCATGCGGGATCTTTAGCTGCAACATGTGGGATCTAGTTCCCTGACTAAGGATGGAACCTGGGCCCCCTGCATTGGGAGCATGAAGTCTTAGCCACTGGACCACCAGGGAAGTCCCTAGTCTTCCCTGTTTTTATAGTATAAATATATCTAAGGAAAGTCAGGTGACTCGGTGGGTAAAGAATCCACCTGCAATGCAGAAGTCATACGAGACGTGGATTCAGTCCTTGGGAAGATCCCCTGGAGGACGGCTTGGCAATCCACTCCAGAATTCTTGCCTGGAAAATCCCATGGACAGAGAGAGGAGCGTGGTGGGCTCCAGTCCACAGGGTCTCAAAGAGTCAGACATGACTGAAATGACTGAGCCCACGCTCAAGAAACATTAATAATGTTTGCTTTGGGGATGTGCAGAAGAAAAGAGATATCTGCTTTTCATTTTTTCCCACTTTTGTACGGTTTGAACATTTTAAAAATCAGATGTTAAAATTGTTTTCTAGACATAACAACTTGCTTAACAATAAAGTAAATCTTACCTCTGATCTTAGGATCTTAAATATTTTGTTTAACAAATGAACCGTCAATAAGCAAATGAAATATGAGATGTTTTCTTAATCCATTGCCTCATACACCAAATATAATCATTCAGCAGAATAATCTTGCTGGGCCTCACTGGGTCCTATGCCCTGTGGCTGTGTACTGAAGAAACCAGCTAGGCTGTAGTGGCCTTGTTCTCCGCTTTGCAGTTTTGCTGTTTGACAACGTTGCCCTGCTCACTTCAGCCTCCAGCCCGTCATCTCCTTGAGACCTAACACCATGCCTTCAATTAAGTTGCAGAGTTCTGATGGAGAGATATTTGAAGTTGATGTTGAAATTGCACAACAGTCTGTGACCATCAAGACTATGCTGGAAGATTTGGGAATGGATGATGGAGATGATGATGCAGTCCCCTTGCCAAATGTTAATGCAGCAATATTAAAAAAAGGTCATTCAGTGGTGCACCCACCACAAGGATGATCCTCCACCTCCTGAGGATGATGAGAACAAAGAAAAATGATCAGATGATATACCTATTTGGGATCAAGAATTCCTGAAAGTTGACCAAGGGACACTCTGAGCTTATATTGGCAGCAAACTACTTAGACATCAAAGGTTTGCTTGATGTTATCTGCAAGACTGTTGCTAATATGATCAAGGGCAAAACTCCTGAGGAGATTCGAAAGACATTCAATATCAAAAATGGTTTTACTGAAGAAGAGGAAGCCCATGTAACGCAAAGAGAACCAGTGGTGTGAGGTGAGGAGAAGTGAAATTTCGTGTCTAACGCTGTAACACTGTAAGGATTATTCCAACTACTAGTTGCACTGCTTTGTTTATAATTGTTAATATTAGAAAACCAGTCAACAAATGCAGCAGCAAGTCAATTGTATTAGCAGAATGTTGTCCTCATTACATGTGTAGTTTCAGTACAGTTCCCAAACTTAAGGCCCAGTTTCTTCTAGTATGATTGAAAATTTCTTTTCTTTGCTCTGAATAAAATTGAACTGTGGGTTCCTTATAGAAAGTGGCATTTTGGGCTTTCCCTTTTTGTAAAGCAATTTCTGCCTAGTTTATTGTCCAGTTAATTTTAGTTCCGTGACTTTTAAAGTTGGCATTGTAAATAAAGCTACTTGCAAAAAACCTTCAAAAAAAAAGAAAAAGAAACCAGCTATAGGTTTCTCCTGTAGGTTCTCCTGCCCCAGAACCTTGCTCCTGCCCAACCAGTCTGACTGTCTCAGACCCACAGATACCATCCCCTTTCATACCACATCACATACTCTCTGCTCTGGACTTCTAGGATGTCCTGGAAGGCAAACCGTGGTGGTAGGATTTGAGTCCGGAATAGAATAGGAGTAGGCGAGAATTAGAGGGGCTGAGAACTAGGAGAGAGGAGCTACATAATCAAAGAAGCAATGAGAGTGACAGCAGTAACTGCCTATCGACGGCTTACTGTGGACCTGTATATTCCGTTATAATGTGTTCTGTATTTTGTGTAAGCTCATGAGCCCTGGGAGAGTCAGCATTATGAGCCCCGTTCTGCAGGCGAGGTGACATGCTCAGAGAGTCCATACAGGTACTGAAGCAGCGAGCTGGAATTCAAAACAAAGCCTGCTGCTGCTCGGTGTAAGCAGCTCAGGCATAGTGGGGAGGTGGGCACTAGGGAAGGGGTCCATTCACTGTCTCAAAGGGTCACCTTACGATTTAGCTCCAGGCGTCATGATGCTGGGCCTGTCTCAGAGATATTGGACTCTGGAAGGACTGAAGTCTTCGGCTGTGTTAGCTGTGATTATGCGTGTTTGTGGAGGGGCATCAGGCAGGAGAGATGAAGAGGAATGTCTGATCTGGCGGAGTCTGGAAAGAACGACATTCCTTCTTGGGAATGAATTTATCAGCAGTACTTTATTATTTGTGATTTCCCTACAGTCCATCGGCAAATACTGCAAAACCACCATTCCTGATAGAGCTGTCCCCTCCAGTGAATCCGGCTGGGCTAGCCTTGAATCGTGACCAACCAGGGGCAGCCTCGGCCGCCTCAATCCCCCACGGTCGCCGATTCAGCAGATTCATATATCCTGGGCTGCAGAATGCTGAGGCAGGCGATTCATCTTTGATTTTCCTTTTCATCCCCCATGAGAGCCTCACATAGTTCTCCCTACAAACTGGCTGACGTCCCACTACCAGGGGAGGCTCAGAACTGGTATGCCTGGAAAAGTCAGCCATGACCACAAGGGGAGAGTCTCTCTAGATGGGGTTGAGGTTGCCCTAGTTATCTAGCAACGGTGGCTAAAGGGCTGGGGGACCACGAGATGCCATGGAAGGGACAGAAAATTAGTACTCCCTGAGGAGGTGTGCTGAAGTCACTGGCAAAGATTCTGGTCGCTTTTCTTAGACAAATTTCTTCAGTCTCGCCTCAGGATGTTGCTTTTACTTTTTTTCATTCTGAGACACAGCCCTGACGCTGGGCCTGGGAGACTCAAGTGTGAGTGTCAGGCTGTGTTTGCCAAGAGCCTGGATGGAAGGTTTCTAGTCCTTGTTGAATGTGTTCTGAGTTCTTGGTTTTGTGCTAGGTACTTGAGGCATGTTACTTGGTTTTCCCCTCACCTTAGCCACATCAGGTAGGAAGCTCCTGCTCTGGAGATGAAGCAGCTGAAGCTCAGAGGCTCAGGAATCTGCCATGTTCCCAGAGTGGCTGGAGTTCTGGTGTGGGTAATGTGGGCGCCAGAGCCAGTCTCCCTATGTATTGTTACCAGCAGACCAGGGTTGTGTGGAGGTAAGGCCCATGCAATCTCGGGGGCATGATGTCCACTTCAGGCGGCCCCTCTGGATGGGAGGGGCTGTGTTGGTGAGTGCCCTCAAGGAGCTGGGCAGAGGTTGGCTTTCCTCAGGACCAAATACTCCTTGCAGCTGAGAACATATGGGTCAGAATAAACTCTTTTTTCTCTTAGTCAGGGTGCTTCCCGGACCCTCTGATCCATTCTCCCTTACTTCAGGGGCAAGTCTCCCATCAGGAGAGGGGCTGAGTGTTGACAAACATGCCAATAAGTGAATCCCCACCCCCCACCCCGGAAATAATTTCAGAAGGCGTGTGGTGGGGCACTGGAAGACTGCTGGAGCAGGCCTGGTTGAGGAGGCTGCTCAGGGGACAAGTCCACCTTGTCCCGGTCCTGGCCTGCTGAACCCCAGCCCCGGCTCGGGCCTCCACACCTCTTCAGCACTTCCATTCTGCACCGCACAATGGCGTGTGTCCCCGCAGCCCCTGTTATCATCTGGAATCTGGATGTTTCCTGTTCTGCTCTGCTAATTTCCTGGAGGGACTGGACTGTGCCTTCCCGTGACACCTGGAACTCTTGACCCGCTTGTGTCTGTGGATTCTCCCTCTCTCCCCTCTCGCCCCTGCCCTGTGGCTTATCTGAGTGGCCGGACTCTTGTCTCATATACTCTTAGGTCAGCATTCTCTCACACTTGAGTAAGCCTGGGATTTTTTTTTGGCAGGGGGCACCTTCTAGACTTATTTACGAGGCCTCTTAACTTATAGTTAGCTGGATCCCATTCCACTCCCTCGTGTGACTCTCATTCCTGCTGAGGGATTTTACTGTCACTGTGTACAAACATTAAAGACTACATTTTGTTCAAAGATCACAATTTGGCAAAAGGCCCAGGGGGGCCACAAGCTTGTAGCAGTGTATTGGGTGTCCTGGGGGCATGAAGAACAAAACCGAGGCCTGGTCTCTTGATGCAGGGCTTGATGGGCCCTGTGAGCTCAGGGGGGACTTGGGTGAAAGCCCTTGGGAAATAGTCAGCTTTTGTGAGGGGGTGGGCACCCTATCATTGGATAGGAAAGTGATTCTTCGTGTGTATCCTAAAAGTAATATACAAGTGCTTAGCATTAAGAAGAATAAGGCAATACATAAAAGTGTGTAGAAAAAAGTGAGACCCACTTTTTTCACCCACATCTCATCATCCAGAGATGACCAGTGTTTATGGCAGGATTCTTGGGTTTTAAGTTTTGGTCTCTGTGAAACAGTTGCGCCTTGTCTTTCCTGAACTAACAGTGGCCCTTCTCTCTGCAGAACATGGAGAGTTCCTGGCTCTGGACCTTGGAGGGACCAACTTCCGTGTGCTTTGGGTAAGAGTAACAGACAATGGACTCCAGAAGGTTGAGATGGAGAACCAGATCTATGCCATCCCCGAGGACATCATGCGAGGCAGTGGCACCCAGGTATGACGGCCACTGGGGCTCTGGGCCCTACAGGAGCAGATAATGCTCCTTCTCTGTGGTCTTGGAGGGAGGAGACCTTGACTCCCCTCTTTGCCGGGTGATGCCCCTCAACGCCTGGAGGCTAGGTGGGGGCCTCCATCAGCAGAGGTACATGTGGCCAGAGAGCATATACACGAGACCCCAGGGTCTGGATGTGCTTTAGTGGGAGGGATTTTCACTTTCTGTCTCATCTGAGCTCTGCTTGCATGCACTGGGGAGTCTGATGTCAGGAGGCTGGGCCAGTACACCTGGATACCTATGGTTAGTGGTGTCATTGAATAGCAAGTCAGGAGAATACATAATTGTGGCTTGACACTGCCACCTGTCACGGTGATTGTTCTGACACACCATTGTTAGCATAGCAAAACGTGAAATGGAACATGCTTCTTAACCTTTTTGGTTATTTGCTCTCCCCCTTTGACATTCTAAAACAGAAGAGGTTTTACACACAGGGATGGGAGCCTGTTGGAAAAAAATCCAGCTTTGGGGTGTCTCTTCTACCTGGTGCTGCAGTGGGCTCTGTGTACTTCCACACTGGCCCCAAATCATGCTAAGTTATCCCCACATCTCTGTGACCCCAAGTCATGTTTTGTACTCAGCACATACAATAGAAAGAGTGGATGGAGAAGAAATGTGAAATCCAAGTAAGAGTCATCTCAGTAATAGCTAGAAGAGAACAAGCAAGGATGGACTTGCCATCACGATAGTGTCTGAACATTGAGCAGCTACTGTGTACTCCGTGTGTGTTGAGCAGCTACTGTGTACTCGGTCACGGATCCTTGCTGGTAATCAAAGTCCTGGTCTACCCTTTCAGTTCTTCAGATCCGACTGGGCCACCAAGACACACACATCGGCCCACCGGAAGTAACACACGTTTGTGTGGATTTCCTTCTTTTATCCTCACACTAGCCCTAAGGCTGGGTGCTTCTATTCTGTCCACTTTTAGATGTGGAACTGGGCTTTGAAGCATTGAGCCCAGTTGCCATTTCAGGGGAGGGAGGGGCCAGAGGCAAGGGACAAAGCCAGATCCAAACGACCAGAGCCTGTGTTTGTCCGGCCCTAGGAGGCTCCATCCGCTTTTCAGACCCCGTGATGTGGTCTGTGGGAATGGTGCTTCCTGGAATTAGGCAGTATGGTGGTCTAGGGTCTCTACTACCTGCCCCTGCTTCCAGAGTAGAAAGCGCTCCCCAAAGGGGCTAGTGCTGACTCTTGGTGGCTCTCCCTCTCAACAGTTCCCTCAGAAGAGCCTTCCTACAGAGGGCACTCATTGCTACCACAGCAGAAATATCTGGTTGGTTGGTGGGTGATAGCCACAGGTTCAGCCATTGTTCTGTTTTTCGGTATCCAAGGACAATGGTATCCCCTTTCACCTGCTCTGCACAAGCTTCCTTGGGATGTTCTTTCTGCTCCTACTCTAGCTGTTCATGGAGAGGAATCACCAAAGACATTCCTGGATACTCGCACAGCTATAGGGATCACTCTTGAGTGCTGGCTATTCCTGCTGTGTTTATTATACCTAATATGTACTCAACAAAAGTGTGAATGGAGGAGGTGATATCTAAGTAAGGGGCCTACCTTGCATGGTCATCTCTTGAGCTTGGAAGAGGTAGAAACTTCTCCCTTCTAATGCACTGTTCTTCCCACCACAGCAGACCACCTCCTGGGAAGGGAATTTCAGACAATGAGCAGGACATGTAGGGGAGAGAGTTTTAGACCCTTTGTGTGTCCTTGGGGATGGCCCTGAGGGAAAACCTGCTTTCCTTGTTTTAATGCTGGGGTTGGGCAAGGGAGTCTCTGGGACTGTGTAGGATTTGGTCATCTAGCTCCAAAATACAGAAACAAAATGTGTTAGTCCAGTGAATCTATGAAGCCCATCTGAAAGAAATTATGACTCGATTGCAATATAAATGCTTCCAGTAGATTAAAAAAAATTCTATATAAAAATGAAACAAAGACAGGTGCTCGGATTCATGTTGATGTATGGCAAAACCAATACAGTATTGTAAAGTAAAAAAAAAATTAGAAAAATAAATAAATAAAAATTAAAAAAAAAAAAAAGAAAATATAGATGCTCATTCATCCCAAGGAAGGGAAAGAATGCTATCATTGTAAAAACTGCAGAAAACTGGGATGACCCAGTGGGATGGGATGGGGAGGGAGGTGGGAGGGGGGTTCAGGATGGGGAACACATGTACACCTGTGGCAGATTCATGTCAATGTATGGCAAAACCAATACAATATTGTAAAGTAATTAGCCTCCAATTTAAATAAATTTATATTTTTAAAAAACTGCAGAAAACACTTGGTAAAAAATTGGAAGGAAAGTCATAGTGGCTATTTTGGTGGTAGAATTATTGGTGCTTTTCCCCCCTATCTTTTCCTTTTTCTTTCTTTCTTTTTAAGATATTATCTATCAACCTTTAATTATAGGAAAATAATGGATTTAAAGAATAAAATTTAGTTAAAACCATGACCAAATCACCATACTCAAAACTTGCAAAGGTTTTTGAAGATCTGTGAACCCAGGTAGTATGAGTCCTGGACAAAGTCTGTCTCATGGCCCATGAACTTCCACTTGGGAACAGTGAATTACGAATTGTAATAGCAGCCAGTTTAGATTTTTTAGTGTTTCCTGTGAGAAGGGGAGTGAGCAGATTCTCAGACCAATAATGGAAAGAAAGCCTTTCTCCCTTCATAAAATAATGCCCTTTGAGCCTTTTTATGGCAGAAAAGTGTTAGCTCTTTCTCCCAGTATCTTATCGTTAGATCAGCAGCTAACAGAAAAGGAGATAGTCTTCCTTCAATGGAAGCAGATGGTCTCCTCCTCCCCTCTTTTAAAGCGCTGCAGGTTCTAACCCAACACTGTGCAATAGAACTTTTCATGTGGTAGAACTGTTTAGTATCTGTCCTGTACTGTGAGGCAGCCGCTAGCTACTTGCAGGATTGAGCACTTGCAAATGACTAGTACTCTTGCCTGGAAAATCCCATGGACGGAGAAGCCTGGTGGGCTGCAGTCCATGGGTTTGCTGAGGGTCGGACACTGAGCAACTTCACTTTCGCTTTTCACTTTCATGCATTGGAGAAGGAAATGGCAACCCACTCCAGTGTTCTTGCCTGGAGAATCCCAGGGACTGGGGAGCCTGGTGGCCTGCTGTCTATGGGGTTGCACAGAGCTGGACACGACTGAAGCGACTTAGCAGCAGCAGCAGCAGTGTGATTGAGGAAGTGACTTTTTAAAAATTCTAATTAATTGAAATAGCTACAGATGGCTAGTGGCTACTGTATTGGGTAACACATTATCTAATGCCTCTTCACTGCCTCTTTGTTTTTTTTCCTGCCTACCCCTGTTGGTAGTGCAATTGGAAAGAGCAATGATCAGGGTTGGGAGAGGGGAAACCATTTCTCTTTCTTCAAACCCTCCCCCTATCTCTGATGATTGGCCTTATCTCTTTGCACAGCTTCTGTAACTTCCTTTTTTTGGGTCAAACTATTGTACTAAAGATAATTTTGATTAGAGTACCAGGAAGAGGGTACTGGGAATTTGTTTAACCCTATTGTAAATTGTGTCACTGATCAGCTTGCCAACAGAACAGAACTTGCTGAATATCTATCCAGAAACCCTATTTCCACACTAAAATCCTTGATTTCTGCTCAAGGGTGTTGGCACTTAGGCACTGGGGATCTTCTTAGTGAGAGAGCCCTGTCATTACCCAGCATGTACTCTTGAGAAAGTTTTGGTTTGGAAATTGAGTGTTTCAGTATTACCTGAGGTTAATTTTACACATGATCAGACAGAGACAGGATCCACTGGGAAGTTCAGTTAGAGCCAGACCCCTTCTAGAAGGAGCTGGCCTTGTCTTTCCAGATTCTTCCCACTGACTGAGCATACCCCAGACATCTGGGGGGCCAGTGCCACTCTTCACCTACCCTGTCATCCCAAGTCTCTCAGTCCCTTTGTAAATGCAAATACTTTTGGTAGTGTAGTGCAGTGGTTCTCAAACCACTGCTTTAGGATTACTTTGAAGGCTCTGCAAACACCTTCTGATTCAGGAGGTTTAAATCCTGACTTGATGATGATGATGATGCTGTGGACTACACTTTGGGAATCCCTGGAGGAGTGGAATCTTCCTTGCTTCTGCCTGGAAGAGAAAAGAAACATTGTTTCCTTTTGCCTCCGTTGGCTTTTAGATTTTGCCATCTGGTCAACCTGGCTCTTGGACTCTGCTCAGTCTTTTGGACTTTTGCTTACTTTTTGCACCAGGTTGTTCCTAGCCTCAGCCTCTGTGTCAAAGGGGTCACCAATTTCTCTTTGAGGATTTTGAATGGGGAAAAAGGAAGCCAAGGGGCTACAGGCTTTGGGACAAATTGAAAGTGGATAATTTCTTAGGCTTACAAGTTTTCTTAGGAGCTTTGGATCCTGCTTACAATAGTTATATTGTGAGGCTGCCCATCCACAAACCCTGTTTCTTTTTCAGTGATCTTTGTGAACTCACTTAGGTTCTCATATTGAAGTTAGAAAACAAAGATAACTTCTTGGAATTGCCCCCCAGAAGACTGGTTTTCTAGAATGGAGGAAAGATCGAAAAGTTACTTTTGTTAAGTTCATTTATAGAATGCCCACAGAGAATGTCCCCTCCCCTCCCCCAGTCACAAGAGACCAGGTTGCCAAAATACTTTTTGGCAGTCAGATGGGTTGCCCTTTCTGGTAAGATAATCAGCTGTGCATCCTTGTCAAGGGAGGTTCTGACAGAGACACTAAAGGGTACTCTGTTCCTAGGGCTTGCGATGACTTTCTGATTAGCTTTGGCTGCGATTTTTCCCTGCCTAATGTGGTTATTTTGATAACCCCATTGTGGTTTGGATAAATGGTCTAAGTGGAAGACAGAATTTAATAATCACTGCTGCTGCTGCTGCTAAGTTGCTTCAGTCGTGTCTGACTCTGTGCGACCCCATAGACGGCAGCCCACCAGGCTCTCCTGTCCCTGGGATTCTCCAGGCAAAAACACTGGAGTGGGTTGCCATTTCCTTCTCCAATGCATGAAGGTGAAAGGTGAAAGTGAAGTCACTCAGTCGTGTCCAATTCTTCTAACTAGTGTTAAGTCCTTATATGTGTTGACTTATTTAATCCATTTGGTAACTTGTGAGCAGGTCCAGTTATCACCCCTATTTTATAGATGAACAAACTAAAACTCCAGAAGGGATACATATCTTGCATGTACTCAGCCATGCTAGTTCCTTTCTGAGCCCAAAGTCCATGCTCTTAATCTCTATGCCTTTCTGCCTCCCTGCTCATCTTCCTGTGTTGTCTGCCCTTAGCTGTTTGATCACATTGCTGAATGCCTGGCCAACTTCATGGATAAGCTACAAATCAAAGATAAGAAGCTCCCTTTGGGTTTTACCTTCTCATTCCCCTGCCTCCAAACAAAACTAGACGAGGTAAGATGAATCCTTCAGGCATTTTTGTTGCTTCATTCTTTGGACTGGGAGGACTGGAAAGAACTCTGAGCCACTTGCTACTGTGGTGATGGAACTTGCTCTGATGGATTGCATGGACAATGTTTGAGTATTGGGAGATCTGTCCTTCTAGGAGAGTGTGTGTAGGTGTATGTGAGAGGGATGGTAAAGAGGTATTGGAGAAGTGGGGAGTCTTAATCACTGTCCCCTCAGATGACTAAATGCAGACCGACATACATTGCACATTATCCTTATCCCTCTTAGGGAAACGGGAGTGAGAAATTAGTCAGGGACTCCTTTGTTCTAAAGTGTCATAATAAACATCCTTGAAAGTTTGCAATATTAGGATACAAGAATCTTATTTTGGCGGTTCTACAGCCTGCTTTTTGGGGATAGTAAATCATTCATTTAACCTCCTTACTTGGTCTCTGACATAGTCTCTCCTCCGTAGGCTAATAAGGAAGACCTGTATAAATTCAGTCATGACTTTAGTTTAGCCCCATGGCAGAGGTCTCCTAATGATGAGGAGTACGGACTGAGTGCTGTGGGAAATCAATATTCTTGGTCCTTTTCCAGAGTTTCCTGGTCTCATGGACCAAGGGGTTCAAGTCCAGTGGTGTGGAAGGGAAAGATGTGGTCACTTTGATCCGGAAGGCCATCCAGAGGAGAGGGGTGAGTAGGGGCAGCAGAGGGAGATGCAGGGCCTTGGGGTCTGGAGGCCCTTTGCATTCTTTTGAGTCCACTCTGAAGTCTTGCCTTGTCTGTCCTCAAACTGGCATGAGCATTTTTTGTGGGTCTTAAGGAGAGGTTTTCTCTTCTTCTCTGTTATGTCACCCCAAAATCTTCGGGGTTTTTTTCTCAATTTTATTGAGAGTTAGCTCCCAATAAAGTGTAAGTTTAAGGTCTGCTGCATAATGACACGTCTATATATTGAGTGACAACTAGCACACCAGTGATCTTATATATGATCAGATGCCTCTGGGGGTCTTTAGATTAGCATGATGGACAACTAATCTTAGCCTTGGTGAAAGAAAAACCCTCATTTTCAAATGAGAAGTTTGGGATTTATGTTGGCATCCGGGTGGAATAGGGCAGAGAAAGGACATGATAAAGGTCTAGTCACAGAAGGGCAAGACCTACAGGGAGGGAGGGACAGATAGAGAAAGGAAAGAGGAAAGAGAATGAGAAGAAGACAATGATAACAAGACAGGCTCTTGTTCGCGTACTAATGTGAACTAGACTGCAGGCCTGCTGTGAGGGAAGTCCTCTGTGATGAAGACCAGTGGGGTGGGAAGTGAGATGCTGTCGTCAGACTGGATCTGGACCCAACTTCAGCTCTAGCCCTGCACTTGAGCCGTGTGTCTTATTACTCTTCATCTTCACATCTGTAGTCTTTCTGTGACAGTGAAAGTTAGAGTCCCCCTTTTATCCCTGCAGGACTTTGATATTGATATTGTGGCTGTGGTGAATGATACCGTTGGGACCATGATGACCTGTGGCTATGATGACCAGAACTGTGAGATTGGTCTCATTGTGGGTACGTGAACACTGCATGTGAGCATTGTGGGTGTGTGAACACAGTGCTGGCCAATGGATGGCGGGTGTGGGCTGCAAAGAGAGGAGGAGTCCATGGCCTGGATCTTCCTTTGTACTTCCTGTTAGAAGATAATGGTGTGGTCACTTTTGAGGGCTAAGCCTGGACTTGAGGAGTTGTGGGTGGTAGCGGGTAGTATGTCGAGATGCCCCAGGAGCCTCCAGGAAGGAATCCCATTCACACTGAGCGGTCTGAGGACAGAGTTTTAAGAGGGAGATGGGGGCTGGGGGCTGGGGGAGGACAGTGTGAGTGGGTGCTGAGCATTCTCTTGTTTTGTCCAGGCACGGGCAGCAACGCCTGCTACATGGAAGAGATGCGCCACATCGACACGGTGGAAGGCGATGAGGGCCGGATGTGTATCAATATGGAGTGGGGGGCCTTTGGGGATGACGGCGCGCTTGATGACATCCGTACGGAGTTTGATCAGGAGATCGACATGGGCTCTCTGAACCCTGGGAAGCAACTGTGAGCGGCCTCAAGGGTTGGGCTCAGGAGCTGAGGTGGCAGCTGGCCAGGGCTAGGGGGTGGTTCTTATTTTTACTTTACATACAGCCCCTAAAGTTACCAAGGCACCCACTGCTTATGGAAATGTGCTTATTACATATACTGTGACTATCAGTTGCTGAGAGCTGTCTGCAAAAGATAGAGCAAGTGGAAAAACCAGATTACGGCTAATAATTTGACTCTCAAGAGTGGTCATTTTAGAAGATTGTATTCTAAGCATGCTGCCCTGTTCTTTCTCTCTGCCTTCAGTCTGTACGTTGTCCACAGAAACAATTTGTGCACCACATAAGAAAAGCCATGTTGAGATAGCAAAGATAAGGGATCTGAAACCTCATTTCATAGCTTCCACCTCTGTCACTGCCTAGGGCATGAGGCTGAGAGTTGGCTCCTAATTGCTGCCTATTATGAGCTAGGCTGAGCTGCAAGAGTGCCAGGGCCTCTTGCTATAGCTGTAGGCAGACTCAGGCCTGTAGAAAAGTTGCTTAAGGAGCCCCTTTGGCTGCCTTCTCTGGACCTGTGGGCCAACCAGGGTCCTTGAGTGGACTGGAGGAGGGGCTCTAACTTTTTTAACGGCCCCTGGATATTATGTTCTCCAATCTGGTCAGACTTAGATTTTGGTTACTTCTGACTCTTAGAAAACGTTATTTCAATCTCACAAACATTTGCCTAATGTCCTTATTAAAGATCTTGAAACAGGGATTGCTGCAACCTCTAAAGACAATTACAAAACATTTTGAGCAATCAAGTCCTCTCGCCTTTTTTTTGAGCCTTGCGGGATCTTAGTTCCCTGGCCAGGGACTGAACCAGGGCCCTCAGCCCAGAAAGCTCAGAGTTTCAACAACTGTACTGCCAGGGAATTCCTAGGCCCTCTATGGTCTCATTGGTGCTGTGACTGTTGTAGGAAATCTGGTACTTATCCCTGCTTGGAGAGGAAAATCCAACCTTATAAACCAGCTTTATAGGAGAATCTTCTGTTCTACAGGGAGGTGTCCTTGCTTCCTCAAAGCCCAGCTTATTTAAGTCACAAGCTTCTCTCACATGTTGAAAAGTGAGTGAGTCCATTCATAGAGTACTGGCTGTGTCTGCCACGGCTGGTGAGAAATTCATGGACTGAAAAAACTGCTCAACAAACAAACAAACAAAAAAGGCTGGGGGGACATATTGCCAATGCATCAGCTGTCCCTGAAGTTATTGCTGGGCTTGAATACGAACTTTTTTCTCACTCGTTATATTTCGAAATAAACGTGTTCCAAACACTGACGGAAACAAAGTGCTTTTAAAACCTGAGATAAAAACCTTTACCACTCATACTTCAGAGCCCCACTGGCCCCCTCCATTATCTCTCACAGAACCAGCTATTTTGGAGAAGGTACAGAAGTAGACATGTGAGTTCCTTGCTGCCGAAGCTGGGCTGCCTCTCAGGCAGCGTGCCTGTGCTCGTGCTTAAACATTTTCAACATATCTCCTGCTCAAGCAGTTTTGCCAGCTCTCCACTTAGCTCTAGTTCTGCCATACCTGTTTGTGGGTCTTGGGCAAGTCACTTCCTGAGGGCCCGGCTTCTTCTCTTGTAGTTTGCACCAGGTGACTTCGGAATTTCTTCCACACCCTGCTCTGGGCCTTCTCTGAAGGCCCTGTGTGGGACCTAGATCCTTTCTAAGATACCATGAAAGGACCTTTTTTTTTTTTTTTGGCTAGAAAGAATTGCAAGGGCTTGGTTTCGCCTGTCATATATCTAAGCCAGAAAGACTGTCTTATAAAGAAAACAGTGTCACCTAGTGTTGAAAAAATAAATTACCCTACTTCCCTCTCGGCTATCTTGTCACCTTCCTGCTCAGAAACTGCCAACATGTCTCACTTCCAGATTCCCCAAACCATGTGACACTTAGAGCTCCTTCTCATTTGTCCCTATTCTTGCCCAATCCCCCTTCCATCCCACGTTGTTCTGTTTTCTCAGGAAGCCACAAATGGCCTGCAAGGGGAAGGAAGTCTGAGGTGATGAGTTGCTAGCCCTGTGCTCCCAAATTTAATTAGAGTGACCTGTGGGTTTTTTTTTTTTTTTTCCTGCTTGAGATAAATACTGAGGTTTTGCATAAGAATTCATTTTAAAAGAGCATTTCCTTGCTAGAGAAAAAGTTTATTAAAAATTGTTACCCTACCACATAACCCACTTCACCTCAAATTCAAGCTTTGGTAGAGTGTCCCACACTCCTTGGATGTTTGATTTGGCTGCTAAAGGACCCTCCTTCATAGTTCGAGGCCCACTTGCCTGCAGAGACAGCCTAAGCTCCCAGTGCCTCCAACCCCATTTGTACCCAGCTGTCACTTCTCTACACATCTCACTCCTAGTCAGTGCCACACAAGTTTGCACTTCGTTCTGCATAGGAACCATGTGTGCATGCCGCTTCCACAAGGACGTGTCAAATTTACTGGCAGCAGAGACTTATTTTCTTGCTGTATCTCTCTCTGCAGATTTGAGAAGATGATCAGTGGAATGTACATGGGGGAACTGGTGAGGCTCATCCTGGTGAAGATGGCCAAGGAGGAGCTGCTTTTTGGGGGGGAAGCTCAGCCCTGAACTTCTTGCCACAGGCCATTTTGAGACCAAAGATGTTTCAGATATTGAAGGGTAAGCTTTGGATCCTTCTCTGTTTGCTGGGACCTCAGAAGGGTGGACAGATGGCTGGGGAATGAGGAAGAAGCTCAGGCTGTTGACCCTTCAGATGTGGACAGCAGGAGGCCTTGGTCTCTCATGGCAGGCCTATGGCTTGATGTCACTTGCCAGATATTTTCCACTTGTGTCTGTTTTGAATGTGCCGACTACCAGAGTGACTCATGGTGCTGGGGAGAGCTGGCCCCCATGCAAGGACTTTCACTTTTGCACTCGAGTTCCTGCCTGGCACAGAGACCTCAGCTTTATGCTGGAGGCTCCCTGTGGACCCTTCAGTGATTCATTTTCATCCACTTCTCTTTTCCCGAAGCCCTGGCATTTCATTCCCGTTTGTTGTTTAGTTGCTAAGTGTTGTCTGACCCTCTGTGACCCCATGGACTGCAGCATACAGACTTCCCTGTCCTTCACTATCTCCTGGAGTTTGCTCAAACTCATGTCCATTGATTCAGTGATGCCATCCAACCTTCTCATCCGCTGATGCCGCCTTCCTCTCCTGCCCTCAGTCTTTCTCAGAATCAGGGGCTTTTCCAATGAATTGACCCTTCACATCAGGTGGCCAAGGTATTGGAGCTTCAGCATCAATCCTTCCAGGACTGATTTCCTTTAGGATTGACTGGTTTGATCTTGCAATCCAAGGAACTCTGAAGAGTCTTATCCAGCACCACAATTTGAAAGCATCAATTCTTCAGCACTCAGCCTTCTTTATGATCCAACTGTCACATCTGTACATGACTACTGGAAAAACCATAGGTTTGATTATATGGACCTTTGTCTGCAAAGTCATATTTCTGCTTTTAATAGGCTGTCTGGGTTTGTGATAGCTTTTCTGCCAAGGAGCAAGTGTCTTTCAATTTGATGGCTGCAGTCACCATCTGCAGTGATTTTGGAGCCCAAGAAGATAAAATCTGCCACTGTTTTCATTTCTTTGCCCATCTATTTGCCATGAAATGATGGGACCGGATGTTATGATCTTTGTTGTTTGAACGTTGAGTTTTAAGCCAGCTTTTCCACTCTCCTCTTTCACCTTCATCGAGAGGCTCTTTAGTTTCTCTTTGCTCTCTGCCATTAGGATGGGATCATCTGCATATCTGAGGTTATTGACATTTCTCCTGGCAATCTTGACTCCAGCTTGTGATTCATCCAGCCTGGCATTTCACGTAATGTACTCTGCATAGAAGTGAAATAAACAGGGCGACAATATACAGTCTTGACGTACTCTTTTCCCAGTTTTGAACCAGTCTGTTGTTCTATGTCCAGTTCTAACTGTTCCTTCTTGACCTGCATACAGGTTTCTCAGGAGGCAGGTAGGTGGTCAATATTCCCATCTCTTTAAGAATTTCCACAGTTTGTTGTGATCCACACAAAGGCTTTAGCATAGTCAATGAAGCAAAAGTACATATTTTTCTGGAATTTCCTTGCGTTTTCTATGATTCAACAGATGTTGGCAATTTGATCTCTGATTCCACTGCCTTTCCTAAATCCAGATTGTACATTTGGAAGTTCTTGGCTCACATACTGTTGAACCTAGTTTGAAGGATTTTGAGCCTTATCTTGCTAGCATGTGAAATGAACACAATTGTATGATAGTTTGAACATTCTTTGGCATTGCCCTTCTTTGGGATTGGAATGAAAACTGACATTTTCCAGTCCTGTGGCCATTGCTGAGTTTTCCAGGTTTGCTGGCATATTGAGCCCAGCACTTTAACAGCATCATCTTTTAGGATTTGAAATAGCTTAGCTGGAATTCCATCACCACCACTAACTGTAGTGATGCTTCCTAAGACCTACTTGACTTCACCTCTAGGATGTCTGGCTCTAGGTGAGTGACCACACCATTGTGGTTATCTGGATCATTAAGACATTTGTACAACTCTTAAGTGAATTCTTGGCATCTTTAAAATCTCTGCTGTTTCTTTTAGGTCCTTGCCATTTGTGTCCTTTATTGTGCCCATCTTTGCATGAAATGTTCCTGTGATATCTCCAGTTTTCTTGAGGAGATCTCTAGTCTTTCTCAGTCTATTGTTTTTCTCTATTTCTTTGCATTGGTCTTTCTTCTTCTCCTTGGTATTCTTAAGAAGGCTTTCTTCTCCTTGGTATTCTCTGGAACTCATTTAGTTGGATGTATCTTTCCTTTTCTCCTTTGTCTTTCACTTCTCAGCTATCTGTAAGACCTCCTCAGACAATCATTCCATACTGGTGATTTTCAGAAAGGGCTCTATCCTGACTCCTGCTTCATAACAGAAAAAGAGGTCCTTGGATGGCCCATTAGTTCCAAAAGTTAGAGCTGAAAACTGCATTTTCACCGAGTAGCGGGAGTGGGAGTGAGCATGGCTTGATTTTTGTTTTTCAATCAATGATATCCAAAAAGTTGGACTTGGTTTCCTGTTTGTTTGTTTTTTTAACTGCAGCTTTATTTATTTATTTTTGACTGTGCTGTATCTTCATTGCTGTGCAGACTTTCCTCTACTTTCAGTGAGTAGGGGTGGCTTTTCATTGCTGTGCATGGGCTTTTCATTGTGGTACCTTCTCTTGTGGAGCGTGGACTCACTGGCTTCAGTAGCACGTGGGCAAAGTAGTTGCAGTTCCCGGGCTCTAGAGCCCAGGTTCAATAGTAGTGGCACGCGGGCTCAGAGCCTCTGTGGCATGTGGAATCTACCCAGACCAGGGATTGAACCTGTGTCTCCTGCATTGGCAGGTGGATTCTTTACCACTGAGCCACCAGGGAAGCACTGGTTTCCTCTTCTTGAGACTGCCACTTGTCACTTGAGGAGGCCTTATTTCAGGCACCAGATGGTGGAGAGGAGATGATTTTGGTGCTATCAGGAGCAGTGAGACAGTCCAAATGACTTTGTTTTTAGTGGGATACTTGAATGAACTGTACCTCCTTGTTAAACTTGGAGGAAATGACAGTGCTCGATATTTGTGGACACTTAATTCCCCCTGAATAGAGGGCTAATCTCAAAGCATCAACCCTTGACCAACATCTTTAGATGCAAGTTAAAGCACTGCCAACTCCATTGTGAAGTGCAACAGACTGACTGCCTGATAGAGAGAAAATAGGGTGGGGTCCACAGCTGGGTTCCTGTGGTCAGAGAGAGTTGGTGGCAGGGACAACATTCCCACTGTCCTGAGACAAGCAAACTGATACCCACACAGCTTGGTGTGTAAAGCCCCAGGACCAGGGCCTTGTCCTCCCATAGTGTGTGCATAAGGAAACTTGGTTGTTCTCACTGGGGAAAGGGCACCTGAAGTACTGTGTGTGGGCGGTGGGGGGCGGGGGTGGGGGGAGAAGACCTCAGCTTGTGCTTTCTTCGTCTCCTTGTTCCATAGGAGGGCAGAGCAGTGAGGCGGGTGTCTGCCTTCCCTGGGACATGGCATTTGCTGGGGCCGAGGGCTTTCTTTGTGGGCACACATCTTCCCTCCCGCCGGCCACGGTGAGTAGATGCCTGCTCACACGCTGTTTCTGTTTCCCAGGGAGAAGGATGGCATCCGGAAGGCCCGTGAGATCCTGGTGCGGCTGGGGCTGAACCCGACAGATGAGGACTGTGTGGCTACTCATCGGGTCTGCCAGATCGTGTCCACACGCTCGGCCAGCCTGTGTGCGGCTACGCTGGCGGCCGTGCTGCGGCGCATCAAGGAGAACAAAGGCGTGGACCGCCTGCGCTCCACTGTCGGGGTCGACGGCTCCGTCTACAAGAAGCACCCGCAGTGAGTCAGCACGCGGGCCCTCAGAGGCCTAGACTCTGCAGGAACTCTGCGTCGCACTGTGGGGGTGGTGGAGATGGGCCATGGCGTCCAGGTTCTTCGTGGAATGAAAGCTCCCTGCTGGGCAAGTGGGAGCTGGAAGTGTGTTGTCCTTGGCATGGGTGGAGGCTTTCCTCGGAGCTCTCCTGGCTTCTTGGGGCTCTTTTTTTGTGCTTTCTTAGTTCCAGCTTCTCTGGCTCACCTAGGTATTGAATTAATCCTGCCCTGCTGTCTGTTTTGATCCTTTAACTTGAAAGATATTTTTTTCTATGGTACCCACTTAGCTCATCATTTTCACCTAATAAGAATGCCTGGTCAATGGCCCTGCATTAACTGAAGGGGAATGTAGAGGGTCTCAGCCCTTCCATGCCCTAGGCTCCTGGTCCAGTGCTTCGGAAACTTTAAAGTGCACACAGATTACTAGAGGATCTAGTTAAGAGGCAGCTTCTGGTTCAGAAGGTCTGGGTTCAGCCTGAGATCCTGTGTCTAATAGCACCCAGTGATGCTGCCGGCCCATAGACCACACTTGGAGTAGTAAGGCCTCGGAGACCGTGGCTCCAAGCAGCCACCACACAAATCCTTAGCTGTTCAGACACCTCTGGGCTTCTTGGCAGAAAGCAACCAAAGAGAGGCCAAAGTCTAGAAGAGCATTTTGACGTTTCTGTTTTTGGGTCTTTCCTAGGCAGCATCTGCTGAACTGGTGAAACATGAATAGTAGTTGCTGTCAGAGTCACCTGAGGCTGATAAGTTGGGCAGAGGAGCTGGGGCCTATGAGAAGGGGGTCTTCTGTGAGTGTCTGCAGGAGATGGTGGCTTCCCAGAAGGGTCCTTTTCTTTTCACAGGGTGGTTACATGTAAATATTTTGAGCTTTTATACAGTGACCCCTAACCTGGGAAAGAGTAGGGAGAGAGTGTTTAGGGTGTCCTTTGGGCTGAGGTGGTGAGCTACTGCCCCAAACATTTGTACCACTGACCCTACCTGTGGGCACCCAACTCTTACCCCGTCTCTGTGACTGCAGGTTTGCCAAGCGTCTTCACAAGACCGTGCGGCGCCTGGTGCCTGACTGTGACGTCCGCTTCCTCCGCTCTGAGGATGGCAGTGGCAAGGGGGCAGCCATGGTGACGGCAGTGGCCTATCGGCTGGCCGATCAGCACCGAGCCCGCCAGAAGACCCTGGAGTCTCTGAAGCTGAGCCGTGAGCAGCTGCTGGAGGTCAAGAAGAGGATGAAGATAGAAATGGAGCGAGGTCTGAGCAAGGAGACTCACGCCATTGCTCCTGTCAAGATGCTGCCCACCTACGTGTGTGCCACCCCTGATGGCACAGGTATGCAGCAGGGCTGCCACCTAGCTCACCACAGCGCTCAGTCACTCCAAGAGGACTCCCTTAGCCTTAGCTTTAGGTGTTCAGGTCAGATTGTTGAATGTGTTTCTTCAGCTGTAGTCCTGGGAAATTCTAGTGTTCAGTGAGTTCAACCAAGGCACTCCTTTGCTAAAACTGAACAATGATCGTAGTAAATACTTGCTTACTATGTGTCAAACGCTTCTCTAAGCATTCCACATGTATTAATTCATTTAATCTTCAACTGTTAACGGACACTAGTAGTTAATTTTGTTTGTTAATAAGCTATTATGTTTTACACCAAACCTAGGCTCAGGGAAATTAAGAAACCTGCCCAACTAGGAGATGGTAGAGCTGGATTCAAATATAGGAATTTTGGTTCCAGGGTTAGCTCATATAAGGTCAGGGGTTGGCAAACTAAAATCCATGGTCTAAATCTAGCCCACTGCCTATTTTTACAAATAAAGTTTTATTAGCACACAACCATGTGCATTTGCTTACATATTGTTTATGGCTGCTTTGTGCTACGGGACAGGTTGTATTGCTGCGCCCTAGTTCAGCCAGGTCTTGCTCCTCTATAGAGTGGAGTGCAATGCCTCCCTCTTGCAGCTGCCTGAGGGTTGCATGGAAACTGATTGAGGCATGCCGTGCATCGTGACTGTCCTACAAAGGAGAGTTTTCTCATTTAGAAAGATTTCCCTTCAGTTTTCTTTAAAGAGTTGGACTGTTGTTCCTTTTTGCTTCTCTATTCTGGAACCTTATGTAAGGTGGCCTTTTATTTTGTACAGGTGGCTTGTTACCATATCACCATTTCTTTCCTATGTTCTGGAGCTCATTGTAATTCCTGGGATCATGCAACTTGAATTCATTTGAGAACCACAAAGGAACCAGGAAGTGTTTAATCTCAGGGTTCTTATTTTCTTTATCATTAGGTGGAGCTTACTGTCTATCATGGAGAAGGAAGTGGCAACCCACTCCAGTATTCTTGCCCGGGAAATATCATGGACAGAGGAGCCTAGGGGGCTACAGTTCATGGGGTTGCAAGAATCAGACACAACTTAGTGACTAAACCATTGTCTATTATCCTGAGGCTGTCCAGGGCCTCCTGGGAGAGCTCCCCATTAGGGGAAGGTGACTGTCACCCTCTTTAGCCCTAGTGAATTATCTTCCTGGGCTTATTTTCCAGAGAAAGGAGACTTCCTGGCCCTGGACCTTGGGGGCACCAATTTCCGGGTCCTGCTGGTGCGTGTGCGGAACGGGAAGCGACGCGGGGTGGAGATGCACAACAAAATCTACTCTATCCCGCAGGAGGTCATGCACGGCACAGGGGACGAGGTAAGACGGGCGCCTCTGGGAGGGGACTCCAGGAGACAACCCCTTCTCACCCGGGAGGACAGTGCTTTCTCTGCTTTCACCCGTGGTCCTGGGGAAGAGTAGGTGGGCTAAGGCTCTGGCTGGCCTTTACTTAAGTATGTGCCTGAGCTGGCTTTTCTCTTGGGTAGAGGCCCAGAGCTGGTGTTCAGGCCCTGCTGGATGCAGCCTGCCCTGGCCCACCTTCCACCCTGCTCAGAGCCCAACTTCTCCTTACAGCTCTTTGACCACATCGTCCAGTGCATTGCGGACTTCCTGGAGTACATGGGCATGAAGGGTGTGTCCCTGCCTCTAGGTTTCACTTTCTCCTTCCCCTGCCAGCAGAACAGCCTAGACGAGGTAACAGTGCTTTCCTGGAGGGGTCTCCCATGGGCTTTACTAACTCTGAACCAGCCAGAGTTTTGAGCAAGAGAGAAAGCTGACCCAAGAGGAAGAAAAGAAGGGCATTAGTGATCAGTCATGGGGAAGGGCTTGTTGAGGGGAATGAGCAAGTCAGAGCTGGTGAGAGTCAAGTAGGTAACAATCCTTGGGATGATGATGACGATGCTAATAATATCAACAACTGACATTTTTTAAAAGTATTTTGTGCAAGGTACTCTGCTAGGTTTCCTCATTTAACCCTCACAGCAACTATATAAGGTAGGTGTCTGTGTGCCCATTTTGCAGAAAGGAAAACAAGGTCTACAAAGAGGCCAAGTATCTTGCAGGTCATATAGCCTGCGAGTGGCTAAGCCATGATTTCATTCCAGTTTCTTGACACATGGGTCCATGCTGTCAGTTATGCTCAGCTGAGGCCCCTGTTTTGGGCTTGGGACGTTTCACTCCCTCTCCTGTTTGGATGTCGTGATATTTCCCTAGTGTCACCTTTGCTTTTTATTCCCTGTCAGCTTGCCTTGGGTGGACGAAGCAGGGGGTAAAGATCTGGTGCTCTTACAGCAGCCCTTATGTCACTCAGTTGCGTTTTGTAAATGCCTCCTAGTCCTCCCCTCTGCGAGTCAAATTTACCATGTGCACCGCTAGCACAGGTCAGGCGTTAGGAAGTCCTGGTAAAAACCCTGCCGAATCCAGTATTTCCCAACATCTGGTAACATTTGTCCAGTGTTAGTCTAGGATTGCTTTTAGTTTTTCCAGCTTCTTTGTCTCAACATATTATTTTTTTCAGTATTAATGCACTGGTTTTCAAAGCCTTCTCATTTGCATCAGTTTACCAAAAGTACTTATCAAACATGTATATAAGTATTTATGTGATATTTAATGAAACATTGCTTATTATAAGTCATTAGAAACAAACTAAGTTATTCAACAGTTGGGAAATAGTTAAGTCATGAATCATTCACTGCCTCATATTAGCGACTAGTTTTTTTGGAAGGAACCTCAATGATTTGGGAAAACACTGGTGGTAAGACCAGAAAAATATTTTTAAGAAAAGTATAAATGCTATAATACAGAAATGTATAAAATGTGATTAACAGGAAGATAAAAAAAATTCCAGTTTATATGCTTCTAGACTTCTACTGAAATATTTTTAACAGACTTTTCAAGTATACTTCTTCTACTGAAATATTTTTAACATACTTTTCAGGTATATTTTTCAAGTATAGCATGTATATATATATATGCTTATAGACATATATATGCTTATATATTTATCTGGTGACCCCCAAGACATGTCAACTGTTTCTTTTTGTGCCTGAATTGCAAAACTCCAGGACATTATATTGCATTTATGCCATATGTTCTAAGTTTCTGTAAGCATCAGGTATTCAGTCTAGAACTGTGAAAGCTAAGAACAAGAGAAGCAGAAGCTGGGTTCTGTCTGTTATTCTGTCTGTAAGCTGGGTTCTGCTCTGCTGAGATCAGTCTGTTGATGGGGAAGTCAGCAGGTTCTGAAGCCCAGAGGCCTCAAGCTGCCTGGCTTAGCTGGTGGCCATGGGCAGCTCTCCCCAGCTGTTGGGGCCTCTGCATGCCATATTATCTAAGGACCACTTGCAGTAATGTTATTTCAACATTCCAAATGCTTGAAAGTGCCAAATAAAAAATTTCATCAGAGATGTCAAGCTAATTTGTAAATAAGAAAATCGGAGTGGTTTGAATATAAGTGTGTAAACTAGGTCACTACTGAGATTGAACTTTGTTTTTCTGAGTTTCCTGGGATCCAAACACAGTGGGACTCATGATATTAAACTCCTGGGCCATGAGAAACCAAGCAAGTCCTGGAAAAACCATGCCAGTGGGTAGATAGTGAGCACGTGGCCCTCTTTTGGGTTCCAGCCTCTCAAGAGTGGTGTGGGGGTCCTGGATGTCTATTCCCTGATGGACTGAAGCAGCACAGAGGGAACCAGGGAGCAGTATATGAAACAGCCCCCATATTCAGAGCCATCATATATCTGCTCCTGAAAGGCCCTGTATAACTCAGCAGAGGGTACTCGTTCACTTCGTAGTGGAATCTGAAAATTCAGAGACACAAACCGACCCCTCTATGTGATGTTCGGGGCAAACTGTTTTTCCTGGTGAAGGCAACGAGCGTATAGAGCCTAGTTCCTTGGCAGGGGCAGTTGTGTGGTGCTTATAAGCCCGTGCATTGGAGTTGGTGAGCCTGCGGGTGAGGGCCTCCTCTATTCCAAGCTGCAGGCCTTGGGCAGTTTACTCCAGGGCCAGAGTTACCTGTAAAATGGGCATGATAATGACAGACATTTCACACAATTGCTGTGAGGATTAAATGGTGTAGCACATGTGCTGTGCTTAGCCCCGTGCCTGGTGCACAGTAGGCCCTTCTAGTAGGTGAGACAGGTTTAGAATAACTTGTGGATGAGATGATCGGTTTGCAAAGGGCCTCTGATAACCTGTGAGGTTGACAACTAGAGGATGAGCCAAGAGTCCTTCTCTGATACCGCCCCCCTGCCCATGTGTGATTCCTAGAGCATCCTCCTGAAGTGGACTAAAGGCTTCAAGGCATCTGGCTGCGAGGGTGAGGACGTAGTTATGCTGCTGAAGGAAGCCATCCACCGGCGAGAGGTAGGGGAGGCAGAGCACGAGGCTGGAAGGGGTCTCTGTGTACAAAAGCGGGGGGAACTGTTAGGTGCGGTTGTGCCGGTCACAGGGACAATTATTCTAGTCCTTCGGCAGTTTGTGAGTGTCCATGGTCTGTCAAGCCTTCCTCTGGGCAACTGGGGATTCAGGAATGGCCACAAGCCATTCTATAAACAAACCGTGAGCTAACATCAGGTGCTTTTGTGCTATGAAGGAAAATGAAGTTGGGTGAGGACAGAGTGAGTGGGGCTGGGGAAGCGCATTCTTTTAAATAGTATAACCAGGGAAGGTCTCTGAGGAGGTGACATTTGAGCAGAGCAAATAAACCCTGCTATATAAGCTTTCAGCTCAGTTCAGTTCGGTCACTCAGTCGTGTCCAACTCTTTGCGACTCCATGGACTGTAGCCCACCAGGCTCCTCCGTCCATGGGATTCTCCAGGCAAGAATACTGGAGTGGGTTGCCATTTCCTTCTCCAGGGTATCTTCCCAACCCAGGGATCGAACCCAGGTCTCCTGCATTGCAGGCAGGCGCTTTAACCTCTGAGCCACCAATAAGTTTTATACACATCTAAATCTCCCCTGCAAGTGTCTGAGGGAGAATATTGTGGCTCATTTGGGGAATGGGATCTGCTGTTGTTCTCAGGAGTTTGACCTGGACGTGGTTGCCGTGGTGAACGATACAGTTGGGACTATGATGACCTGTGGCTATGAAGACCCTCACTGTGAAGTCGGCCTCATTGTTGGTGAGGACTTGGGCTGTCCTTCCCCTGCGGGTTCCATAGCCTAGGGTTGGTGGGGGGGATGGTGCCGAGGGAGGCCCTGACTGACCTCTCTTGATTGGCAGGCACAGGCAGCAATGCCTGCTACATGGAGGAGATGCGGAATGTTGAGCTGGTGGAAGGGGAAGAGGGGCGGATGTGTGTCAACATGGAGTGGGGGGCCTTCGGGGACAACGGATGCCTCGATGACTTGCGCACAGAATTTGATGCAGCTGTGGATGAACTTTCCCTTAACCCTGGCAGACAGAGGTAGGTGCCCAACCGCGTGTGGGCTCTGGTATGTTTATCTTAGAACTGAACAGTGATGAGTCACCCACAACAGCAAATCCCAGGATGCTCATTCTCTTGAGATGTTAACAGAAGAGCTTTCTTTGGAAAGGGCTTCTTGTCAGATACATCTGGGAAGTTCTGGGTTAAGTCCTTTTTGCCCTGTTGAACTGTGATGGTCTTGAAATCCAGTTGGGAAAACAAAATCACAACAGTTATGTTGCAAGGAAAATTGGAGTTGATCAAGGTTTTAGAGGGATGAAAATATCAAAGAGGGTTGCTGAGTAGCACAGAAGTTAGTATACATGTAGGAAGCAGCTCATATTGTGAGGACTGGGCAGGTGAGAGAAAGTGTTAAAACCTAGATGTGGGACTTGAGGAAAAACACAGTTGAACCACCTGTTGCCATCAGAGTGAAGAAGCATTGCTGGGGCAAGGCAGGTAGGACCAGGAAGCGAATAGGAGCCAGCCTTTCTCCATCCAGCCAGTATATAGCATCCTCTATTGTCAGACTGGACAAGGGGGCAGCTCCAGCATCACCAAGCCCTTGGTGTGGTGCGGTTCCACTAGGAAGAGGTTGAATGTAGTTTTTCCTAATTGGATTAACCAGGGATTGTACTTATGCAGAATATCCTTTGCAAACATTTGTCTATAGTAGAGGCCACAGATTAAAGTGCCTCCAGGAACCAGCCAGACAACATTAATGAAAGAAAACAGGCTGGAGTAAGACAAGATGAAACGATGATGGAGTCTTGGTAGAAATCTAGAATGTTGATATTTTTAAAGGGACTAGGCAGAGCCAGAAGACCCTCAAGCTATTGAGTAGTCATGTTTAGTTCTCTTGGCCAGTTTAGTTCTCAGCTGGCACTAGTTATTTAAGCAATAAATGATTAGGTTGAAGGGAAAGCATGCTAAATTCTCAGCAACATCAGGGATTAAGATTCAGCATCCTATTCTTCTGGAAGTGGGGTGGGGTCTGGTGTGAGTTCCTTCTTGAGAAGTCAGGAATAAGCCTTGGAAGGAAAATGAACCCATTAAATGGAGTCAATTCAGGGAATCCCTTGGGCCTCAGGACACATTTTACTGAACTCTATGAGTCAGTACGTGTGGATGCCAGGAATCCTGCCTGAGTGAGTCAAATAGCATTTCCTGTTCCACCAAGGGGAAGCTGTATACTCTCTACCTTCTAATGTAGTGAAGGCTGGTCTGTCTCAGCACATCCTACACTTCTTTTCTAACCTCCATGAACTTTACCTGCATTGCAGGTTTGAGAAAATGATCAGTGGCATGTACTTGGGCGAGATTGTTCGTAACATCCTCATCGATTTCACCAAGCGTGGGCTGCTTTTCCG
The DNA here is from genome assembly GCF_014754425.2 of Oryx dammah. Taxonomy (NCBI): domain Eukaryota; kingdom Metazoa; phylum Chordata; class Mammalia; order Artiodactyla; family Bovidae; genus Oryx; species Oryx dammah. The sequence goes on along the minus strand of NW_024070209.1, from coordinate 9,698,523 downwards.
TGGCCGCATCTCAGAGCGGCTCAAGACAAGGGGAATCTTTGAAACCAAGTTCCTGTCTCAGATTGAGAGGTGAGAATTTAGGGCCTGGAGTAGGATGGGCCGTGTGTCCTTTTCATGGACAGACAAGCTGGGATTTTCACAGTTCAGGTATGATCAGGGTGTGGCTTACATACAGGTCAGTTTAGCAGCTAATGTCTTTGTCTCTATATAGTGTTGGTTTAAAGTACTTTATGAACAGTTGGCATTTTAAGGGAAAATATATATTCTTGTGAAAAATCATGCTAAGCTGGATGAACCTGTGCAAAGCAGTATTGCTGGTTTTAGACCAATTTCAAAGGTAGAAAGAAAGATAGCTGCTCACAGAATGTAAATGGGAATGCACGATGGAAGATAACTCACTGAAGCCCCTGTGCTTGGCAAGAAGGATCTTCTTAACCGCTGGTGCAGTAATAAGGCAACCAGGATTAAGTGGCATCCTGTGGTGGCTCATTAAAGCAAGGCTTTCTTCCTCCAGTTTAATGGTGGAGAAGAAGTCTGCTCTAAATTAGAATGCTGAGTTTCAGAGCCTTCTGAAAATTAATGCTGTCATTAATATTACTCTCAGGCATATTGAAAAACAGGAACTAGACAGCCTACATGAGGAGGGCCCTAAGTTATCTGCGCCAGTGACCAGAATACTGTTCCAGTTTACATGTCTATTTTCTTCTTCTATAAATAGAGCACAGGTCGATTTCAGACCACCCAGAGTAGGGGAGGAGGAGAAGAGGCGTCTAATGTTGGCTGTTGAGGCTTGTCTTGCTGGCCTGTGAACAATGAGAGATTGGACAGGAAAGGGCTTTGCAACTGAAAACTGTCATGTATGAGCATCATCACTGTCTTTGCTATTTCCAGATAAGTGGGATCATGGCCAGTGAATTTCCTTTTGAGTATCAGTTTTGTAGCAGCAGTGTGCACCTTGCCTAGATAAAGTAGCATAGGGAGCTGTTTCTTTGTGTTCCTGTCCATGTGGGCCAATGTGATAAGCACTAGGTCCTGAATTGAGTTTAAAAATGGAACCACCTCTCACGGACGGTAGCTTTGACCCCCAGCCCTTGGAAGTCCAGGTCCCCCAGAACTGCTTCGGATGAAGGAGCCAGGCCCTGGAGCGGCAAGCCATCAGGCCCTCTTGGTACGTCACTGACCACTGGCTGTCTCCTCTTGCCCCAGTGACTGCCTGGCCCTGCTGCAGGTCCGTGCCATCCTACACCACTTAGGGCTCGAGAGTACCTGCGATGACAGCATCATCGTCAAGGAGGTGTGCACCGTGGTGGCTCGACGGGCAGCCCAGCTCTGTGGTGCAGGCATGGCCGCTGTAGTGGACAAAATACGAGAAAACCGTGGGCTGGACACCCTCAAAGTGACAGTGGGTGTGGATGGGACCCTCTACAAGCTACATCCTCAGTGAGTGCCTGACCTCCACTCTTCCTGCCCATCTGTCTCCCCACATCTCTTCATTCTTTCCCTGCTTTCCTTTCTCTCAATCTTTATTTTATGGCAAATTATCAGACATTGCAAAGAGTGTATATAGTGCATGCATTATAGTTTTAATGACTAATAACTGTGTCTGCTACTGCTGCTAAGTCGCTTCAGTCCTGTCTGACTCTGTGCGACCCCATAGACGGAAGCCCACCAGGCTCCCCTGTCCCTGGGATTCTCCAGGCAAGAACACTGGAGTGGGTTGCCATTTCCTTCTCCTAATAACTGTGTAGGTCTGTGTTTTACCATCCAGCTTGGAAGCCCCCTGTGAGCTCCTCCCAGTTGCACCCTTCATTTTCCCCACCATGAGTAAGTGCTGAGGTGATTAAGTTTATCACTTTTTTCCTCCCATATTTTATGTATGCATCTATAGTGTTTATTTTTACTTTTTTTTTGGCTACACTGAGCAGCGTATGGGATCTTAATTCCTAGACCAGGGATTGAACCTGAGCCCCCTGCATTGGAAGCGCAGCCTTAGCCGTAGGACCACCAGGGAAGTCCTCGTTTTACTTAATTTTGAATTTACCATAAGGGGAATCATATGGCATCTTTTCTTTTGTGACTGGTTTTTCTCACATTGCATGTATGGTTTTTAGATGCATCAACACTGAAGTCTGCAATCATAGTTCATTAATTTTCAGGGCTGTAACCTCTGAGTGTCTAAGCTATAATTTATCCTAATGATGAATATTTGGGTTATTTCTAGATTTTGACTATTTCAAACAGTGCTTCTGCCAATGTTCTAGTAAATGTATGCGGGAAATCTGGAGCATTTTTTTCTATCGTCTAGGGTAGGAGTTGGCACCTTACAGCCACAACTGTTTTTGTAAATAAACTTTTATTGAAACACAGCCATGCCCTCTTGTTTATGTGTTGTCTATGGCTGCTTTTGGCTATTAACAGCAGACTCTATGACCCACAAAGCTCAAAGTATCAATTGTCTAGCCCCCTATAGAAGCAGTTTGCCGCCGTCATCTCTAGTATGGAAATACTGAATTCCTTTTTCTTTTTACTCTTTTTTCTGTCTTTGTCCATCTCTTCCCCCTTTTGTCCTCTCATCACTATTTCTCTTCTCCTTTCTTCTCTCATTTGCAAATATTTTGAACAAACTGTTTTAAAATCAGGATATACCTCAGTCCCTTTCCTGTAGAAGCTCTTCGACTAAAACTTAAAAGAACAGAGCTGTACCCCTTGCTCAGCAGAAGGTAGGATGGAGAGACTCATTGATTGAATTGCCACCCGTGTCACCATGATTGTTTCAAGGAGTTGAGACACTTGCCCAGAGTCTATAGTTAGTGCAAAGAGTGGACCCTGAGGAGTTCTAAATTTCTCTTATTGTTGTTCAGTGTCATTGTGAAAATAGGAGCCTCAGTCCCAGATGAGGGTTGGGAGTGGGACAGAAGTCCAGCCCCTAGCACTGGGCCTTGATGTTAGGACCTCTATTCTCAGCTCTGCCAATGGGGAGGAGCAACTCGACCCTGCTCTAGTGGGTAAATAATGACAAATGGTCTCTTTCTCTAGTCCCATATCAGGAAGAATCTTTGATTCTTGTCATCTCCCAACAATACCCTCCTAAGTCTGCTCCTTTTGCCTTTAATGAAATTTTAGGTTAGACATGAGTCTGCTATGAGTTAATATCTCTGGAAAATGGAATATCACATGTATGGGACTTGCTTCTCCCCTCTAGAGCTGATGAACAGGCACTTCTGCAAGGGATGCATAAATGACTGCTCTTTTAAGAACCCAGCTGGCCATAATCTCAGGCTTTTGTCCTAGAGTTGAATCTTAGCTTCTCACTTAGCTTCTCTTGCCCACTGTAACAGAGAACTTGGCCATGTTGCTAGTCTCTCCAAACCTCAGTTTTCTGAAAAACCATACATAGTGTTTAATACATGGTAGCTATCATCCTCTTCTCCATCTCAATTATTCCTGGGTTTCCAGCATCACTTCTTAGGGCACCATCTTTTAGGACACCAATCTATTGTGACTAAGACATTTTATTCTGTCTTCCTCCCAACCTTTTCAGCTTTGCCAAAGTAATGCATGAGACGGTGAAGGACTTGGCTCCACAATGTGATGTGTCCTTCCTGGAGTCAGAAGATGGCAGTGGGAAGGGGGCAGCTCTCATCACTGCCGTGGCCTGCCGCATCCGAGAGGCTGGACAACGGTAGAGCCCCTGCAATTGGAAGGACTTTCTCTGGGTTCCCTTCTTTCCTGCTTTAAATTATAAGATGCCATTCCCCTTGTGTCAGAAACAGACCCCTTGGCTTTTCCTTGGCAGAGAGGACCTCACTGGACTAGGTTTTGTCTCTGTCTACTCAATGTAGAGTTTGGTATTCAAGCCTTGGCCCTTCTGCGATAAATACAATTTGAAGTAAGGATTTGTTCACACTTTTTACAACCGTTACCATTGATTTTCTTAAAACTGGAAAAAGATTTAATCTTTAGTAATCCCCCTGGCCAAATTCCATGCCCCTGTATAATCCTACAGGATGGGGACAAAAATAAAAAATATGTTTGCTTCACCTTGAAGCCTGACCATGACATTTCTAGGTGTAAAGCATCCCCCAGCTTGAAGGTTGGTGCTATTTTTCCTCTCAGAAAGCTGAGAGGTCTCCACTGACTTGAGCCTGATTCTCCCATAGGCAGGGGGGAAGGAGGGGAAGTCCATGGACAGCCATGTGGGAGCCCTTCTTCAACCTCATCTCTAAGCATTTGCCACGTGGGTTCCAGTGGATGCTGTTCCTGGAATCAAAGCATCCTGAGTCTGATCAAGCAAAACCAAAGCCTAGAGTCCTGGGAGTAGGTTCACAGGTCATCAATAAGCAGTGGACCTTTGGGGGCGGGAAGACTTTTTGGTCTGTTTTAAAATTTTTTCCTGCAGAAGTGGAAACACTGTATTTTCATTTTAATTTATATTTGAAATGTATTTAGTTCATGAAGTACATCTGCTCCTTTATCTTGACACTGTATGATCCTTTGTATGTAATGTATTTATATGTTAATTTGTTATGTCTATAAATACACAGGGTCTCAATAGATCAATGTAGTTAAAGGATGGAAGATGAAGATAGACTAATTGGTTACTAGAAATACCTCATTCGTCTGCAGGAAGAGAAGGAAAACATCATTAAAGTGAGGGAATGGTCAAGCAGCTCCTCCTTTCCCTGTAGACTCAGAAACTTGGAAGGTGTCTGGGGATAGCGTGAAGGGGGTTGGGACTGTGGACTGAAGAAACCACACCAACTGATTGCTCAGTCTAGAAACTTTTCTGGCACAATATTACATGAGATGTTAACAAAGGAAATAGGAATCATTTCAAATAAACTGCTTAGCAATCTTCAGTCTTAAGGCAGTTAGTAGTATTTTAAACCTCTCTAACAAGATAAAGGAAGTCACCAAAAATATTTGCAAAATGGTCTAATTGTTGATAGCAAACCAAAACCAAACTATTAATCAAACATACAAAACTTCAGGGACAACATGTTTGGTGGATCTGTACCCTTCTAGCAAATTTCACCTTGGGTTTGTTTTGTAAATGTTCTATAAGAGGTATTGTCCACAGACTTCTAGGCTAAGCTGTTTTTACAAGAAGTATTTATTTCAAATTGCTTGGGTGGAGAGGGAAAGGGACCTAAAACCTTCCTTACCCTACTTTTTAGAGTGCAGTTAATCCTGAATCTGCGAGCCCACTTCTGCCCTAAAATATTCAATCATTTTAATATTTTTATTAAACCCATATACTTCATAATAAAGAGGGGAAGGCCTTTTAACAATGTTGAGTAGGATACAAGGATCAAAACAAAAATGGAACAACACAACTCAAAGCACCCAAATTTTGCACATTTATCAAACTTGTAGTGAGAACAGTGTCTAGATTTGTGTATCACTAAGGGATGCCCAAGAAATAGAAGTGAACTTTAACTTTAAAACTTGAAAAATTAGGCACCGTCTATGAAATTGCACATTTTTAAAAGGTAGAGCTGTGCGTGTGGCTTCTAAAATGGAACGCTGGAAAATGCATTTTGAATGGTTGTGTTCCCACAGTTAGGTGATAGTTCCTTGCTGACGCTGCTTTGCCTGTGTAAATATATTGACTCTCAATCTATGACTGCGATGTCCTCAATAGCAGATCATCTCAAACCCTTGAGCACTCAGTCTAGTGAAGATGTTGTCATGTACAATAAAGAACTAGTTGGATTAACTGTGTGATGTTAACTATTATTAATAAATTTTAACATTTTTCAAATATTCCACGTGTGATTCATGAGACTTTTTAAGAGTGTAGTCATCTTTCAATCATATTAGTCCTTGGAAGAAAAGTTATGACCAACCTAGATAGCATATTCAAAAGCAGAGACATTACTTTCGCGACTAAGGTTCATCTAGTTAAGGCTATGGTTTTTCCTGTGGTCATGTATGGATGTGAGAGTTGGACTGTGAAGAAGGCTGAGCACCAAAGAATTGATGCTTTTGAACTGTGGTGTTGGAGAAGACCCTTGAGAGTCCCCTGGACTGCAAGGAGATCCAACCAGTCCATTCTGAAGGAGATCAACCCTGGGATTTCTTTGGAGGGATGATGCTAAAGCTGAAACTCCAGTACTTTGGCCACCTCATGCGAAGAGTTGACTCATTGGAAAAGACTCTGATGCTGGGAGGGATTGGGGGCAGGAGGAGAAGGGGATGACTGAGGATGAGATGGCTGGATGGCATCACTGACTCGATGGACGTGAGTCTGAGTAAACTCCGGAGTTGGTGATGGACAGGGAGGCCTGGCGTGCTGCAATTCATGGAGTCGCAAAGAGTCGGACACAACTGAGCGATTGAACTGAACTGAACTGAACCCATCTGAGTAATTGCTGAGTGTTTTGATTTTGACTATACATGCTTGACAGGCATGTGGCCAACACTTTGCCTTGACCCCAGATATTTCTCACTCCAGAAACACAATGCCAATGGAATGGGAAGCTAGATGATCTTTCCTAGGCTGTGTTTGAGCCCCTGGATTTCAACCATTGCTGAAACCATGGCTGGTGCAGCAGTCTGCTGTTTTAAGCAGTTTGGCTGAGATGAAGCAGAACCCTCAGGGACTCTGGCTAAACTTGTGGGTATATAAGATTCACATTCAAGATATAAAGTCCTTACTTACATGAACTCTAAAAAGCACTTGCCTCTATCCTCTCCTTACCATCTTTTAAAACCCTTTCCTTAATAAGCAAAATACAAACTTGGTAAATAAACTTCTTACAAGTTCTTAGTGATACCCACTGATGATATTGACATGGCCTTGCTTGACAATACCTGAAGAAGGAGCAGATAAAGGCTAACAGAATGATAGAGATAGGCAGAACACAAAATACAAACTTTCTAGTGGTGAAGGAAAAGAAATTAAAATTAGATCCTATTTTTCTGACTTCAAATTGGTGAGCTTATAGGAGCATACTTATATACTATTGATAGAAGTGCAAAGTGCAGTCATTTAGGAGAGGAATAGGCAATATCCATTTAAAAATGTTCTGTACACTTTTCTAGAAATTTGTGAGAGGAAATAGACATAGTTGCAGACCAAGATTTATCTTTAAGGGTATTTGTGATTGCATGACTTAAAATAACAAAATAGGGGTCTGCCTAACTTGTACCAGGATCTGGTCAGGAAGACAATCTACTACAGTTAATTCAAACAGATTTTAACACAGGGACTTGGTTACAGAGGTAATAGTAGAGCTGAGAAGTTCCACAGTGTAGAGGAGCAACCCAGAGATTAGCAACATCAAACAACTCCACTTCTATCCTAATGGCTGGGTCAGAAGCTAGAACCCTAGAGCTGGGGTGGGAGGTGGTTAGAAACACCTGACTCCTTTCCAATTTTCTGCATTGTCTCCCATTGACCCTACTTGTGAGGCAAATAGATTTAAGAGATTAGATCTGATAGAGTGTCTGATGATCTATGGATGGAGGTTCCTAACATTGTACAGGATGCAGTGATCAAAACCATCCCCAAGAAAAAGAAATAAAAAAAGGCAAAGTGGTTGTCTGAGGAGGCCTGACAATTAGGGGAGAAAAGAAGAGAAGTGAATGGCAAAGGAGAAAAGGAAAGATAGACCCATCTGAATGCAGAGCTCCAAAGAATAGCAAGGAGAGATAAGAAGAGCCTTGCTAAGTGAACAATGCAAAGAAATAGAGGAAAATAATTGAATGAGACTAGAGATCTCTTCAAGAAAATTAGAGACACCAAGGGAACATTTCATGCAAAAATGGGTACAATAAACGGCAGAAACAGTACGGACCTAACAAACAGAAAATATTAAGAGGTGGCAAGAATACACAGAAGAACTGTACAAAAAAGATCTTCATGACCCAGATAATCACAATGGTGTGATCCCTCACCTAGAGCCAGATATCCTGGAGTGTGAAGTCAAGTGGGCCTTAAGAAGCATTACTATGAACAAAGCTAGTAGAGGTGATGGAATTCCAGTTGAGCTATTTCAAATCCTAAAAGATGATGCTGTTTAAGTGCTTCTCTCAATATGCCAGCAAATTTGGAAAACTCAGCAGTGGCCGCAAGACTGGAAAAGTTCAGTTTTCATTCCAATCCCAAAGAAGGGCAATGTCAAAAAATGCTCAAACTACCACACAATTGCACTCATTTCACATGCTAACAAGGTCATGCTCAAAATTCTCCAAGCTAGGCTTCAACAGTACATGAACTGAGAACTTCCAGATGGACAAACTGGATTTAGAAAAGGCAAAGGAATCAGAGATCAAATTGCCAACATTCATTTGATCATAGAAAAAGCAAGAGAATTCCAGGAAAACATTTACTTCTGCTTCACTGACTGTATAAAACCTTTGACTGTATTACAACAAACTGGAAAATTATTCAAGAGATGGGAATACCAGACCATCTTACCTGCCTCCTGAGAAACCTGTATGCAGGTCAAGAAGCAACAGTTAGAACCAGACATGGAACAATGGACCTGTTCAAAATCAGGAAAGAAGTACTTCAAAGCTGTGTATATTGTTACCCTGCTTGTTTAACTTATATGCAGAGTTCAGTTCAGTTCAGTTCAGTTGCTCAGTCGTGTCCGACTCTTTGCAACCCCATGAATCGCAGCACACCAGGCCTCCCTGTCCATCACCAACTCCCGGAGTTCACTCAGACTCATGTCCATCGAGTCCGTGATGCCATCCAGCCATCTCATCCTCTGTCGTCCCCTTCTCCTCCTGCCCCCAATCTCTCCCAGCATCAGATTCTTTTCCAATGAGTCAACTCTTCACATGAGGTGTCCAAAGTACTGGAGCTTCAGCTTTAGCATCATTCCTTCCAAAGAAATCCCAGGGTTGATCTCCTTCAGAATGGACTGGTTGGATCTCCTTGCAGTCCAAGGGACTCTCAAAAGTCTTCTCCAACACCACAGTTCAAATGCATCATGTGAAATGCCGGGCTGGATGCAGCACAAGCTGGAATCAAGATTGCCAGGAGAAATATCAATAACCTTAGATATGCAGATGACACCATACTTATGACAGAAAGCAAAGAGGAATTGAAGAGCCTCTTGATGAAGGTGAAAGAGGAGAGTGAAAAAGTTGGCTTAAAGCTCAACATTCAAAAACTAAGGTCATGGCATGTGGTTCCATCACTTCATGTCAAATAGATGGGGAAACAATGGAAACAGTAACAGACTTTATTTTCTTGGGCTCCAAAATCACTGCAGATGATGACTACAGCCATCAAATTAAAAGATGCTTGCTCCTTGGAAGAAAAACTATGGCCAACCTAGACAGCATAGTGAAAGGCAGAGATATCACTTTGCCAAAAAATGTCTGTCTAGTCAAAGCTATGGTTTTTCTAGTAGTCATGTATGGATGTGAGAGCTGGACCATAAAGAAAGCTGAGAGCTGAAGAACTGATGCTTTTGAACTGTGGTGTTGGAAAAGACTCTTGAGACTCCTTTGGACTGAAAGGAGATCAAACCAGTCAATCCTAAAGGAAATCAGTCTTGAATATTCATTGAAGGACTGATGCTGAAAATGAAACTCCAATACTTTGGCCACCTGATGCAAAGAACTGACTCATTAGAAAAGACCCTGATGCTGGGAAAGATTGAAGGCAGAAGGAGAAGGGGGCAACAGAGGATGAGATGATTTGATGGCATCACTGACTCGATGGACATGAGTTTGAGCCAGCTCCAAGAGTTGGTGATGGACAGGGAAGCCTGGCATGCTGCAGTCCATGGGGTTACAAAGAGCTGGACACGACTGAGCGACTGAACTGAACTGAACTGAAGATGCTGAGAAGAAAGTTATGTCAAGTTTCTGCACTCAGAGACCCTGTAAGCCTCTGGGCTACCCATACTGACAGATTTCCCTCAGGCTGCTCCCTATACAACTCCCACCTCCTCCGAAGGGTTCCTCACCATTGGGGAAATCTGTTTCCTTCAAACAAATGGACTCTACCCAGGCTGTGTCTGGCTTGAAAATAGCTTTTCCAGCCTCTGCCAGCTTGTCTTACCTCTCTCTTGCTTGTTTGTTGCTGCGTTTTCTTTGGTTTGGGCACCAGGGGCAGAAGGTTAGATTACTTAAATGCCTACCGCCCCCACCCCTCCACCCCCATCATTCAAGACATTTTCTGGTCTTTGCAAGGACCTTTCTTGCTTTTTTATTTTCTTATTACCTTTTATCCTTTTGCCCATTTTTCTCTCACAAGTGGCAATCATGTTATTATATTGATGTGCAACTTATTTGTGTGTCTTGTGTGCATAATTTTTAATTTACAAAATGCTGTTGGCTAAAAAAATCACTTTTTACTTAAAAAAAAAAAAAACTCGTGGCTGCCTCTATTGTGCGCATTTAAGTCATTACTTTCAGGTACTGCATAAAAATCCTATTGTGTGCTTTCCCACCTGTGCTTCCAGTAATAGACTTGTGGATTGACTCAGCCCAGCTTCACAAACATCACTGCAACAAGCAGCTTTGCACATTAATTATGTTTGTGATTATTTCTCTGGGCATGTACCTACCCAGGAGCAGGAGAGCTGGATCATATGTTGTACATTTGCTTAATTTGATCCTGTCTTACCAAATTACTCTCCTAAAAGGCTACCCCCAGCCACTAATAACTCTAGTGGCAACTTATCTTGTTCTCTACATTTTATTAACGTGCTTAGCATAAAGTGAGATAATATGATTGTTTTCATTTACATTTCCCCGCTATGACTTTCAGCATCTCTTTTTATGTTTCCTTCAGTTAACTGCCTGGTCATTTTCTTTGCTGATTTTTCAACCAGGGTTCTTTCTTTTCTTTTGCTGATTTGCTGAAGTCTCTTATTTAATCTAGATTATCAGTCCTTTGTTGGCTTCAGGTATTGAATGTAACTTCTCCCAATCTATTAATTTTGTCCACTGTATTCTTTGTTGACTAGGAATCCTTTCCTTTGGAAAAACCAAACCCATCCATTCTTTTTTTGCTTTATGGTTTGTAACGTTGACCTTTCTCACCCTTATCCCATTAATATTGTCTTCTATCAAAGTCATTAATAGATTTACTTTTTTTTAAGGGTTATTGTAAAACCTGATATTACATCGTTCTATGTAATATCAGGTAAAGTACAGTGTTTCTTTTTTCCTTTGTGTCCTTAGTAAGCCTGCTCTTTCTCACTGATTTATAATTCTTCTTCTGAATATAGTAAAAGATCTGCTTCTGAGGACTCCTTTCTGCCCCGTTGTTCTGTTTTGCTTGTCCCTGAACCACTAACAGACATTTTCCATTTCCAGGACTTCCTAGAGTGCTTGGTCTAGCAGGGCAAGTCTTTCTTCTTTTCTTTTCCAAATTTGTGCTACTTCTGGTCCTTTATTCCTCCATATAAATTTTAGAGTAAGTTATCAAATCTCTGAAAAAAAAAAAACCAGCTTAAGTTTTGTTTAGAGTTGCAATGAAATTACTGATTTGGGGGATAGAATTGACCTTTTGAATGTTTATAAGAACATAGCATGTCTGTCTGTGTATAATAATCTTTTCTTCTTTTCTCAGAGTTTCAAAATTTTCTCTTATAGAGGCTTTGTGAATTTTGTTGATACCTAAGCCTTTGACTGGGTGGATCATAATAAACTGTGGAAAATTCTGAAAGAGATGGGAATACCAGACCACCTGACCTGCCTCTTGAGAACTCTGTATGCAGGTCAGGAAGCAACAGTTAGAACTGAACATGGAACAACAGACTGGTTCAAAATATGAAAAGGAGTACGTCAAGGCTGTATATTGTCACCCTGCTTATTTAATTTATATGCAGAGTACATCATGAGAAATGCCGGACTGGAGGAAGCACAAGCTGGAATCAAGATTGCCGGGAGAAATATCAATAACCTTGATACTGATATGCAGATGACACCACCCTTATGGCAGAAAGTGAAGAGGAACTAGTTTCTTGATGAAAGTGAAAGAGGAGAGTGAAAAAGTTGGCTTAAAGCTCAACATTCAGAAAACTAAGATCATGGCATCCAGTCCCATGACTTCATGGCAAATAGATGGGGAAACAGTGGTTGGCTTTGTTTTTTGGGCTCCAAGGTCACTGCAGATGGGGACTGCAGCCATGAAATTAAAAGATGCTTGCTCCTTGGAAGGAAAGTTGTGACCAACCTAGACAACATATTGAAAAGCAGAGACATTACTTTGCCAACAACGTCTGTATAGTCAGGGCTATGGTTTTTCTAGTAGTCATGTATGAATGTGAGAGTTGGACTATAAAGAAAGCTGAGCACTGAAGAATTGATGCTTTTGAACTGTGGTGTTGGAGAAGACTCTTGAGAGTTCCTTGGACTGCAAAGAGATCCAACTGGTCCATCCTAAAGGAGATCAGTCCTGGGTGTTCATTGGAAGGACTGATGCTGAAGCTGAAACTCCAATACTTTGGCCACCTGATGTGAAGAGCTGACTCATTTGAAAAGACCTTGATGCTGGGAAAGATTGAGGGCAGGAGGATAAGTGAACGACAGAGGATGATATGGTTGGATGGCATCACTGACTCAATGGACATGAGTTTGGGTGGACTCTGGGAGATGGTGATGGACGGGGAGGCCTAGCGGGCTGTGGTCCATGGGGTCGTGAAGAGCTGGGCACGACTGAGCAACTGAACTGAACTGAGACAGTTTACACTTGTGCATGATCCCTGATTTTTATTATATTCCCTGGTTGATTACTGCAGGGACTCTTAGCCTCGGCACTGTTAAGGTTTGGGGCTGGATAATCCTTTTCAAAAGAAGGTGTCTTGTGTGTTGTAGGATGTTAGTGCTATCCCTGTCTTACACCATGGATGCCTGTAGCAGCCCTTCCCTTTGATATCTGAAAATGTCTTTAGACATTGCCAAAATTCCTGTGGGAGTGGGATTCTCACATAAAACACTAACACTTAATATTTTGTTCCAGTTTTTGTACAGGACATGTTTAATTATGTATTGCTTATCTAAAATTCAAATTAAACTTGGTGTCATTTTAAAATTGACTTGTCAAATTTATCAATCCTACCTGCAAGGCAAAATCACTCTTTGTTGGGAGGCACTGGTGTAGAAAAAAGTTAGAAATTTGTGTATGTTGACCTTATTTCTAATAACCTTGCTTAATTTTATTATTAATTGTAATAGTTTGTTTATTCTGTTGTTTTTCTATGCAGATTATCATATTTTTAAATAAATAATTGTTTAGTTTTATTTTTCCCTTCAAATCACTAAAACTTTTTTCTTTTCTTACCATATTGATTAGGATCTCTGGCACTGCTATACAGTAGCAGTAATAGTACATTTTTGTTTCCTTCCCAATCTTAAAAGAAATGTGCCTAAATTTTCTCCATTAAGAAATTTTTTTGATGTCAGTTTTGGGTTACCAATTTAAGGAACTTCTTTTTTCTATTCATAGTCTGCTAAGATTGTTTAATTATAAAATCTTCAGTAGATGTACATTAAAGGCTTTTTCTGCATCTGTTGAAAGAGATGATGGGTTTTTTTCCTTTAGTCTTAACTGTAATGGATAGCACTATGCATTTTCTGGAAAATCTTCCTTTATTTCTGGGATAAACCATTGTTTTAGTACATTATTGGATGGAGATCACCCGGCATTTTACTTTTTGCATTCTCATTCCTAAGTGAAATGGGGCCATCATTTTTTTCTTTTGTATTGTCCTGATTTGCTTTTAAGAGCTGACTGTAGCTCAGATCATGAACTCGTTATTGACAAATTCAGACTTAAATTGAAGAAAGTAGGGAAAACCGCTAGACCATTCAGGTATGACCTAAATCAAATCCCTTATGATTATACAGTGGAAGTGAGAAATAGATTTAAGGGCCTAGATCTGATAGATAGAGTGCCTGATGAACTATGGAATGAGGTTCGTGACATTGTACAGGAGACAGGGATCAAGACCATCTCCATGGAAAAGAAATGCAAAAAAGCAAAATGGCTGTCTGAGGAGGCCTTACAAATAGCTGTGAAAACAAGAGAGGCGAAAAGCAAAGGAGAAAAGGAAAGATATAAGCACCTGAATACAGAGTTCCAAAGAATAGCAAGAAGAGATAAGAAAGCCTTCTTCAGTGATCAATGCAAAGAAATAGAGGAAAAGAACAGAATGGGAAAGACTAGAGATCTCTTCAAGAAAATTAGAGATACCAAGGGAACATGTCATGCAAAGATGGGCTCGATAAAGGACAGAAATCGTATGGACCTAACAGACGCAGAAGATATTAAGAAGAGGTGGCAAGAATACACAGAAGAACTGTACAAAAAAGATCTTCACGACCCAGATAGTCATGATGGTGTGATCACTCATCTAGAGCCAGACATCCTGGAATGTGAAGTCAAGTGGGCCTTAGAAAGCATCACTGCGAACAAAACTAGCAGAGGTGATGGAATTCCAGTAGAGCTATTTCAAATCCTGAAAGATGATGCTGTGAAAGTGCTGCACTCAATATGCCAGCAAATTTGGAAAACTCAGCAGTGGCCACAGGACTGGAAAAGGTCAGTTTTCATTCCAATCCCAAAGAAAGGCAATGCCAAAGAATGCTCAAACTACCACACAATTCCACTCATCTCACATGCTAGTAAAGTAATGCTCAAAATTCTCCAAGCCAGGCTTCAACAATATGTGAACCGTGAACTTCCTGATGTTCAAGCTGGTTTTAGAAAAGGCAGAGGAACCAGAGATCAAATTGCCAACATCCGCTGGATCATGGAAAAAGCAAGAGAGTTCCAGAAAAACATCTATATCTGCTTTATTGACTATGCCAAAGCCTTTGACTGTGTGGATCACAATAAACTGTGGAAAATTCTGAAAGAGATGGGAATACCAGACCACTTGACCTGCCTCTTGAGAAATCTGTATGCAGGTCAGGAAGCAACAGTTAAAAATGGACATGGAACAACAGAGTGGTTCCAAATAGGAAAAGGACTGCGTCGAGGCTGTATATTGTCACCCTGCTTATTTAACTTCTATGCAGAGTACATCATGAGAAACGCTGGACTGGAAGAAACACAAGGTGGAATCAAGATTGCTGGGAGAAATATCAATAACCTCAGATATGCAGATGACACCACCCTTATGGCAGAAAGTGAAGAGGAACTAAAAAGCCTCTTGATGAAAGTGAAAGAGGAGAGTGAAAAGTTGGCTTAAAGCTCAACATTCAGAAAACGAAGATCATGGCATCCGGTCCCATCACTTCACGGGAAATAGATGAGGAAACAGTGGAAACAGTGTCAGGCTTTATTTTTGTGGGCTCCAAAATCACTGCAGATGGTGACTGCAGCCATGAAATTAAAAGACGATTATTCCTTGGAAGAAAAGTTATGACCAACCTAGATAGCATATTCAGAAGCAGAGACATTACTTTGCGGACTAAGGTCCCTCTAGTCAAGGCTATGGTTTTTCCTGTGGTCATGCATGGATGTGAGAGTTGGACTGTGAAGAAGGCTGAGCGCTGAAGAATTGATGCTTTTGAACTGTGGTGTTGGAGAAGACTTTTGAGAGTCCCTTGGACTGCAAGGAGATCCAACCAGTCCATTCTGAAGGAGATCAGCCCTGGGATTTCTTTGGAAGGAATGATGCTAAAGCTGAAACTCCAGTACTTTGGCCACCTCATGAGAAGAGTTGACTCATTGGAAAAGACTCTGATGCTGGGAAGGATTGGGGGCAGGAGGAGAAGGGGAAGACAGAGGATGAGATGGCTGGATGGCATCATGGACTCGATGGACATGAGTCTGAGTGAACTCCGGGAGCTGGTGATGGACAGAGAGGCCTGGCGTGCTGCGATTCATGGGGTCGCAAAGAGTCGGACACGACTGAGCGACTGAACTGAACTGAACTGAAAAATTACATTAACTTCACAAAAAAGGCGGATAGTTTTCTCCCTTTTTTCACTTACACATGTAAATGTATACAGAATACTGAATCCTCTGTGCTTCAATAGAAGCACGAGGCCAATTTTATTTTGTATATACCTCCATTCTCATCCCCTTTCAAACTATTTTGAAGCAAAGCTCAGACTTTTTATCATGACAACTACAAATGCTCCAGTATTTTTTCCAGTCTACCCATAATGCTATCATCTCCTCCCCAAATATTCACAATTTCTCAATGTCAAGAAATACCCAGTGTTTAAACTTCCAACTGTCTCGTAAATGTCATTACAATAAAAAGAAATCAGAATCCAAACAAAATCTACATATTGGGCTTGGTCGCCTGTTTTCTAATTGCTTATAGCCTTCTGTTCCTTTCCAACTCTGTTTTCCCTCTCTTATGAGGAAATCACATTTCCTGGGGTTTCCCATGACTGCATCTCTAGATTGGTCTGTCCTCTGTATTCCTGTAAATTGGTAGTTTAACCTCAGTTCTTGATCAAATGTAGATTTGGTGTCTTAGCAAGACTGCTTCAAAGTGGTTATTGCATTATTGTTTTATTTTTGTATGTCTGTAATTTTCCCCATTGTCATTGTATATTTTAATATATAATGTCTCTTTCTCACCTCTTTCCTTAACCAGTTTTGCCAGAATTTTGCTTCATTTATCTTTTCAAAGAATTAGCTTATGAATTTTGTTATTTTTTGTTTTTTTCCCATTCATTGATTTTCACTGTTTATTTTTTTTCCTTCTTATTTCCTGAGCTTGCTTTGTTGCTCCTGTTTCAGCATCTTAAGTGAATGGTTTAGCTTATATTTGAAGTTACAAATTCAGCTCTATCTACTAAGCTCCACAAATTTTAATACATTGCCATTTCATTGGAATTCTAAGTAATATGGTATATGCTTTTTTTAACCTTATAAATTTTAGTACTCTCATTTAGTTTCCAGTATTGAAATTTATAAGATAAAATATATATGTATATATATATTTAATTAGGGAATAATCACTTTACAATCTTGTGATGGTTTTTGCCATCCATCAACATGAATTGGCATTAGGTGTATATATGTCCCCTCCTTCTTGAAGCCTCCTCCCTCCACCCTCCCCCTCCCATCCCTCTAGGTTGTCAAAGGGCACTGGCTTTGGGCTCCCTGCATTACACCTCTAACTCCCAACTCCCACTCTTTTGTGATTGATTTCCAATTTTTTGGCATTATGGTCTGAGGACATGGTCTGGTTGATATTCGGTCTTTGGAATTTATCAAGTCTTCCTCTGTGGCCTAGTAGATGGGCAATGCTGTAACCCTTCAAGAAGTGATAAAAACTCTGTATTCTCTGGTGCAGAGTATAGAATGAGACAAAGAGAGAGGTGTGAGCAAACAGGCAGAATGACTGTGGATATGTTTTAGACTGACATGTTACTTATGAGTTTCTTGGTGGTAGAATTATAGGTGGCCTTTGTTTTTTTCTTGGACAACAGTTTCTGTTTGTCTGTTTCTTAATGTTCTTGAAATCCGTGTCAACGACTTCACATGGCACCCACTGCCCCAGGCTAGTAAGAGCACTGGTATGGACAAGGGTTACATTTGCCACTATAGGTTGTGTGGATGACTCATCCACCTTTCCTGGCCTGCCATTCTACTCTGTAAAATGAGGAGATTTAAACTCCTCACCCAGCTTGAACATTTTTTGTCTATTATTTGTAAGCACCATTTGCTGTTGGTGTGGGTACCTGAAAACCCTGGCACGGTGGCGGTCACTGCAGGAAACCTCAAAAATCTGGCCCACAGGCTCCCACCCACAGGCAATGGGGGCAGGAAGGAGGTCTCCCTCTCTGCGTTATCAATAGATGATGTGACCTTTTGCTTTCTATCATTTAGTGATAAACACGTTTCTTTCTCCAATCATGGTCTCTGTTCTCCAGGCTGCAAAACCATTTCTGGGGAATGCAGACATGAATGGTGCCAACTGGAATAGGGAAATAGACAGGAATTGGTACCTTTGACTGTACTGGGAATTCAGGTCCCCTGATGGACAAACCTATAACTCTTTGTTTTATTATAAAAATGTTTTCTTTTTAAATAAGCAGTGGGAAATGCCAGAATCATCTGCAGCCGCCTGCTGACCCTTGGGACTGGAGAAGGTATATTTGTAAGATTCCATTTTTTGTTTACTCAGTTATTCCAGGAATATCCTCACCTTGGGGTGCAAGAATTGCCCCAGAGGACCAGCTCTGCCTTCATGGTCAAGCAGGATGAAGCAATGCTTTCCTTGGCAAATTTCTACAAATTTCCAGGCTTTATATGTTGCCATCAGGCCATTTCTCCATGCTTCACAAAGCAAAAACATCAGGAAAATGGCATTTCTACATGTGTATTATTTAATTCATATACATTATGTATGAAAGTGTCGGTCACTCAGTCATGTCTGACTCTTTGCAACCCCATGGACTGTAGCCTTCTTCTGTCTATGGAATTCTTCAGGCAAGAGTACTGGAGTGGGTTGCCATTCCCTTCTCTAGGGATCTTCCCTACCTGGGGATTGAACCTGGATCTCCTGCATTGCAGCAGATTCTTTACTGTCTGAGCCACCAGGGATGCTTGAAGCAAGTATGAATTTGCTTCACGGCATTTGGATGCAAGAAATATCACAGTACTGAAATTAGCTCTGAACACTCCCTCACCAAGAGAATGAGATGTCCAGGATCAAGTATTATTGGGATAGTTTTCCCCTCACCAGGATGAAGTGGGAGTCCCTGGGAGTGGCACAGTCCAGTGGCATCTGAGAAAGGCCTGCAGTCTTTAAGAATGCTGTGGTTCCCCTACTTCTGAGCCAGGCCAGGTGACTCGTTGGGGAGCCCCTGCTGCCTGGAGACTCCCGTGTTCCCTGTCCAGAAGCCCATTCCACTTCTCCCCTGACACTGCTCAGATGCTGCTGAAGAGATGACAGCCCAGGAGGCCATACTGGCACTCCATCCCCGGGCTGTCAGGAACTCTGCTTCGGAGACATCCTGTGTGATTGGTCGCATATGAGAACTGCCGTTGCTGCAGAAACCACCCCACCGTTTGATTTCTGTGATTCCTGCCCCCAAATTCACCTTTGACTCTCTGATTCACCTTCAAGACTGGTCACCACTCATAGCAGTGATCAAAACCATCCCCAAGTAAAAGAAATGCAAGAAGGCAAAATGATTGTTTGAAGGGGCTTACAAATAGTTGAGAAAAGAAGAGAAGCAAAAGGCAGAGGAGAAAAGGAAAGATATATTCATCTGAATGCAGAGTTCCAAAGAATAGCAAGGAGAGATAAGAAAGCCTTCTTAAGTGAGCAATGCAAAGAAATAGAGGAAAACAGTAGAATTGGAAAGACTAGAGATCTCTTCAAGAAAATAAGAGATACCAAGGCAACATTTCATACAAAGATGGGCACAATAAAGGGCAGAAACAGTAAGGACCTAACAGAAACAGAAGATATTAACCAGAGGTGGAAAAAACACACAGAAGAACTATACAAAAAAAGGTCTTAATGACCCAGATAACCCAGTGGTTTAATAACACCTAGAGCCAGACATCCTGGAGTGTGAAGTTAAGTGGGACTTAGGAAGCATTACTATGAACAAAGCTAGTGGAGGTGATGGAATTCTAGGTAAGCTATTTAAAATCCTAAAAGACGATGCTGTTTAAGTGCTTCTCTCAATATGCCAGTAAATTTAGAAAACTCAGCAGTGGCCACAGGACTGGAAAAGGTTAGTTTTCATTCTAATCCCAAAGGAGAGCAATGCCAAAGAATGTTCAAACTACTGCACAATTGTGCTCATTTCACATGCTAGCAAGGTAATACTTAAAATCCTTCAAGCTAGGGTTCAACAGTATGTGAACTGAGAACTTTCAGATGTACAACCTGGATTTAGAAAAGGCAGAGGAATCAGAAATAAAATTGCCAACATCCAGTGGGTCACAGAAGAGAATTCCAGAAAAACATCTACTTCTGCTTCATTGACTACGCTAAAGCCTTTGACTGTGTGGATCACAATAAACTGTGGAAAATTCTTCATTAGATGGGAATACCGGACCACCTTCTCCCTGAGAAACCTGTATGCAGGTCAAGAAGCAACAGTTAGAATCAGACATAGAACAATGGACTGGATCAAAATTGGGAAAGGAGTACATCAAGGTTGTATACTGTCACCCTGCTTGTCTAACTTTTATGCAGAGCATATTGTGTGAAATGCCAGGCTGGATGAAGCACAAGCTGGAATCAAGATTGCTGGGAGAAATATCAATAACCTCAGATATGCAGATGATACCACCCTAATGGCAGAAAGTGAAGAGGAACTAAAGAGCCTCTTGATGAAGGTGAAAGAGGAGAGTGGAAAATCTAGCTTAAAACTCAACATTCAAAAAACTAAGATAATGGCATGTGGTCCCATCACTTCATGGCAAATAGATGGGGAAACCATAGAAACAGTAACGCTTTATTTTCTTGGGCTCCAAAACACTGCGGACAGTGACTGCAGCCACAAAATTAAAAGATGCTTGCTCCTTAGAAGAAAAGCTTTGACAAACCTAGATGGCATATTGAAAAGAGGAGACATCACTCTTCCAACAAAGGTCCATCTAGTTGAAGCTATGGTTTTTTTGGTAGTCATGTACGGATGTGAGAGTTGGACCATAAAGAAGGCTGAGTGCTGAAGAACTGATGCTTTTGAATTGTGATATTGGAGAAGACTCTTGAGAGTCCCTTGGACAGTACGGAAATCAAACCAGTCAATCCTAAAGGAAATCAGTCTAAATATTCATGGGAAGGACTGATGCTAAAGCTGAAGCTCCAATACTTTGGCCACCTGATGTAAGTAGCTGATTCATTGGAAAGACCCTGATGTTGGGAAAGTTTGAGGGCAGGAGGAGAAGGGGACAACAGTGGATGAGACGGTTGGATGGCATCACCAACTCCATGGACATAAGTTTGAACAAACTCTGAGAGATAGCGAAGGACAGGGAAACCTGGTGTGCGGCAGTCCATGGAGTCACAAAGATTTGCACATGACTGACCCACTGAACAACAACAAAGGGTTTTCTGGTAGTTGTGATAATGTTTAATAGCTCATGAAATCATCTTTGTAGCACTTGCCTCTTTTTAATGGAGTAAATAAACACACACAACGGGCATTACTCCTTGCCTTGAGTAAGGGGCTGTGAGACTTTTCAGATATATCATTCTTGGTGATATTTGGCAGATTTCAATTATCTGGAGGATAGTTTGTTACTGATAAGGGAAGCCTTTGGGTAATTAATACAAAAGCAGTTGAATATCACCAGAAGTTTGGTACTTTTCTATCATATGCCATTTCATTTATTCTTGTCAAAAACAATGCCTCCACTTTGCCCCCACAAATTATAGCAGAAGTGATTTGCCCAAGTTGAGCTTTGGTGTAGAGGGATGCTGTGTCTGAGGATCATCACCAGTCTTTCAGCATTATTATTTTTTTTTTGGAATGATTTTTAAAACTATATAAATAGATACAAAAAAGCATGAAGCCCAATAGCAAATAGAAGGGTGATAAAAGTAAAAAACCCAGGCACCTGGACACAAAAGTAAAAGGACTCTAAGACACTTTGGAGGGAAGAGGAGGAGCAAGCAGCTCCACTTTTATGTAGCTCACTAGGTTCTGAATTTATCCTTATACTAAATTAGGGCAGAAAAGTGCTACTAAATAATGAAAATTATAAAGAATTAGAAAATGAGATTATTATTGATTTGTACTATTTAAGGAAAGAAGAGCATAAAAAACAAGAGCATAAATTTTGACATTGAGACCATTTTTTAAAGGATTATTAAAATCAGGACATTTTACCATTTAAGCTTGTCAATAAGTGTAGTCATTTCCCCTATACATCATGTAAATATCCCAAATACCATCTAATACATGAAAATTACATATTTATAAATTATATGAGAAGACTACTTTATGAAGAGGAAGATAACAATTTTTGTCCAATTATATTTTATCTCCATGAATATAGAGATAAATATATTGGTGACTGAACAGCAACAGAGACAAATGAAATGGAAACACATGGTCCAAAACTTACAAGCTGCAGCAGAAGCAGCTCTAAGAGGGAAGTTTATAGCAACACAATCTTCCCTCAAGAAACAAGAAGAATCTCAAATAAACAACCTAAGTTTTTAAACTAGCCATTAAAAGAATGAAATCATGCCATTTGGGACAATTGGATGGACCTACAGAGTGTCATACTGAGTGAAGTAAGTCAGACAGAGAAGAAGTATCATATGACATCCTTTATACGTTGAATCTAAAAATCAGTTATTTCAGTGAGCCCAGACTTTTGCCTCTTTCCATACATAGAAAAGCGCTAAATTCCTTAACTTGAGAGGTCTGATTTTAAGTAACAGTAATCTTTTGATGTTCCAACTACCTGGTCTTTTTGCAAAAACTCCTATATAGCCAAACAAGGTCAGTCCCTCCATTTAGACCATATTTGGGTACATGGGACTCAAAATTTCTTGCTTAAATGCTCCAACCTCTTCCAGAGCTGCATGAGCCTCATCCCCCATCTGTCTCGCCTATGGTGAGCGCACCTACATCTCGGGGGTAGCCAAAGGCAGAGGGTTTTTGGGTAGGATTTAGACTTGCAGGTTGAGGTATGCTTCAATGCCTGCTGGGTGGGGTTGGGAGTGGCAAGAGAAGGTGGGAGTGTGGGCCAACTGTCTCCATGTTTATACTTTCAAAGTTAGTGGCAGGTGTGGGTCCAGGGTCCATTTGGGAAAGGAAAAATACTATTCCTTCCTTCCTACTGAGTTACCCCTTTCCACCTTTTCTCTTCCTCTAGGGTGGATTAAAAGACTTCTTGCAGAAAAACACATCAACCAACATATGAACAAAAAACAAGACCTCAGATTATACCTACATTGCAAATGAGTGCAACCCACCCACCCAGACGTTGAGCATTTAGTGGACCACCCACCAACATGCCTTTGAAGGGTCACCCTTAAGAGGTTTGGGGGGAGGGTTAGCCTCTGAAGGGCATAAACAGGGACTGATACCAGCCTAAGGCTGGCAGGGAGAGAGGACATCTCAGAGGGGAAGACCATTGGAAGTCAGCCTTGTTGGCATCTTGGTGCTGGCATTTGGAAGTCTCTCTCTCTAGGATAAGGGTCTACCACCTATTATTCTCTGTACAACCTCATCTTCAAAACTTTACTGACTTGGAAACCCAATGTGATAAATGCTGTGGAGCTATTCTGGTTGAAACAAGGTTGGAGAGCAGGGTGACTGTCCTGCTTGGTGACCCTCCCCCCTGCTCCTGAGGAACAAGTTGGAAACTTCCAGATCTAGAGAAATAAGCTTGAGGCAAGAAGCACAGATCAGGCTGCACCAGGCTGTTCTAGGCCCCGAGGGCAGGAGCTCAGGGACAAACTGGGGGCAAAGCAGACCAGTGCTGGGCCCAGGACAGCCTCCCACCTTCCTCAGGGCCAGAACACATAGGCAACTTCTCCATGTTACCGTCATCTGCCTTTAAATAAGACAATATAAGAAGGTCTCTGTGATGTGCAAAGAACTAAGTAAACACGGGTGACATCCACCAGTGAAAGAGAAGATGTGGATACTTGTGACCTGGGTATTCTATCTTGTCATCTACCCTGATCCTTTTGTTCAGACTCCTGTGCTGGTTATGAAACCAAAGTCTGTCAGCTTACACCCACCCATTTATACTCTACTGTGTGGCACTGGGGCTACGACTCTGCAAACTACAATTCTCTGTGGCCAACTAACTCCAGGTTAGGCTCTGTCAGCAAGGCTGGAGGAAGGAGCAGGGACTCTCTCCTTCCTCACTGAGCATAACTCCAGCAATGACAGCTCTTTCAAATAGCAGTGTCTTCCTGTTTTGCTCTACACTCCCAGCACCAGCCTCAGAGATACAAGGCAGTTGCCTCTCATTGGAGGTCTGGGTTCCAGCTCTGCTGGGCCCCTCTGCCAAGCTTCTGATTAATTAGGACCCCAGTCTCTTTCTTTTGCTCTCCAGTCCCAGCTGCCTGCTGCAGTTACTGCCTCTGTGTTTATCTTGACATTCCTCGTTTGCCTTTTCAGCCTCCAGTACCTGCCTAGGTTAAATTCTTTCTGTCAGAATGACTGGTGTGGTTTCTGTTTTCCTATTGAGACCTGATTGGTAGACACCCCTGAAAAGCATCATTGGGGAACAGATGAGGGTGTAGCCTTGCTTGGGCCCAATGGCAGAAACTCTGCCAGCAGCCCCAATTAGTCAACCTTTCTGGTAAAGAAACTCTCTTGTCACCGGAAAACCCCCTAATCTAATGCAACATTTATAAACATACTCACTCCAGGAGGGAAGGTTTAATTTAAGAAAGCAAGTAGGAACCCTAAGTCTTTTCATTTCAATCAAAACTGCCAGAGTCAGTTAGCTTCGAAGCTAGTCAGGTGGCCCCAAAGCTGCCATCTGCCCAGCAGCTGTCCTGTCACCAAGGAAACCACAAGTCAGGGTGGAAAGCCATGAACAGGGCCCCCAGGAACCAGCCTGAAAGTCGATCATCTGGCAAGTTTGTCGTGATCACCTAGGCCAAAGAGCAGCATCTCTTGTAAGAATGATTCCCTGAAATTCTCCTGCCTCAATCCACCTGCCTTCTGTTTCCCAAATTGGGAATATGCCCACCTCTGAGACAGATGTGCATGAGATAACAAAGGGAGTCACTTGCTTCCTCAATAACAGATGAGGCAGACAGTCTGCTGCATTGCCAACAGGGCTGGTGTCTTTGGGACTCCCTCTCTACTTTTCCAGGCCCCAGTGACTTCCATCCCTGAGTCTCGCCACGCTCCTCACGCAGCAGCATCAGAAGAGCAGCTCTGTAAAGCCCCTTTCCTCTGTCTGGATGGATGTTTGATGTCACCACCCTGCAAATAATTAATAAGCTTCTATCTTATTAATGACTGGTAACTTCAAATGTGACAAGAAGATTCACTCATTTAATTGCTCGTTCCAGAAATATTCCCTGAGCACCTCCTGTGTACCAAGCACTAGGCTGGGCATTAATAATAATGATTAATCGTGTATTAGTGCTGGATGGAACCAGTAGACACTTAAATAGGGCAGTCAGGGAAGGCAGTTCTGAGAAGGGGACATCTCAGCTGTTATTCCAGACATCTACTGCTATGCAACAAACCACCTCAAAACTTAGTGGCTTAAAACAATGGTAGCAGTTGTTTTGCTTACAAATCTGTCATTTAGGTGGGGGTTGGTAAAGCATGTCTCTGCTCTACCTAGCATCAACTGGAGCAGCTTGGAGGATGGGGACTGGACTTATCTGAAGTCTTCCTTATTTACATGTCTAATGATTGATGTTGGCTGTTGCCAGGGACCGGAACTGGGGCAGTCAGCAAAAATACCTTCCTGTAGCCTCTCCACGAGGCTGCTTGAATGATGGCTGGATTCCAAAGACAAGCCTCCCAAGAGGGAGACTGAAGTTGGAAGCTTTATCACCTTTTTCAAACTAGTTGTAGCAAGTTATACAGAGTTACTTCTGCAGCATTTTATTCATTGGAAGCAAGAGGAGGGAAAGTGGGATTCCACTTTTTAAGAGATTAAAGTCTAAGAATTTGTAGATGTGTTTAAAACCATCACCTAAAGAAGAAATCAGTAGGAGAGCATTCCTGGAAGAGGTCTTAGTATGTGAAGGCCCTGAGGGTGGGAAAACCTTGGTGTGTTCAAGGCAATGAAAGAATAGCAATGCTGGAGCATGGTGAGCAAGAGGGTGTATATGAGATGAGGTCAGAGGTGACCAAGCCATACGAAGCAGTTATACGAGTTTGAAATTTATTCTGAGTACAAGGGAGCCATTGAATGATTTAAGATTCAAATTCACACCTTGGAATAATCCTCCAGTTGCTAAGCAGAGCATAGATTGAGCCAATGTTAGAATAGGGAAAACCAGTTAGGACACTATTGGAACGATCCAGAGGAGAGATGATGATGACTTGGGTAAGAATGTTGGCACTGGAGACGAAAAGAACTAGAGGCATTTGAAAAAAGGTGAGCAAAATAGAAAGAATTTATCAATAGAGTGGACATGAGGCTGAAGGAAAAGAAGGTAGGTAAGAAAAAGGATTCTTGGGTTTAAGGCTCTGGCATCTGTATGGATAGCAGAACCATTTGCTTGGAATGCTAGGAGCGGGGGACTCACTGATATGTATGAAAGGTAAAATCTAGAGTCTATTTTTAAGCATTTCAAGTTTGAGATGTTTGAGAGATATTCTAGTGGCAAGGAACAATGATAGCTGGATACACAAGCCTGAAACATAGTGGAGAGTGTGGGGCTGGAAATATAAATTTGGGAATCTTTAGCCTATAGATAGTATTTAAAGCCATGGGCCTGGATGAGCTCATTTAGGGATCTAGAGTGAGAAAAATAGTATGAGGGTTTAGCCCTGGGCAAAGTAACATACAAAGGAGACTGAGAAAGAGTGACTAGAAAGAGGAGCTGGGAAGCTAGGGTATTGGATGTTATAGAAACCAAGAGAGGAGGTTTAGAAAGAGGGAATTCAGAAATAAAGAATTGATCTAAACGACCTTAGAGCTCTCTCATATCTGGATGTCTACGATTTTATGAACATCTCAAATCCCTTCTAGATTGGATATTCTGTGACTCAACCGCATCTCTGGAAAAACAAACTTCCTGATGACTCGTTGGGTATCTCCAAAGACTATAAAAATTAATTCTTGGCAATGAGGAATTTTGTATCTTGTCCTTAAAGTGAACACAGGTAACATCAAGTCTAGAATGAAAATAAGGATCCTTGGAGAGAAGCTTAGGCAACAGTACAAATGGAAAAAAATATAAGTGGGGTTATCTGATCTCTTTCCAGTAGGGCTCATTTAGTCACAGTAGACCCAGAGGTTGGGCACAGATGACAGCCCTGGTCTTTAGACAGGGACATGTGTGAGCCTTATCCTTGTTTTCTGCCCCTGGGGGCATTCTCCCAACCTTTACTCCACGTGTAGGTTTGACCTATTGCCTTGAGGAACCCCAAGATTTGTGGCCTGGGCCCTGGTCTGGGAGGGCAGGCTGACAGCTGGATCGCTCCTACTGGCTGGTGTGATTTTGTGTGAGACTGGGTCACCAGAATGGCACCGACACACTGACTTCGGGTGACTCTCACATCAGACACTGGGCACTGGGCTACTGATGATCCAGCGCCAGCATTTTGACCTGAGCTGCATATGTGTGCACACCTCAGCTCTTACCCATCTGTGTTCCAACCGTAGTGTCATCTCTGATTTATACTCAAAGGTATGGGACAGTGGCAGGCATCCTTTACCCTGCATACCCCCTTGCCACTGGGAGCTTTCATCCCACACCCTCCTCAGGCTTCACATCACACGAGTCCTCCAGGGTGACTGTGCATAACTCCTCTGAGGGCTTTTAAGACTATTGCTTTGCAATGACAGCAGGCTTTTCCAACTAATGTCCTCTCTTGCCTCCAGATGATGTGGTGATAGTATACTTTCCCAGGTCAGTCTTCAACTATGCCTAAGGAATGGACATTTCTTGTGTTACTGGGACTATTTTTCTTGCTCCATTCATGTCTCCTTACCTCTCTTCCCTTTTGATGGTTGTGTGTTTGGAAGCAGGACTGCAGACAACACTAAAATGATCATAGTCTAAAAATGCAGTGATTATAGCCTAATGAATTCAAGAGAAAAGGCGATTTGAAGATGTGTTGTTATACGTTAATACTATAAAATTCCAAACAGAAAATTTAATATAATCAGAAATTGGATTATCATTCATACTTTCATGTATGTAAGGCTTGGAGAGGCTTGCATTTTTTGGTCATCATCAATGAAGCACAGAGACACTCTCTGAGAGAGTATGCGTAGGTGCCACAGTCTATGTTGCAGCGTCATGAGTCATGATGCAATCAGCATTAAATAAATGGTGTTAGAGGACTGCAGAGGCACAAACAGTGGACAAAAACCCCAAACCCAAAGCCATATTGTTTCAATACAAACAGGTTTCAGAGAGCTCTGACATTCTGAGCAATTGTTTTTCCTATTGTGTTGCTGCTTTTTTCTCATTGCGAGAGTTATAATATTAGCCTAGACAGCATAAATAGATGTTTCCTTGCACCTCAACAGGAATAATTGGTACTTGGACTCTATGAAGAGTCTTCATGTGCATTGTTAATACAACAAACAAATCCTCTATTGATGATCCTAAATCTTCACTGATTTAAATACTAGCACTTCACAAGGGTCCATAACTTTTGAAAGACAGTTTAAGATCAAATTGTTTAGATAGACAAAAGCCCTGAAAAAAATATCTTTCCGAGTTCCTGTACACAAGGGGTGGCCCTGGTCATTGATGATCTTGAAAATGCAATCTCAGTGGATGGTGGTATTAAATACTTCACTGGAGTAAGTGCAAGAGGGAGCAAAAAAAGAGAAATTGGAGAAAATGAATATAAGTAAGTTTGCAAAAGTTGTTTTGTTTTGTTTTCAAATAAGAGCAAAGAAATGAGGCAGAAGTTGGAGGGGGTGTGTGGATCAAGAGCAAATATTTTAGTAAAGGTGTATGCTAATAGGAGGGCTTTCCAGGTTGTGCTAGCGGTAAAGAACCTGCCGGCCTGCCTGCCAATGCAGGAGACATGAGACACGGGTTTGATCCCTGGGTTGGGAAGGTCCCCTGGAGGAGGACATGGCAACTCACTCCAGTATTCTTGCCTGGAGAATCCCATGCACAGAGGAGTCTGGTGGGCTACAGTCCATAGGGTCACAAAGAGTTGAACATGACTGAAGTGACTTCAGTTCAGTTCACTTTAGTTGCTCAGTCGTGTCCGATTCTTTGTGACCCCATGAATTGCAGCACGCCAGGCCTCCGTGTCCATCTCCAACTCCCGGAGTTCACTCAGACTCATGTCCATCGAGTCAGTGATGCCATCCAGCCATCTCATCCTCGGTCGTCCCCTTCTCCTCCTGCCCCCAATCCCTCCCAGCATCAGAGTCTTTTCCAATGAGTCAACACTTCACATGAGGTGGACAAAGTACTGGAGTTTCAGCTTCAGCATCATTCCTTCCAAAGAAATCCCAGGACTGATCTCCTTCAGAATGGACTGGTTGGGTCTCCTTGCAGTCCAAGGGACTCTCAAAAGTCTTCTCCAACACCACAGTTCAAAAGCATCAATTCTTTGGTGCTCAGCCTTCTTCACAGTCCAACTCTCACATCCATACATGACCAGTGGGAAAACCTAGCCTAGTCGGCAAAGTAATGTCTCT
Source organism: Oryx dammah (assembly GCF_014754425.2). Lineage (NCBI taxonomy): Eukaryota > Metazoa > Chordata > Mammalia > Artiodactyla > Bovidae > Oryx > Oryx dammah. Next base: position 9,669,323 of record NW_024070209.1, on the reverse strand, counting down.
GCTTTTGAATATACTATCTAGTTTGGTCATAACTTTTCTTCCCAGGAGTAAGCGTCTTTTAATTTCCTGGCTGCAGTCACCATCTGCAGTGATTTTGGAGCCCCAAAAAACAAAGCCTGACACTGTTTCCACTGTTTCCCCATCTATTTCCCATGAAGTGATGGGACCGGATGCCATGATCTTCGTTTTCTGAATGTTGAGCTTGAAGCCAACTTTTTCACTCTCCTCTTTCACTTTCATCAAGAGGCTTTTTAGCTCCTCTTCACTTTCTGCCATAAGGGTGTTGTCATCTGCATATCTGAGGTTATTGATATTTCTCCCGACAATCTTGATTCCAGCTTGTGTTTCTTTCAGTCCAGCGTTTCTCATGATGTACTCTTCATAGAAGTTAAATAAGCAGGGTGACAATATACAGCCTTGACGTACCCCTTTTCCTATTTGGAACCAGTCTGTTGTTCCATGTCCAGTTATAACTGTTGCTTCCTGACCTGCATACAGATTTCTCAAGAGGCAGGTCAGGTGGTCTGGTATTCCCATCTCTTGATGAATTTTCCACAGTTTATTGTAATCCACACAGTCAAAGGCTTTGGCATAGTAATAAAGCAGAAATAGATATTTTTCTGGAACTCTCTTGCTTTTTCCATGATCCAGCGGATGTTGGCAATTTGATCTCTGGTTCCTCTGCCTTTTCTAAAACCAGCTTGAACATCAGGAAGTTCACAGTTCACATATTGTTGAAGCCTGGCTTGGAGAATTCTGAGCATTACTTTACTAGCCTGTGAGATGAGTGCAATTGTGCGGTAGTTTGAGCATTCTTTGGCATTGCCTTTCTTTGGGATTGGAATGAACACTGACCTTTTCCAGTCCTGTGGCCACTGCTGAGGTTTCCAAATTTACTGGCATATTGAGTGCAGCACTTTCACAGCATCATCTTTTAGGATTGGAAACAGCTCAACTGGAATTCCATCACCTCCACTAGCTTTGTTCGTAGTGATGCTTTCTAAGGCCCACTTGACTTCACATTCCAGGATGTCTGGCTCTAGGTGAGTGATCACACCATTGTGATTATCTGGGTTGTGAAGATATTTTTTGTACAGTTCTTCTGTGTATTCTTGCCACCTCTTCTTAATATCTTCTGCTTCTGTTAGGTCCATATCATTTCTGTCCTTTATCGAGCCCACTTTGCATGAAATGTTCCCTTGGTATCTCTAATTTTCTTGAAGAGATCTCTAGTCTTTCCCATTCTGTTCTTTTCCTCTATTTCTTTGCATTTTCGCTGAGGAAGGCTTTCTTATCTCTTCTTGCTATTCTTTGGAACTCTGCATTCAGATGCTTATATCTTTCCTTTTCTCCTTTGCTTTTCACCTCTCTTGTTTTCACAGCTATTTGTAAGGCCTCCCCAGACAGCCATTTTGCTTTTTTGCATTTCTTTTCCATGGGGATGGTCTTGATCCCTGTCTACTGTACAATGTCACGAACCTCATTCCATAGTTCATCAGGCACTCTATCTATCAGATCTAGGCCCTTAATCTATTTCTCACTTCCACTGTATAATCATAAGGGATTTGATTTAGGTTATAACTGAATGGTCTAGTGGTTTTCCCTACTTTCTTCAATTTAAGTCTGAATTTGGTAATAAGCAGTTCATGATCTGAGCCACAGTCAGCTCCTGGTCTTGTTTTTTACTGTATAGAGCTTCTCCATCTTTGGCTGCAAAGCACACATTTACTAACAGGAACGGTTCAGCAGAAGGAGGAAAAGGAGATGTTGTAGGAGTGAGAAAGAAAGAGAGAGTGAGAGGAAGAGAGAGAAGAGATGCCACAGTGACTTCCTTGGGAAAGCAAGAAGGGTTGGAAATCTGATGGACAAAGGTGGAGGGAATGGCCTTGGAGATAAGCACTGACATTTCAGTCTAGTAGCAGCTGGGACGGCAGAGTACCTGGCTGTAGGTACTGTTTGGTGAGTAGGTGTGGTGATGAGAGTGGGCAGAAGCTCCAACCTCAGTGCTTCTATTTTCTCTGTGAAATAGCAACAGAGGTCATCAGCAGAGAGAGCCAAGGGATTAATAAGGGGTGATATGTTTGAGAAGTAAAGAGAAGGTGTCAAATACTCATCTGGTGCGTAGGCAAGTGAGCAGAATATGGTGGGATTGCTGGCTGCTCTGACTTTCACTTGAGACTGACCATAAGACTTGTAAGACCAGTCAGTTTGGTTTTTGTTGTTGATGTTCTTGTTGTTCTCTCGATCTGCACACAGCTGCATGTCTGTGTCAGTGCAGACTAGACATAAGATTTGATTTAACTCAAGTTGGTGTGTCATATACAGATGTGAGAACTGGATCATAAAGAAGACTGAGCGCCCAAGAATTGATGCTTTTAAGCTGTGGTGTTGGAGAAGACTCTTGAGAGTCCCTTGGACTGCGAGGAGATCCAACCAGTCCATTCTGAAGGAAATCAGTCCTGAATATTCATTGGAGGGACTGATGCTGAAAATGAAGCTCCAATACTTTGGCACCTGATGCAAAGAAGTGACTCACAGGAAAAGACCCTGCTGCTTGGAACGACTGAAGGCAGGAGGAGAAGGGGAGGACAGAGGATCAGATGGTTGGATGGCATCACTGACTCGATGGACATGAGTTTGAGCAGGCTCTGGGAGTTGGTGATGGACAGGGAGGCCTGGCGTGCTGCAGTATATGGGGTCACCAAGAGTCGGACACGACCGAGTGATTGAACTGGTGTGCCATTATCAACCGATTGCTTCTTGGTACCAGATCCACCTTCATTGCTTGCTGGCAAGATCAGAAGGTTTCTCTCAGCCACGTGATTATGATTTTATGCTATATCAGTAGCGTACATTGGAGGACAAAAGGGGATATTTCTTGGTCCCAGTGTGCTTTTTTGAGAACACGTTTTTGTAGTGCAGAGTGGCCAGCAGTGTGCAGCACCTCTCCTTAGGCATGTTTCCGAAGCACCCTAGAAGGTGAATTGCCCATGAGTCTAGCCACACACAGGGCACTTAGTGACTTTGCGGCTCAGAGAGCCATGGTTGCGTCCTCCGCAACAAGACCTTGATCGCAGCTCTGGTGGGATGGGGTGCTCTTTCGTGTTCATTTCATCCTTGGGTTTTCTACCTCAGCTTGGGAGCATACATGTAATTAATTCCTCTGTTCTTTACAGTTCTCTTTGCACCTTAATAGTCAATCCCCTATTATAATTACGAATTTTTAAACTTTACTGTTCAAATTCTGTGTGATTTCTTTGTCCTAATTGGACTCTGTTACAGATGAGGTTTTATCACAGAAAGTGGGAAGAATTGTTAAAATATTGTTCATCACTTTTCCCTCCCACATTTTTATTGCTTCTATTTTGGTCTCCTCCAGTAGCATATAAATTTGTTCAAGTTTCTCCTATATATTTCTATTACTGCTGTATTTCCTTTTACAATCAAGTTTCTCAGAGGAGGCAAGATGGCGCGTGAGAGTCATCAGGCACAGTAAAAGAGAGTCACAGACCCCAGAAGATGTGAGTTGTGCTTAAGACTCGACAGGTACCTAGAAGAACTCGCTGCAATGCTGGGCCGCGTGAGGGGCGGAGTCACACGCCCATAGAGGGCGTGGCTTCCAGCGCGCGCGGGAAAGGGGCCGGCGCCGCCTGCGCGCACACAGTTGGCGGCCGCGCGCAGGACGCTCAGGGCCGGGATGGCGGCGGTGGCGCCTGGAAGCGGGGCTTCCCGGGAGGAGGAGGGCACCGGTGGGGACGCAGCCACTCCGCAGCCCCCAGCCCTGACGAGTGCGCCCGGAGCTCGTCTCTCGAGGCTGCCTCTGGCGCGAGTGAAGGCCTTGGTGAAGGCGGACCCCGACGTGACTCTCGCGGGACAGGAAGCCATCTTCATTCTGGCACGCGCCGCGGTGCGGCTTGGGCACAATGGGGCGGGGATGGGGGGGGTGCACGGTGCGTGGCGGCGGGCGGGGCTCGGGGCTTCTCCGAAGGGCGGGGCTTAGCGATCCTTTGGTCCTGGTTTGGGGAGCATCGGGAGCGTAGGGCGGGGAGTTCTGAAGCCCGGGAGGTGAGAACAGAGCTAGGGCGGATTCTGAGGTGGTGAATATAGGAAGAGAAGACAGAAAAAGGATCCCATGTAGATACAGTAGTTATACTGGTTTGCTAACACACCTACCTCTTCAAGAGGGCCTGGACGCGACTTTATAACTTGCATCTCTAGTTTAACAGAACTTGAGGAGTCTCAAGTGAGTGAGTGGGGTGGATCTACAAGTGAGGGAGGGGCGGATGCATCCTGAGCAATTGCGGGAGCGGGGAGGGGAATAGACCTTCATCGAGTCCAGGAAAACCTTCAGCTTCCCTGAGAACCTCCCTTTCACCCCCGCCCCCACCCCCACCAAAGAAGCACGCACACGAATTGTACTAGAACTCATGGATACAGTTTTTTTTGTTTTGTTTTCAATTTTTCGTTTATTATAACTTTTTCAGTTTTTTTCCTGCTTATTTTGTTCACAGGAACTGTTTGTGGAAACCATTGCAAAAGATGCCTACTGTTGTGCTCAACAAGGGAAGAGGAAAACTCTTCAGAGGAGAGATTTGGGTAGAGTGTCACTGTGGTATCTTGGATCTGGAGGCAGACAGGGAGGCCTGGGCTGGCCCCGTCGAGGCTTTCCCTTATGCCAGTCGAGATGGCATCACTATAGGATGAGAGGTGCCCCAAGTCCCATCCTGTGATGTTTTCTGTTGGGCTGCCACAGTGCCAGAAATGCTTTTCTAATCTGTATGCTTTGGGTGGCTGGAGAGGTGCTGAGACAGAGAACCAAAGGAGTCTAGGCATTGCCAAAGCTGACTAGATCCCTTTATACCTTCAGCCAGGTCGTACCAGGCATGACTTTTTTTTCACGTAGATGTTCGATTTTTTACTCCGCCTTGTAGCTAGTAACACTAGCACATGTGTAAACTCATATACCATAATCTCACTTGCCCTGCTTCATAGCCAAACTCTTCTCTGATAACTTTCAGAGCAGAGATATTTTCTTCCATAAACAGTAATTACCCTGGCTTTTCTTATTTTCTTACTCTCTTTTTTAAAAATTTTAGTTCCCTGACTGGTCAAACCCTTGCCCCTTGCATTGGGGCCCAGAGTCTTAATTAACCACTGGACGGCCAGGGAAGTCCCTTTTCTTACTCTTGTAGAGAGATAGCTGATGTGTAGGATTTGATGGTGGAGTAGATTCGTATTTCAAGATAGCAAGGGGCAAATTTTATGAATTCCCTCATTGCATAAAGCCTCATGCCGGTCGCTATGTGGGTTGTGCTTTTGTAAGAGATTGATGCCCAAATGACTGAAGTTAGTCAGATGTCCCTTTACTCTGTGTTTCAGATAATGCAATAGAAGCTGTGGATGAATTTGCTTTTCTGGAAGGTGAGTTCTCTATCAGTAGGGAATCATTTCCATCTGTCTTTCCTGTGCTAATGATCTGAGTTCAAAGTCTTATAAAACGAATGGCCTGGTTCTTCTTTCTTCATGTAGAAATAATTTTTCTCCCTGTTTCCTATTTAAGATAGGAAAAACAAATTCTAATTCAAATGCCCTTGAATAATTAGGACTTCCTCCTGAAAACTGCTTCACCATAGAAAATGGGAGGGACTGTGAAGAACCCAGTGGAGTTAGGTAGATTCAGAAGTTTGAGTCTTACTTTGCCCTTCTTAGATATAAATCTTACCCCTCATCATAATGCTGGAGATCAGAAGTGATTGCCAACATTTAAAGGGTTGTTTCTTGTTCTTGTATCTTCTTCAGCAATCTGTGTAATTATTTTGTTGCTGTGAGATACTGTTCTGGCCTGTGTTATTTTTTCCTTAGGAATTTCAGGTTAACTCCTGTTTTCTGACTAAATCTCATGGAAAATATTTGAAATTCCTTATTTTAGCTAACTTTTCTTAGCGCTCTCACTCTTACTTAATTCCTAAATTTGATCAGCTTTCTATTTCCTGCATGTATTCTGATTGAAAAGCTTTGTGAAAGCTGTGTACCTTCAGTTCATTCTCACCTTTACCATACCAGGATGTTCTCTCTACCTCCCTGAAGCCTTATCACTTTCAGAAATCTTTTTTTGAATTATTTCAGTTTTTTTTTACACCCCTTTGTTCTGCAACTGTAATCAGCCTAGTCCCTGGCCCTTTTGGTGGTTGTCATTACTCAGTCACCGAGTCATGTCTAGCTCTTTGCGACCTCACGTACTATAGCATGTCAGGCTCCTCTGTCCTCCACTTCTGGAGTTTGCTCGAATTCATGTCCATTGAATTGGTGATGCTATCTAACCATCTCATCCTCTGTCGCCCCCTTCTCCTGTTGCCTTCAATCTTTCTAGCCTCAGGATCTTTTCCAGTGAGTTGGCTCTTCACTTCAGATGGCCAGAATGTTGGAGTTTCAGCATTAGTGCTTCCAATGAGTATTCATAGTTGATTTTCTTTAAGATTGACTGGTTTGATCTCCTTGCCGTCCAAGGGACTCTCAAGGGTCTTCTCCAGCACCACAATTTGAAGGCATCAATTCATTGGTATTCAGCCTTCTTTATGGCCCAACTCTCTCATCTGTACATGACTACTGCAAAAACTGTAGCTTTGAATGTATGGATATATTATTTTAAATGTCTTTTAAGATACATTCCTGTGGCTAGCTTTAAGCCTAGATTATTGAGTATTCTCTTAATTTGTAGATCTTTTTTTAAGCCTCTTTTCTGCATACTCATCTAAAAAATAACTTGTTGGCTGTCTACCTAAGGTGGGCACCTGCTTGTGATTGACATCCTGTCAGTTCCTCAGTCAAAAATGTTTGGAGCCTAACTAGCTGTTTGTTTTTATTTTTAAATATGGAACGCTTCATGAATTTGTGTGTTGTCCTTGCTCAGGGGCCACGCTAATCTTCCTTGTATTGTTAAATTTTAGTAAATGTGCTGCTGAAGTGAGCACTTCTGTTTATTTTTAATTACCATCTTTTCAAAGAGATGAGCAATTTATTTAAGTTTCTGCCTTAAAGACATAAGAGTACCAACCTGTGGTGCCAGGATGATAAACTGGAGGGTACTAGGAATAGGAGTGTAGAAAACTTAGGAAGTTTTCCACTTTAGCCTATACGGTGCATAATGCTTGGCTTGGATTTTTAATAAATGGCCATATAATAAGTGGTGGATGTGTTCATTTTCATCTTTGGATTCAGTAATCTCAGTAATTGAATCCCTTTGGCTGGTCATTTTAGCCCCCTAGGATTTAGTCAGTATTATGTTATTTTGCACTTGGTAAAGTGAATGTTCTTAAGTCCTTAGATGTGTATGTTCTAAGTGGAATTTTTTTTTTTAATCGAGTCAGTATATATTCATGATTAAAAGTCAGATAGTTACCTTATGACTTACAATGCAGTGTAGCTGCTGCCCCTCATCTTGTCATTATTTCTGTGTTTAGCTTTTCAGATGGTGTCTTATCTTTTTGAATAGTATGCTTTGTTGTTGGTTTATCAACTCTAGATGTTGTCTTTTCACTTCCAGCGATGATGAAGTTTTGGTAAACCTATACTACCCCATCAATCCTTTCCCTCTTTTTTGTTTTTGCAGTTTTATCATTATTTTTAGTTCCTCTGTTACCTTTACAGTTTATGTAACATAGTAAAATATGTATTTTTTTGTTGACAACTCACTTTGTAAGGTAGGACTGTTAGTGCATTTATTCCTTCCTTTCCCATTATTAGCTCACTTCTAGCTCTAACTTTGTGTCAAGGCTGAAAACATACCTCCTTATCATAATTAAATCTTCCATGCTTAATAGGTTGAGTTTAGAAGTTGAAAAATAGTATTAAGAACAGTCTTCCTTTAACCTCTCTTGTCCTTTAATCTCTTAAATAGGTCCCCTCCTTTCAGGCCACTGTTTTTTATCTCTTTTGTAATCTTCTGGATATTTTATGCAAATATGTTTATGTGTGTGTATGTATTCTTTTCTAAGAACCTTCCCTTATGAAAGAATATAGCATAGAATATGTATCTTTTTCTTTTGTGGATTCTGTCAAACATCCTATATACCTAATTCACATTTCTACCAGGAGTGTATGACAGTTCCCATTGCTCCCCATTCTCACCAATACTTGGTATTATCGGAGTTTTATTTTTGCAAGTTTGGTAGGAACGACATTGGTGGGACTTTTTATCATAAAAGAGTGTTGGATTTTGTTAAATGCGTTTCCTGCATCTATTAAAATGATAATGTGGTTTTTAATCTTTTCTTTTGTTAATGTGAATATTGAACTGTCCTCATATCCTGGAATAAAGTCCACTTGATCATGGCATATGATTCTTTTTAATATGTTGTTGGATTTGGTTTGCTAATATTTTTTGAGAGTATTTGTGTTGATATTCATCAGTGGTATTGGGCTGTAATATTTTTTTTTTTTAGTTTGTCTCATTTTGGTATCAGGGTAATAATGGTGGTCTTACTGTAGAATGAATTCGGGAGTGTTTCCTTCTGCAGGTTTTGGAATAGTTTGAGAAGGATAGGTATTAAGCTCTTGCTGTATGTTTGGTAGAATTTCTCTGAAGCTGTCTGGTCCTGGACTTTTGTTTGCTGCATATTTTTTGATTACTGGTTTAGTTTTTCTACTGGTGGTCCAGCTATTCAGATTATTTTTCCTTCCTCATTCAGTCTTGGAATGTTGTCTGTTAGTAAAAATGTATCCTTGTTAAAATTTTCATGGTTCATCTATTCTTTTCCCTAGTTCAGTTAGCGTTCTTACTACTAATGCTTTGAACTCTTTATCTGGTAAATTATTTATTTTTGTTTCATTAGTTGTTCTTTCAGGGTTTTTTTCCTTGTTCTTTCATTTTTAAAGAAATTCCTCTCTTTTCATTTTGCTTAAGATTTCTCTGTCTCTGTGAAATTAGGTGAAATAGTTACCCATCCTGGTCTGAAGGGGGGTGCTTATTTGGGAGCATCTCTGTAGTCTGTGTGCTCAGTGACTTGGATGGGAGAGTTGGATTTTAAGTGAACACGAGTCACATCTTTGCTCAGTGTGCTGGCAGCTGTCACCTTAGTAGAAGGTGGGGCTGGACATGGAGGGGCCAGAGCCAAAGAGAGGTGTGACCTGGGTCTTCTTCACTCATCAGTTGCCAGCACCGCCCTATCATGAGTGATGTCAGGTTCCAAACTGCTGGAGCAGAAGCCCTTAGAGGAAGGTCCAGCTTGGTTCTGTTCATGTTGAGTGTGTGTTCTTTCTTCCTCCAGGCATCAGCACTGTTGCTCCAAAGGAGTGCAGTGCTAGAACCAGAAGGGCTAAATTGGGCACCTAGCGGAGGCGGGGGCCTGTGGTTGGGTGGTCCTGGCATCAGGCGGAGCTATAGGCTGCTTGTGAGCTCCTGCTGCTGTGAACGCTAGAAATGGGTGCCCTTTCCTTGTTTGGATGCTGTGCTAGGCTTGAGCCTGCCCTGTCCTCCGCGTTGTGCGCGCTCCTCAGCAGTGACAGCCTTTGCCCTAGTGGAGAGCTGTCCTGTGGGGTGAGAGGACCAGAGTAGGGGCTTGACATGGACTGGGGTGCATGCAGGGGTGATCCCAGCACCAGTCGGAACTCCACAGCACTCCTGATTTGCCACCCTGTGACCAGTGATGGGCTCCCTTGTTCCCAGATGCCCCACCAGATCCAAGCTGGCTTTGTCCCTCATGGCCGAGTGTTTTGCTCAGCTGTGGCAGCCTTTGCCCTAGCGTGGAGCTGCACTCTGGAGCAGGTAGGGCGGGGGGAGGCGCTTGGCGTGGGCTGGGGCATGCACTGGGTAGTCACGGCTCCAGTCTGCTGCTTCTGCCTCATTTTGGGAGTAAGCAAGTGTGTGTGTACATTCGTCGTGAGTGGAGTCTAGGTTTTTTACAACCACGTTGTCAGTCCCCATAGATTTCAGACCAGCTAAGAAGGACTCATCTTCCCTGTGTTAGGCCCCAGAGTTGGGGTGCCCTTGTGATTCAAACTGCTCAGTACCCAGGGAGAAGCTCCAAATCGTTGATCTGCCTTATATTCTATATCTACACCTGGGGTATAGGTCCTGACCTGACCTCTTCCCTTCCCTTCCTAACTCTGTAGGGATCTTTCTTACAGCTTTGATTATACAGGAGTTTTCTGCCAATCTCCAGTTAGCTTTCAGGGAGAATTTCTCTACATGCGGATGTATTTTTGGTGTGTATGATGTGAATTGTTTAAAAAAACCCTCAGGCTTATAGTCTTTGTCTTTAAGTGGAGCATTTAATGTAATTAATGATATATATGGGTTAAATGTACCATCTTATTTTGTGCTATTTGTCCTTATTTTCTGTTTTTTCTGTTTTTTGCCTTTTAAGTATAATTTATTTAGCATTCTCTCTATTATTTTGGGAGTTATAATCTCTTTTTTTTTATCCTACCAGTTACTACATACATCCTTAATTTATCAGAGCCTAATGTTAATACTTTTCCCTTTATCCTAAATAGGATCTTAGAATCTATTAGCTCAGTGTACCAGGCCCACATCCCACACTCATGCTGTTACTATCACCCATTTTGTCTTTGTCACTTCACATAAGGCATTATTATTTCTGTGTTATACAGGCAGTGATACATGAATTTATCCATATATTTATACTGTCTTTGCTCGTTATATTTCTTCTCCATTTGTGGTCATTTTCTTTCCGAAATAAATCATAAAGGGTCTGGTGGTAGCAAACTCTGCTTTTGTTTTTTTGTTTTTGTATTTTGGGGGGTCTAAAAGTACCTTTTTAAAAGTTTTTGTTTTTTTTTTTTCCTACCTGCTCTGGCTCACTGATTTACTTTCTTTATTGAAAGATGTTTTGCTGAATATAGAATTCTAGGTGAAACTTTATTTGTTTTAGCACATTGAAGTGATCATTCTTCTCTTTTGGGGCCTCTGTTGCTTCTTTTGAAGCTAATTTGCCCCCTTTTTCTGGTTTTGAAGATTTTCTCTGTCTTTGATTTTTCTGTAGTTTCACTCCAAAGTATCCAGGAGTAATTTCCTAAGTTTGCTTCAGTTCAGTTCAGTTCAGTCGCTCAGTCGTGTCCGACTCTTTGCGACCCTTTGAATCACAGCACGCCAGGCCTCCCTGTCCATCACCAACTCCCGGAGTTCACTCAGACTCACGTCCATCAAGTCGGTGATGCCATCCAGCCATCTCATCCTCTGTCATCCCCTTCTCCTGCCCGTAATCCCTCCCAGCATCAGAGTCTTTTCCAATGAGTCAGCTCTTTGCATGAGGTGGCCAAAGTACTGGAGTTTCAGCTTCAGCATCATTCCTTCCGAAGAACACCACTTTTTAAATCTATGGGTTGAGGTCTTCCTCTCCTGGAGAAGTCTCTTCCTCTCTCTTTTCTCTTGTTCTTTCTGCTTTCTCTCTGGGATTTGCATTAAGCATATGCTAAAAGTTAACCATAATTTTGCCTCTCCATGATGTATTCTGTGTAATTTTCCTGACTTTACAGTTTATAATTCTCTCTTCAGTGGTCTTGTCTTCTTTAAATGTTTTCTCTTGAGTTATTATTTTCACTTCTTATTTTTGTAGTTTTTAGTGTTTGTGAATTCCGTTTTATTACTTTGCAAATCTCTTTTGTCATTTTTTGCTTGTATTTGCTGCCGATGTTTTGAAGCTTGTCTTTCATTTCCTTACCCACAGGATGTACACTAGTTTATAGTTGCTGCTGCTTCTAAGTCGCTTCAGTCGTGTCCGACTCTATGCGACCCCATAGACAGCAGCCCACCAGGCTCCCCTGTCCCTGGGATTCTCCAGGGGAGAACATGAGTGGGTTGCCATTTCCTTCTCCAGTGCATGGAAGTGAAAAGTGAAAGTGAAGTCACTCAGTCGTGTCCGACTCTGTGCGACCCCATGGACTGCAGCCCACCAGGCTCCTCGTCTGTGGGACTTTCCAGGCAAGAGCACTGGAGTGGGGTGCCACTGCCTTGTCCGTGTTTATAGTCTATGTCCAATCTGATACTCAAAGCCCTTAAGGCTGGTTTGCTTACTTTTCTGGTCTTATTGTTTCTGTTGGTTCTGAGTCGTGGTCTTTTTCCCCTATATGCCTAGTTATCTTGGTATATTTGGTCATGGTATTTGAAAAAGTTATTTGCTGCATGATCACTTGAGGCCTTTATAATGAGACCTTTCTCCAAAGATTTTATTTGTTTCTGCAAGGCAGCTAGAGGCAGGTATTGGTGCAGGACCTTTTTCTTGAATCCAGGACTTGAGGATTTCTTGATCACTGTGTTGATACAATCTGTGATGTCAGGTCTGTGAGGGGATTGATTTAATTCTAGTTCAGCCTTACTCTCAGAGTGTAGCCTTTTGGGAATCCAGCTTTTAAAGAGGGGGCGATTATCAAACCTTTCCACTTAGGCACATTCTCATATTTGACTCTCATTGCCTTTGTCAAATCACAACACAGTTTCTCGGCTCTCTTTTGGGTTGGCAGATTCCCCTGAGGTCAGAGCAGTTTTGGAGGCTAGGATTTCTTTGTGTTCTTGCCTTCTCTAGGTTTTGGATTTGCCTTTTCATGAGGCCTGTTTAATGCCTGAAGGATTTTCTTTTTAAAAATATTTTAAGTCAGCTGTATCAGTTTGATCTCAGCAGGAACTTGCCATTATCAAAAACAGAGGCTATTAAAAAATTTGAGATATTCTCTGTTTTGTTGTTTCCTTACATGTTCTTTCCCCAAGTTATTCTTTTTACTTTCCTTTTACTATATAGGCATTCTTCAAATGCCTTGTAATTTTTATTCTCTTTTAGAATGTGGAACTAAGAAGGCTCTTTGGAACTTGTGTATGTATCTGTATGGAGGGTGGTTTTTGCCTTGAAATTTTATATTAGTGTGGGTAGAGGTGGAATCAGATGTTATGTTGGGGCCCTCCAGAGAATTGCAGAAAGCTTGACTGTGGGAAGCTAGAATATTCAGAAGCTACACTAGTTCCTCAGATAATTCATTTAGTTCTTTAGAAGAGAACCTGCTGATTTTGTTTATCATCTTTTTCAAAAGATTATAAACTCTACTTAGAGAACTTACTTATTTTGTATCACTCATCCCTTGTGTAGTCACCACAGATGCTCATTAAGTAACACAACTTCTTAGCCCTTTTCCCACCACTAATTTGAATTGTCTAGACTCAACTGCCCACCCTCATAATGGCATGTTTTTTTCCCAAGGATCTTTTCGATGGATATTTCTCAAAATTAATATTTTGGTCTTGGAAGAACTGCTAGTATCAAAGCATCTTTCATTTGGCCCATTTTGCTGCATTCATCCAGTTCTTGAAGCACCTTGCTTTAAACATTGCTCTTTGTGTTTTTAGGTACTTTGGATTGATTGCTGAGCTGGGCAGTTTTGTGAGCCTGGACCTGCATCCTTCAGCTCGACCCTTTGCAGGCCTCAGCTTTGAAGAAGAGTCTTTGACATGTTGAACTTACACATTTTTTCTGTTCTATGTTCACCTAAGCCTGAACAAGCCTGTTAGCTTTAATCTACAAGGTCTTCCACCACTTGGGTCTTCCATTTCTGGCCTGGATGCAGCTGCTTGTGGTAGAAATATAGAAAATGGTTTGTGTAGGTTGGTTAATAAATGATAAGGACCAAATAAAGGTTTCTGTTCAACTTTAGCCTTATGTGTTTTATAATCTTGTCTGTATTCTTGCCTCATGATTGGAGAGCCATCATGCCTAGCCACAGATCTTTCTGATCTTTCCTGATAGCTGTTGTAAACCTCAGTCTTTCATTTATTTGTTAATTTTTTTTTAGGACATCAGCAAAATGTGGCTTCAGAATTTACAGGATGTCACTTAAGGTCTTCAGAGGTCAATAAATGTGATCCTAGATATAAAATCAATTAAAATATTTTAATAGCTTTTGTTGTCGTTTAGTTGCTAAGGCATGTCCAACTCTAGCCCACCAGGCTCCTCTGTCCATGGGATTTCCCAGGCAAGAATACCGGAGTGGGTTGCCATTTCCTTCTCCAGGGGATCTTCCTGACCCAGGGATTGAACTTGTCTCCTGAATTGGCAGGTTCGTTCGTTACCATCATTGAGCCACCAGATGCAGGCTATAGTCCATAGAGTTGCAAAAGAGTCGAACACGACTTAGTGACTAAACAACCACCATACAATTTACCCATTTAAAGTGTACATTTAAGTAGATTTTAGTTTATTCACAGATACATACAACTGTTGCTATGGTCAATTTTAGAACATTGTTAAGGGAATTATAGGTGGTATTTTATGTCTAGCTTCTTTCACTTAAGATAATCTTTATAGCATATATCAGTACCCATTCCTTTATTTTTAAAATTGTGGTATACAGAACATAAAATGTGTCATTTTAGTGATTTTTAAGTATATAATTCTGTGGTATTAAGTATATTCCCATTGTAATCACCATTATCCATCTCCAGAGCATTTTTCATCTTCCCATACTGAAACTGAACCCATTAAAAAAATCCCCTATTCTTTCCTTCCCCAAGCCCTGGCTAAATTTTGTGTTTTGATGGAAGGTGTGGGTGTCATAGGAGGAAGGAGGCAGAGAACTTAGAAAGTAGTGGTTAAGAAAAGCAGGAAGCTTTGAACAGTGGAGCTTAAGTATTTTTGGATCATGAATGAAAGGTACAAAGTCTAAATCTCCCTAGAAAATGTACAGATACTTAATCCTGTAATGTTACAGAAAAGCTGCGTAGGTGGTAGAGACTTGTATACTCCTCAACTAGTTCCCCATTTCTAACACCTTACATTACCAGGTACATTTGTCAAAACTAAGAAACTGACATAATATCACTATTAAGTCCAGGCTTTTTGGGTTTCTTTAGTTTTCTCATTAATATCCTTTTCCTATTCTAATATCCAGTCCAATACGTTGCATTTACTTGTCCTGTCTCCCCAGTCTCCTGGTCTGTGACAGTTTCTCAGTCTGTTCTCTCTTCATGACTGTGATAGCTTTCAGTAGCACTGGGGAGGTATCTTGTAGACTGTCCCCATCATGGGTTTGTCTGTTTTTGCTATGATTAGTTCCAGAGCTTTGCATATCATTTCAGGGGTTGCACAGGCCCCTGAGGCCCTTACATGGGCCTTCTATTTTATTACTGTAGATAGGAATTTAAAAGGGAATGCAGGGCCCGGCTGTTCGAGGGGGAAGTCCCTGCAGAGTTAGATCATTTTCTTATTTCTCTCGGGACCTGGACTCCATGCCAGGGTCTATAGGTCAGGCCCTTTTGCCCTTTGGGTCCCACCCCCGGGACCTCCATCCCAGTGGTCTTCGTCCATTGCTGGGCACAGCCCAGCAGTCAGCGAGGCCTAGGCCTCCAAGTCATCCCAGGAGGCCACCTTCCCCTCCCCAACCCGGTTGACACCACCTCGAGCTCTCCTCCATGCCTTCTCAATTGCATTCTGTGCAGCAGAGCCTATGAGTTGAAGATCATTGTGATAAATGTTTTCCAAAAACTTGTCATAGAGGATGGCTGTGAAAACACCAGGACCACCGCTGTGCATGTAACAAGCAGATAAGTACCTGCACATGAATGTTAAGTCCTTAGCAGTGGTGCTTAAAAACTCGTCATTATCTCAAAGGTGTGGCATATAACATTTTCTAAGGAAAAATGAAGAGTTGTTCAAGAAGATGTGCATTAAAGCAAGTGATAAAAATTAAAATTTTATTTAACGTTCATCTCACAAATTATGAAAAAGAAAAAGGGAATGTGGGCCTTTTTTCAACATAAACAGAGGTTGCAGCCCATTAATAGGACATGACATCAATGTAATATGTTTCTATTGTTATTAAAAGCACCAGAGTGTTCACCTGAATGAAAGGTTAGTATTTTTGATTCATTTATATGTGTGTGTACTAGGTCATTGTGTAAAGTCTATATCGTGGGCACAGTTTTGGCCCCTGTGGCCTTTGCCCCTGCTGTCATGCTTATGAGTGTGTTACATGGCAAGAAGGATGTCGGAGTTGTAATTAAGGTTACTAATCAGCAGACTTTAAAGTAGATTATCCTAAGTTATCTGGCCAGCCAAATGCAATCACAAACTTTTAAAAACAGAGCTTTGTCCTGGTCAAGGGTAAAAGTTAAGATGTGGCAGGAGAGCATGTCAGAAAGAGTGAACGCATGAAAAGTACGTGGTCTGTTGCTGCTGGCTTTGAAGGTGGAGAGCGTCATGAGCCAAGGAATGTGGCAGCCTTCAGAAGCCAAGAACAACCTCTGGTTGACAGCAGGGACATGACCTCAGTCCCACAACTGTGTTGAACCGAATTCTGCTAGTAACTTGCCTGGTCTTGGAAGTGGATAGTCCCTAGAGCCTCCAGATAAAGCCCAGGCCAGCTGACACTTTCACTTTGGCCTGGTGAGACCCTGGACAGATAATCTGGTCACGGTGTGCCGGACTTCTAAACTGCAGAACTGTGAGATGATAAATAAGTATTGGTTTAAGCTGCCAAATTTGTGCTAATGATGTATTTCTTACTAAGGATCAAAGTAAAACAACATCGGAAAATATTGCTGTAGTGGAAAGGATCCTAGATGGGTCAGGAGAGTTTGGTTCTCACCTTACTATTCCTACTCCCTTAGATAAAACTTGATCACTTCCCCTTCCTGAGTTTTCCCTCTTATCAGTTGAGTGGGCTATTATAAAGTTTCTTCCATATGACATTTTTCTTTTATGAACTGCCTTTCTGTTTCAGCAAAACTTACCCCTTTTAGTGTATAGTGTTATGAGTTTTGATAAATGCAGGTAATTACCATCTCAAGGATTAGAAAAGTTACATCACTACAAAAACCCCCTCATCCTGTCTCTTAAGGTCCTCTCCCACCCAAACAGTGCTCCCGCTGCTGGCAACCTCGGATCTATTTATTGCCCCTGTAGTTTGCCTTAATAAATGGAATCATACAGTATGTAGATTTTGAGTCTGGCTTCCTTAATTTGGGCTCTGCTTGTGGCTCAGCTGGTAAAGAATCTGCCTGCAATGGGGGAGACCTGGGTTCAAGCCCTGGGTCAGGAAGATCCCCTGGAGAAGGGAAAGGCTACACTCTAGTATTCTGGCCTGGAGAATTCCATGGACTGTATAGTCTATGGGATCACAAAGAGTCAGACACGACTGAGTGACGCTTTCATAAATTTAGCATAATGCACTTGACATTTGTTTATTTTGCATTTAGCAGTAGCTTTTTAAAATTTCTGTGTAGCATTCCATTGAATGGGATGTATGTGCCACATTTTGTTTACCCTTCCCCTGTTGAAGGATACTTGCCGGTTTTGGGTGATTATGAATGAAGGTTGCTGTAAATATTTGCATGCAGGTTTCCATGTCTCAGGTAAATACATAGGAGCGGGAATGCGGGATCCTCCTGTAAACATACGTCTACTTTCTGAAGAAACTGCTCAACTATTTTCTAAAGAGTGTGTGTGTGTGTGTGTGTGTGTGTGTGCTCAGTTGCTTAGTCACGTCTGACTCTTTGTGGCTCCATGGTTTGTAGCCCTCCAGGCTCTACCATCCATGGAGTTTTCCAGGCAAGGCTACTGGAGCTTGTTGCCATTTCCTACTCCAGGGAGTTTTCCCAACCCAGGGATCAAATCCGTGTTTCCTGTGTCTATCGCGTTGGCAGGCAGATTCTTTACTGCTAGTACCACTTGGGAAGAAACTGCTCAACTGTTTTCCATAGTACCAGTACCATCGTGCATTTATCCCAGCAGTGTTTGAGAATTTCAGTTGTTCTGCATCCTTGTTGGGCTTCCCAGGTGGCGCTAGTGGTAAAGAACCTGCCCCCCAATGCAGGAGTCCTAAGAGACAGGGTGTGATCCCTAGGTTGGGAAGATCCCCAGGAGAAGGAACTGGCAACCCACTCCAGTATTTGGACAGAGGAGCCTGCCAGGTTACAGTCCATGGGGTTGTGCAGAGTAGGACACGACTGAAGTGACTTACATGCATGCAATCTTGTTAGCGCTTGGGTTGCTATAAACTTCCCTGTTAGAATTGCTTTGGCTGTGTCTCATAGGTTTCGGAAGTTGTGTTTTTCTTTCCACTCTTCCCTAGGTGTTTTTTATTTGGCCTTTGATTTCTTCAGTGATCCACTAGTTGCTTAGTAGCGTATTGTTGGCTTCCCAGGTGGTGCTAGTGGTAAAGGACTTGTTAGCCAATTCGGGAGACATAAGAAATGCGGCTTTGATCCCTTGGCTGGGAGGATCCCCTGGAGGAGTGCACGGCAACCCATTCCAGTATTCTTACATGAAGAATCCCATGAACAGAGGAGCTTGGCAGGCTACAGTCCACGGGGTTTTAAAGAGTCACACGCAACTGAATCGACTTGGCACATCCGGCACACACCACATACAGTTATTTTCTTGTTGATTTCTAATCTGATAGTGTTGTGATCAGAAAAGATGCTTGATAGGATTTCAGTTCTCTTAAATTTACTGAGGCTTGATTTGTGACCCAAGATATGATCTATCCCGGACAATGTTCTCTATGTATTTGAGAAGAAAGTGTATTCTGCTGCTTTTGGATAGAATGCTCTATAAATACAGCTTTATCTATTCTAATAGAGGAAAACAACAGAATGGGAAAGACTAGAGATCTCTTTAAGAAAATTAGAGATACCAAGGGAACATTTCATGCAAAAATGGACTCGATAAAGGACAGAAATGGTATGGACCTAACAGAAGCAGAAGATATTAAGAAGAGGTGGCAAGAATACATGGAAGAACTGTACAAAAAAGATCTTCATGACCCAGATAATCATGATGGTGTGATCACTCACCTAGAGCTAGACATCCTGGAATGTGAAGTCAAGTGGGTCTTAGAAAAAATCACTACGAACAAAGCTAGTGGAGGTGATGGAATTCCAGTTGAGCTGTTTCCAATCCTGAAAGATGATGCTGTGAAAGTGCTACACTCAATATGCGAGCAAATTTGGAAAACTCAGCAGTGGCCACAGGACTGGAAAAGGTCAGTTTTCATTCCAATCCCAAAGAAAGGCAATGCCAAAGAATGCTCAAACTACCACACAATTGTACTCATCTCACATGCTAGTAAAGTAATGCTCAAAATTCTCCAAACCAGGCTTCAGCAATATGTGAACCGTGAACTTCCTGATGTTCAAGCTGGTTTTAGAAAAGGCAGAGGAACCAGAAATCAAATTGCCAACATCTGCTGGATCATGCAAAAAGCAAGAGAGTTCCAGAAAAACATCTATCTCTGCTTTATTGACTATGCCAAAGCCTTTGACTGTGTGGATCACAATAAACTGTGGAAAATTCTGAAAGAGATGACAATACCAGACCACCTGACCTGCCTCTTGAGAAATCTGTATGCAGGTCAGGAAGCAACAGTTAGAACTGGACATGGACCAACAGACTGGTTCCAAATAGGAAAAGGAGTACGTCAAGGCTGTATATTGTCACCCTGCTTATTTAACTTATATCCAGAGTACATCATGAGAAATGCTGGGCTGAAAGAAACATAAGAATCAAGATTACTGGGAGAAATATCAATCTCTGACATGTAGATGACACCACCCTTATGGCAGGAAGTGAAGAGGAACTAAAAAGCCTCTTGATGAAAGTGAAAGTGGAGAGTGGAAAAGTGGGCTTAAAGCTCAACATTCAGAAAATGAAGATCATGGCATCTGGTCCCATCACTTCATGGCAAATAGATGTGGAAACAGTGTCAGGCTTTATTTTTTTGGTCTCCAAATCACTGCCGATGGTGATTGCAGCCATGAAATTAAAAGACGCTTACTCCTTGGAAGGAAAGTTAAGACCAACCTAGACAGCATATTGAAAAGCAGAGACATTACTTTGCCAGCAAAGGTCTGTCTAGTCAAGGCTATGGTTTTTCCAGTGGCCATATATGAATGTGAGAGTTGGACTGTGAAGAAAGCTGAGTGCCGAAGAATTGATGCGTTTGAACTGTGGTGTTGGAGAAGACTCTTGAGAGTCCCTTGGACTGCAAGGAGATCCAACCAGTCCATTCTGAAGGAGATCAGCCCTGGGATTTCTTTGGAAGGAATGATGCTAAAGCTGAAACTCCAGTACTTTGGCCACCTCACGCGAAGAGTTGACTCATTGGAAAAGACCCTGATGCTGGGAGGGATTGGGGGCAGGAGGAGAAAGGGACAACAGAGGATGAGATGGCTGGATGACATCACTGACTCGATGGACATTAGTCTGAGTGACCTCCGGGGGTTGGTGATGGACACGGAGGCATGGCATGCTGCGGTTCATGGGGTTGCAAAGAGTCGGAGATGACTGAGTGACTGAACTGAACTGAACTGATTCTAATGTGTCTTTTAAGGCCTTTGTTTCCCTATTAATTTTCTGTTTGGATGATCTGTTCATTGAAGAAAGTAGATTATTAAAGTCCCCCATTATTATTGTGTTACTGTCGATTTCTCCTTTTATGGCTGTTAGCATTTACATTTTATATTGAGGTGCTCCTATGTTTGGTATATGTATATTTGTAATTGTTATATCTTCTTCTTGGATTGAACCCTTAATCATTATGCATGTCCTTCTTTCTTGTAATAGTTTTAAAATCTGTTTTGTCTGATATTGCTACTCTAGCTTTCTTCTGATTTCCATTTGCATGGAATATCTTTTTCCATTCCATCGCAGTCTAGATCTGAAGTGGCTCTCTGGTAGCGTATATTCAGGTCTTGTTTTTGTATCCATTCAGCCAATCTGTGTCTTTTGGGTGGAGCATTTAATCCATTTACATTTAAGGTAATTAGCAATATATTACCAATATGTATGTTCTTATTACCATTTTGTTAATTGTTTTAAGTTTGTTTTTATAGGTCTTTTCCCTTCCCTTCCTCTTTTGTTCTCTTCTCTCATGGTTTGATGACAATCTTTAGTGTTGTGTTTTGATTCCTTTTTCTTTTTTGTAGCTATAGCTATTGTGGATTTTTTATTTGCAGTTTCCATGAGGTTTTGATACAGCAATCTATCTATCTATATATATATATACAAGACTGTTTTAAGTTGCTGGTCTCTTATTTCCAATACATTTCCAATACCTTGCATGTGTACTCTCCTTATGATTGGTTTTGATATAATATTTGTGTGCAGACGATTTTTCTATCTTTTCTGTATGTTTGCCTTTACTGATGAGCTTTTCTATTGGTAGTTTCCCTGTTTCTAGTTTTGGTCTTTTCTTTTCCATCTAGAAAATTTCCTGTAGAATTTGTTGTAAAGCTGGTTTGGTAGTGCTGAATTCTCTTAGCTTTTCTAGTCTGTAAAGCTTTTGATTTCTCTATCAAATCTGGAGGAGAGCTATGCTGGGTAGAGCGTTCTTGGTTGTAGGTTTTTCCTTTTCATCGCTTTAAATATACCAGCCACTCCTTTCTGGTCTGTAGAATTTCTGCTGAAAAATTAGCTGATAACCTTATGGAGACTCCTTTTTATGTTATTTATTGCTTTCCCTTGTTTCTTTTAATATTTTTCTCTTTGTCTTTAATTTTTGTCAATTTGATTAATATTTGTCTTGGTGCATTCTTTCTTGGGTGTATCCTATATGGGGCTCTGCACTTCCTAAACTTCAGTGACTATTTTCTCTCCCCAACTAGGGAAATTTTCAGCTATTATCTCTTCAAATATTTGCTCATTCCCTTTCTCAGACCCCTACAATGCAAATGTTGGTGCATTTGACCTTGTCAAAATGGCGGCCTCCAGGACAGCTTATGCCAATGAGCACTCCCCAGTACCCCTGCCACCAATGTCCTTGTCTCCACAGTGAGCCATAGCTGCCCCTTGCCCCTGCTTCCCAGGTGACCCTCCAAGACCAGCAACTAGGTTTGGCCCAGGCTCCTGTGAAGTCACAACTTTCCCCCACTGGATCCCAGTGGGCACTGAACCTTATGTGTGGCCTCCAAGAGTGGCATTATGTTTCCCTCAGTCCAGGGGAGTTCCTGTGATCAAGTCCCCCGGTCTTCAAAGCCAAATGCTCTGGGGGCTCCTCTTCCCAATGCCAAATCCCAGACTGGGAGCCTAATGTGTGTCTCAGAACTCTCACTCCTGTGGGAGAAACTGCAGTGTAATTATTTTCCAGTTTGTGGGTCACCCACCTGGAGGGTATAGGATTTATTTGTATCATGAATGTGTCCTTCATCCTACCCACTTTCTCATGGAAATATGACTGGTGTGATTCTCTACCTATTATTAATGATGGTTATTTCCAGATGGTGGAAAAAATTTTAAAGCTTTCATCCCTGTTTTTTTTTCTGTGTTCCTTATTACGATATGCAAGTTATGATGTGAGGAGGGATCAGAACTAGGAGCTTTTTTGATATTGGATTGGGACTAACCACTAAAATCTCTGATCTGGGCTTGAGATTGTTTGTCCCAGTGTTGCCTAACATTTCCCAAGAGTGATAAAACATCCCAATTTTCTGGAAGCCAGATTATATTTTGTCTTATCTGTGTTACACAAAAGAGTAATACTATATAATTCCATTTATATAAAGCTCTAGATCAGCAAAAATTCACTATGGCAGAAAAAAATTAGAACATTATTGTCTCTTAGGGATGGAGGTGGGAATTGCCTGGGAAGAAGTGAAGTGAAAGTCACTCAGTTGTGTCTGACTCTTTGCCACCCCATGGACTATACAGTCGTTGGAATTCTCTAGACCAGAATACTGGAGTGGGTAACCGTTCCCTTCTCCAGGGGATCTTCCCAACCCAGGGATCAAACCTAGGTCTCCCACATTGCAGGCGGATTCTTTACCAGC
This sequence comes from Oryx dammah, assembly GCF_014754425.2. Classification (NCBI taxonomy): domain Eukaryota; kingdom Metazoa; phylum Chordata; class Mammalia; order Artiodactyla; family Bovidae; genus Oryx; species Oryx dammah. The sequence continues at coordinate 9,646,558 of NW_024070209.1, read as the reverse complement.
TGAGCTACCAGGGAAGCCCCGTGTTCTTTATCTCCATAGAGGTGTGGGTCATATGGAGGTTTGTGTTGTCAAATTCAGTTAATGGTACACTTAACTTTATTGCAGTTCATTGTATGTAAATTTTACCTTAAAAAAGCCCAGGAGCAAATTTTGTATTCTAGTTAATGATGTGCATACTGAAGTGTTTAGGAGGCAATATGTAACGGTATTTACAATCTACTTTGAAATGTGTCAGAGATAAGAGGGATTGATAGATGAAGAAATATGTGATAAAACAGATGTTAGCAATTATAGAATCTGAGTGGTGAGTTGACTTTTCTTTTTAAAAAATTTCAAAATAAAATGTTGGGGAAAGAAAGACCATTGCAATCCCATGAAAGGCTGAGTGAAAATGAAAGAGCTAGAAGGGAACCAAAGGTACAGTCCACCAAACACTTTTTTGTGTGGCACAGATGCTGAGATGAATAGGTCCGTTCTGATCCTGCAGGACATGGGAACATGGAAGGAGAACTACTTGAGAGTACATTTTCCTGATCCAAATGAGTATTTTAGTAATGTATTCATGGAGACTCAGAAGTCGTGAGTATGAGAAAGGAGAGTTCTATTCCAACCAGAAGAAATTAAGATAAACTACCCACCTCAAGTCAAAGACAGTCATCTCCCAGACTTTGAGGATTTCTACTCTGGAAACTTTCATTGCCTCCAGAAGAGGTGACTGATACTATGTGTTCAAACCCCACTGTGGAACAGCTGTTCTCAATTATGATATAGATGTGTTGATAGGTCATTCACAAATGACTTGTTTCTAATAACAGTTGACTCTAAAATAAATTTATTAGAGTCAGTTTAAGGTTCTTAAGTAAGACCATTTTCATGTACACTGCAGTGTATTTTCTCAATTGGAGTTTATGGGTATAGTTAGTGCTGGTGTGAAAAGACTTAAACATAACCAAGGCTGTATCCTTAAGTGTGTCACAAGAGTGAACAGCCCCTGCTCTGTATTTCTTGATGGAAATTCAGTTTGAAAATTACTGATCTGAATGTTAGTTCCATAACCTGACTGTGTATCAAATTCATCTGTGGCCTTTGTTAAAAGTATTGGTTTCTGGATCATATCACCCCCTGGACCTAATGAATCAGAATCTCAGTGTTGGAGCTCCAAGAACCTCTCTTTTTGAAAAACAAATTCCCCAGGTAATTTTTTTCCCTGGCACTGATTCACAGACTTCTGGTCTACAGGAAAATATAAATCCTAAGGGCAGGGCATGGGTCCATCATCATGTCTATTGAACTGATTCATCATTAATAAAGCAGCCATTGTCATGGTAAGTGGTCCTGAAATGCTGGCATAAATCGGGCAGGTGGCCTATGAATTTAGAGGCTCCTACATTCCTGGGCCATAACCAGCAGAGGGAGACTGGCTCCCCAAGACTTTGGTGAAGGCAGCCCTCCCTTTATACCATCTCTTGGTGGACATGCTTTCTTCTGTCAAGTCAGGTTTAAAGCTGTGGCAATTTTAGGAATTTCCCTTGAGTTTTCTCAGAAATGACAATCATACTTTTTCTATATTCTTGCCCAGAAGCATTCTGAACTCTATTCAAGCAATAAATTGAGTACACTATCCAGAGTTCTTACTTCTCTTTCACTGCAGGCTATCTGAACCTCAGAAATGTGTTGTTCCTTTCCTGTTATTAGGATTTCATACAGTTGAGAGGAAACAAGTGTGAGGATCTTATCAGAATCCCGTCATCAAAGAAAGCCCTTTGCTTATAATAATATGCTTCAGTATATGAGCTATGGTGAAAAGCAGAAACTCAAAGTCAAGCTGAGTTCAGAGGCTGAGTTGCTCCCAGATTCAACTAGACCTGATCAAATATATCTAGAAGAATGTGTCAGTTGGTGGGGAGCACTGTTAAGTCATGAGAGTGAGGAAGGAGTCCCAGAGACATGTTGGTGGGGCCCATCCTCCACTAGGTAGGGTGGCTGGAGCCAGTGCCTCTGAGTGTTGTGGTCCCATTGACCAAACATGATAGCCTTTCCTATTTGGGTGCCTTCAGCCACTGGAATTGTATTTTGATCTCCATTTGTTCTGAGCCCACATTCCGCAAGCACTGATTTTTTGCTGACTTGGCTTCCCAGGTAGCTCTGCCTCAGGGAGAAAAGGCGCTAATCATGGGAATTTGGTCTGTTTCCATTTACTCTGACAGTGATTTCTCTTTATGAATGAATAGGGCCATTTCCAGCTATATGAGTTGTCTGTCCATTGCATCATTATAGGGAAACAAGAGGATGTGGTGGCCTTATGCATAGGGAGTATTTCACTCTTTGAAATACTAGAGAATTCCAGAACAACATCTACTTCTGCTTCATTGACTACACTAAAGTCTTTGACTCTATAGATCACAATAAACTGTGAGAGTTGGACAATAAAAAGGCTGAGCACTGAAGAACCGATGCCTTTGAATTGTGGTGCTGGAGAAGACTCTTGAGAGTCCCTTGGTCAGCAAGGAGATCAAACCAGTCAATCCTAAAGGAAATCAACCGTGAATATTCATTGGAAGGACTGAAACTGAAGCTCCAATATTTTGGCCATCTGATGTGAAGAGTAATCATTAGAAAAGACCCTGATGCTGGGAAAGATTGAAGGCAGGAAGAGAAGGGGACAACAGAGGATTAGATGCTTGGATGGAATCACTGACTTGATGGACACGAGTTTAAGCAAGCTCTGGGAGATGGTGAAGGACAAGGAGGCCTGGCATGCTGCAGTCCACAGACATGACCGAGTGACTGAACAACAACAATACTCCCTGAAAGAGTTATTCCACATTGCAGATTACTGATGTATTCGAAAATTGCATACAAGCAGAACACACACATATTAGAAGTAAACTTCCTATAGGAAGGAAATGAGGCAGGAGAGAACTGAGGTGTTTTGGTCATATTTGGAACAATCCACAGGCTGCATTATGCCCATATTTATAGAGTTCTAGAAATATTCAGTATTTCAATGTATCAGATGTTGACAACATCCAACAGGTGGAGGAAGAGAGAGATGTTGTAGGGTGAGGAGAAGGTGATTTGCACAGGCCATGGATGTGGGGCATCATGAACCAGATCTAAAATAATCCAAACACAAATGTCCAGTCTCTAGCAGTGGAAAAGTAAAAAAGTAAAAGTGAAAGATTCAGTTGTGTCTGACTCTTTGTGACCCCATGGACTATACAGTCCATGGAATTCTCCAGGCTAGAATACTGGAGTGGGCAGCTGTTCCCTTCTCCAGGGGATCTTCCCAACCCAGGGATCAAACCCAGGTCTCCTGCATTGGGGGTGGATTCTTTACCAGCTGAGCCACAAGGGAAGCCCAAGAATACTGGAGTGGGTAGCCTATCCCTTCTCCAGTGGATCTTCCCGACCCAGGAATTGAACAGGGGCCTCCTTCATTGCAGGTGGATTCTTTACCAACTGAGCCATCAGGGAAGCCCCAGGCATTAGATACCATGGGGCAAGTAAGAAAGACCCATCACTCACTCGTTGTTGTGCTGGATTATCTGGCAGTGACACCCTTAGTTTTCTGTATTAGAGGAAAAGCTAATTTGCTGTAACAAATATCCCCCCAAATATACTAGCTTAAGTCAAGCAGAAGTTTATTTCTCCTCCGTGTAACAATTCAACTGGTGTAGACTAGCATGGCAGCTCTGTTCTAGGGGGTCATTTGGAATCCAAGATCCTGCCATCTTACTTCTTTGTGGTTACCAACTGTATATTACTGCCCAGTAGAACTTTCCATGATAATGGAAATGTGCTACATGTGTGGTGTACAATATGAGTCAACAGCCACATGTGGCTAGCAGCTGAAATGTGGCTGAGGAACTAAAATTTTAACTTTACTTAGTTTAAATTTAAATAGTCATAGATGTCTAGTGGTTACTTTATTTGACAGAGCAACTCTAGATCAAAGCTGGGTGGTTTCCAAGTCCAGTTCCTGTTCGGGAAGGGAAAGAGAGTGTTAGTAGGATAAAGGTCTCATCTTTTAGGCTGGAGAGGACTCCGAAGGTGAATATATTACTTCAGTTCAAATCTCATTTATCCATTCTTAGTAAACCAGCCACATCTAGGTATAAGGACAGAGAAGAAATTATTTCTGTCTAGAGGGCCATGTGCAGCTCTATTGTTATGCTCAAGTGATGGGCAGACTTCGGTGGATATCTAGAAGTCTCAGCCACAGCATCTCATTTTTGTAATCTTAACTCTAGGACTGTGGGCACATTAACATTTCTAAGCCTTGGTGATAATGAGCATCATCACTACTCCATAAGGTTATAGTGAGGGTCATGATGAGCTAATGCTATAAAGCCCTCACTTTAATGCCATAAAGCACCATGCTGGGCACACAGTATTGAATTAATATTGGGCATTGCTACTACAGCTTTTGTCAGCTCCAGTAATGTTTACCGAGCGCTGACGCCCTCTCTGTTTTGAAAATGGCTCAGCATGCATGCATGCACCTGTGATAATAAAGTTCTGAATAAGAAACGAGGGCTCTGCCAAACCACACAAGGGAAACAGCGTACATGGAGACATGTCTGCACATCAGACCCCTGGCTTGGTTAATGAGAGTTTGCTTCTGAGAAAAATGTTCATCTGATGTGCTGGCAGTCCCGGGTTTCTTAGCCTGAGACGTACTCACTGAAATGATTATTGTTACTGTGAAGGACCTCTTTGGGGATGCTCAAGAGCTTTTACCCCAGAAGGACAGCATGTTTCTTTCATGCCTTACTGCCAAATGGAGTCTAGTACCGTGAATAGAGAAAGATACGCTTTTAAAAAGATAACTATGCCTGTCGGTTCACAGTGTTTTCTTGATGAACTGATAATTAGCACATCTCTATCTTGAAGAAGATAGAGACTGGCTATTTACTTGCTGAATGAAGCATCTTGGGTTTTTTCCATATCCTGACAATTGTAAGCAGTGCTGCTATGAATGTTGGGGAGCATGTGTCTTTTTTTACTCAGTGATTATGTTTTTAAGAAGAGTTTAGTGTATATTTTATAGCAGACTTACTTTAAGATATGTACACATCACTAAAGGGAAATCCTCAGTGTAAACAATCATTTATTATCAATTTCTAGTGACTCTTTAAAAAGAATAGTATTACAGTCTGAGAAGGGTGGCTTGGGGATCCACTGAGCAGGCAAGACTGGATTTTCTTCCTGACCTCACTCTCAGGCATGACCAGAGTCCCTAGCTGTCTTGAGCTCCAAGGAACAGATGTTAGTGAAGTTCTTTTTGGTTGTAGCATTCTGGGTCAAATCAGGTGATATAAACTATACCGTGGGTTAAATAGAAGTTTAATGTAAGAATTACTAGCTATGCTATAATAGTCACTATAAGGAAACTATAGGGTACCTTAAGATCAAGGAGGAGTACACAAAAAAGGGTAAACTTGGAAGGACTTCGGACCTCATTAAAGAGAATGCGATTCAGCCCTAAAGATAGTATAAAAGTTTGCTGCTTTGTCCGGTCCAAAGCTGGTCTGGAGCTGCTACCCTCTCAAATGCAGATGTGGGAGCAGGCAATCAGCAAGTGGTAGCACGGGCAAGCAGTGGGGGTCTGGAGGCTGCAGGGGTAGGAAGCTCTCAGAGCATGTGGGCTGCACAGGAATCTGCAGAAGGAGCAGCAGCTCCATGTGGATATAGACTCAGAACTCTTAATTACAATAGCAACAAATTTAATTTAGTCAGAAATTCAGGAGCAGCCAAACCAGATGATTCTGGCTTAGGATCTTTCCTGTAGTTGCAGTTGGGATGTTGGCAGAGGTTGGAGTTATCTGAAGTCTTGACTGGAGCTGGAGGATCGACCTTTCAGATGGTTCACTCACATGGCTGTGGCAAGAGGCCTCAGTTTCTCACAGGATCGTGGTAGGAAAATTCCCTTCTTTGTCCCACGAATCTCTCTATAGGCTCTTGAGTGTCCTCTCAACATGGTGGCTACCTCCCTCCATAAGAAGCAACCCAAGAGATTGCCCAAGCCACAGTCTCTTTTGTGACCTGATTTTAGAAATGACACATCACTTTATTTATTCTATTAGTTAGAAGAGAGTCATTAAATCAATTTCATACACAAGGGGAGAAGAATAAGGCTCCACGTTATCTAAGGAGTACCAAAGAATTTCTGAACATATTTTGAAATCCCCATAGGAAAGATTTGTGAATTTTTCATTGGTCAAGGCAACTTCATGGACATTATCTGGTCTCTCCTTATCTAGCAAGTACTGTACCTAAGATACTGCTATTATTATAACAGGTGTTTCAGTAGCAGGATGCCATGGTATCTTGGTGGTGGGAGATATCTCTGGTGGTGGGAGATGAAACAGGAAGGAAGAGTTCAGATCTCCCTCATCAGGGTACCAAGTGGTGATGTCCTTCAGGGCTCTCTGGAGAACCTGCACTAACCTCGTGTTGACGCTGGCATTTAAACACCTGCTGCTCTAAAGGCCTTTATGTCCATGGTTAGCCATGCAGTTAAGAAATGGGGAGCGGCATGGTTGAAGGAAATAATGGGAAAACAAGGGGTCCCTTAAGAAAATGGTTACAAAATATTGATAGATATGGCTACATGCACGTTTATGAATGAATTACGAGCCAAAGGACAAATTAAGAAAACATGTACAACATATATGTTAGAAAACAAGTTAGTTTTTATAATATCTTAATTTCTTCAGAAGCAAAAGATAATTATCCCCAATAGAAAAGCAGGCAAAGGATATATTTGGGGAGGACTTAGAAGGGGGCACTTCGATGGGATTGGGTCGACTTGTAATCACTCAGAATAAGCAGCAGGGACTTTCAGAGATTTCCCTTGGTCAGGATTCAGGACAGTACTTTAGCAGCTTGTGCATGCTCAGTTGCTCAGTCATATCTGACTCTTGGTGACATTAAGGACTGTAGCCTGTCAGGCTCTTCTGTTCTTGGGATTCTCCAAGCGAGAATACTGGAATGGGCTGCCATGGCCTCCTCCAGGGGATCTTCCTGACCCAGGGATCAAACCCGCGTCCCTTGTGTCTTCTGCATTGGCAGGCGGGTTCTTTACCACTGGTGCCACCTGGGAAGCGGCCTGTAGCTTGTAGCACCTAGCAGCTTGTAACACCTTACATCTCCTTATTTATTGAGGAAAGATGGTCTGTGACTTGGGACGTTTGTAAGAATAGAATTTTCTTCTATCTTTCCCCTATGAAATATTTGGCACTTATGAAATTGTTCCTTATCTGTGATATTTTATGATAACAAAGTGAGAGTGAAGAATCTTCAACTGCTCATGTATGAGGTACATGTTGCAAGGAGTCAGTAAGACCTGCAGTGGAGCAGATCTGTTCATGAGAGGGTATTCCAAGGATCAACACTTCCAAATGGAAGGGGACTTGGGAATCCTATTTTTTACATCCTTCCTTTATGCTCTTCTGACAATGCTCCTCTTGTTTATTACACAATTGTTAAGTGATAGAAAGAGGATAGACTTGGAGGGGGCTGTACTCTGAACAAAGGCACAACCATGTGAATTTAAATAAAAGTCAATGTGACTCTGGGTGCCTATACTGCAGGATGAGAAGGAAATTGAACCTCATCAACATTACGGCTTTTTCTTCATGCCTTCTCTGCCGTGGAATGACATAAAGGCTCCAGGGCTTTATGAGAAAGCAAATACTTAAGGCGGTCTCCAGGTCTTTGGCTCCTATTGCGTGCTGCCTTCTCCCTCCCTCCCTCCTCTCCTACCTCCCTTCTTCCATCCTGTCTGTTTTTTCCTTTTATGAGGAAGATAAACGGGTAAGGCAAAACTAATAAGAAACAGTAGAACTCTTCATAGTCGTTTTGCGGGGGTCTTTCATAGTCTACTCTTGTAGAAAGCAGAGCTCAAGGGTAAAGTTTATGGCCTAATACCTTGTTTCAGAGTGCAAACCAGTGGTATGTTGGAGTCTCACAGGAACTGTTGTTTTTCAGTTGCTCAGTCATGTTAGACTCTTTTGTGACCCCATGGACTGTAGCCCACCAGGTTCCTCTGTCCATGGGATTTTCCAGGCAAGAAAGAATACTGGAGTGGGTTGCCATTTCCTTCTCCAGGGGATCTTCCCAACCCAGGGATCAAACCTGTGTCTCCTGCCACATCTCCTGCATTGCAAGGCAGATTCTTTACCACTGAGCCAATGGGGACTCAGTCTCACAAGAGCTACTTGTTTAATTTTCAGGTATTTTTGTAAAATGCTGCCATAAATTAAACAAATGAACCAAATTAAACCAATGAAAGAAATTATATGAAAAACAAAGGTAATAAATACTCAAACATTACTTCTTGATTATTTGATTATATTTTCCTACCATCTATCGTCTTGAGGTTATTTGTGTTTTGAATGTGGTAGAAATAAGAAATAATAGGTCTTCCCAGACATCTCTTTCCAACTCCACTTGCAGTAACAGTATGTTAGCAGCTTGAAAGCAGCCAGGGTGGGAGTGTTTACACCACAGACTTGTTGACTGAACAACTGAACAATAGGTGTGGGAAGTCGCCTTAGTCACGTCCAGCTTTTTGCAACCCTATGGACTATAGCCCACCAGGCTCCTCTGTCCATGGGATTCTCCAGGCGAGGGTCCTGGGGTGGGTTGCCATTTCCTTCTCCAGGGATCTTCCCGACCCAGGGATAGAACCTGTATCTCTTGTGTCTTCTACATTGACAGGCGGGCTCTTTACCACTGGAGCCACCTGGGAAGCCCTAGCAATAGGTAAATGATACAAATGAGGGCTTGACGTGTTATTCTTTGTGGTTTCACTTTCATCCTATTCATTCTAAATGAAAATGTCAGACAAGCTTACATTGGGACTATCCTAGGAGAGCCATTGTTGAACACTCACTAGCACACCACTGGGCAAACCCAGAGAACCAGGAGTGAGGAAAACAGGGAGTGGAGCAGGGAAGGAGGCAACTCAGATACAAGGAGGTGTAGGTATCGTCCCCAGATAATTGAAACAGGGCTTCAACAGCTATTGGCACACCTATGCTCACAGCAGCAGCATTCACAATATCCAAGAGACGGAAGTAACTAATGTCTATCGACATGATGGATAAAGAAACTACGATACATACATGTGATGGGCCATTATTCAGCCTTAAAAAGAGGAAATCCTACCCTATGCTGTAGTGTGGATGAATTGTAAGGACATTATGCTGAGTGAAATAAGTCTACCACTGTGAAAGGAAAATAAAAATGGATTCTGTATTGCTAAGAGAGCTCCCCAAAATGGAGGCAAGAGGCCATTGAGGAAGCATGTCTCTGCCTGGGTGGAATATGACCTTTTAGCCTCTTATTGTCTTAATGTAGGCATCCAGAACATCCACCAGAAACTCAAGATGCCTGTTGGACCCTCACCCTAAAATAAATTGTGATTCCTTAAGGACGAATATTTCCTGACTTGCCTCAGAGTCAATCACAGTTCTCTTCAGAAAACTATTAACTACCTTGTGGCTTTTGTCTCTATAAGCCCCTGATTCTTTGTCTTCCTCAGAACACGTGGTTTTACTGGAATCTGTGCCTCCTTCATTGCAATTCTGTGTGTGAGTGTTACTTGCTCAGTTGTGTCTGACTCTTTGCAACCCCATAGACTGCAGCCCACCAGGCCCCTCTGTCCATGGGATTCTCCAGGCAAGAACACTGGAATGGGCAATTCTGAGGAATGCCAAATAAAGCTCTTTGTTCTTTGCAGCCTCAATACTGATTATTGTTCAACATTGCACGATTCCACTTATATGAGGTATCTAAAATTGTCACTCTTAGAAACAGTGGGGGCTTCCCAAGTGGTTCAGATGGTAAAGAATCTGCCTGCAGTGTGAGAGACCCAGGTTCGATCCCTGGGTCAGGAAGATGCCTTGGAGAAGGGAATGGCAACCCACTCCAGTATTCTTGCCTGGAGAATTCCACGGGCACAGGAGCCTGGCAGGCTACCGTTCATGGGGTTGCAAAGAGGTGCACACGATTGAGCAACTAACAAGCACACACAGAAATAGTGGTGGCCAGAGCTAGGGAGATGGGGGAAAGGGTAGAGAGTGTCAGTTTGCAAGATGAAAAAATTCTAGTGCTCTGTTGTATAACAATGTGTGTATAGTTAACACTACTGTACTGTACACTTAAATATAGTGGACATAGTAAATTTTATGTTATACACAGACACACATATATATAAATATAATGGTAAAGAATCCACCAGCAATGCAGGAGACACAATCCCTGGGTCAGGAAGATCCCCTGGAGGAGGTCATGGCAACCCACTCCAGTATTCTTGCGTGGAGAATCACCATGGACAGAGGAGCCTGGCAGGCTACAGTCCATAGGGTTGCAAAGAGTCAGACATGACTGAGCAACTAAGCACGCACATACCACATATTAAAAAGAGAGAAAAATGGTTACTTAGCTAGTCTCAGGGTCTAACATGCACATCTAATTGATTGGTTTCATATGATATCTTCAGGGTTTCCAAATAGTCCATATGTATGAAAAAGAGGAAAGGAGTTCTCTCCCAGGTCCAACTGTCTCCCAGGTCCAACGGACTGACCAGGTCCACTCTGTCTTCCACTGGTCAGTCACCCTATAGGGTGTAACTCCACCGTACTTTTAGCTTCTGTCACCTGGCCTCTCCAAGTAGTTGTCTGGTTTTCAGGGACAGCAGTCTCTCTTTGTCTGCGCTGAGTGGGGGGCTTCTTGATCTGCACCAGCGGTAGCAGCAGCAGTGACTGGCTCCACAATCACAAGCTGTCTCTAGATCCAGGAAGCAAGGTACATGGGCAGATGGGAGTGACACAGAAACCGAGCCTGCACGATGTCCTTGTGCTCTCTAAATTCAAGCCGAAATCAGGAAGGAGTTATGTGGGAACACAGTTACTTGTCATCAGAAATGACGAGGAAAAGGAAGAATTGCAAGTTAATTGTGAAAGGGGTTTACTTGAGAAAGCCACTCCTCAAAAAAGCAAACAGGTGATGATGACGTAGGTAAAATATTTTCTGCAGAGGAAAAGCATCTTGATAGTACCTACTCAGAGTTTCACAAGCAAAGTATTAATACATAAAGGCCAGTATTATTGGTTACTATTCTACTGTGACTGTAGTAAGTAGCTTATGAAATTCAGCTAATGAATGGAAGAGAGCTATATTTATCAAAAGGGCGTTGTATTGATGGGAACACATTTTAGTTTTCAAAATATCACTTTGGAGAGTAAACTCATCAATCTAAAAGAGCTGGTTGGAAGCTAGATTTTATTATTCTCCGCTCTTGGGAAATTGGCAAGAAAAATAGGGTCAGATCCCTCTTGTTTATACTGCGTTTGCATTGTGCTTTGGAGAATGGATTTCCACATTAATTAAGCTGAGTAAATTCTTAGGAGAACTACTTGCTTTTATTAGCAAATGCTAATCAAAAGGCTTCCATACATTTAATCAGTTGTTACCACTGCTCCCTGGGTGTAGCAGTTTTTGTTTCCTTCCCTATTCAGAGGTGAAATTGACTTAAGACCCTCTAGATTGAACTAGAGCTCAGAGAGGTGACTTTTTTTCTTAACAATGGTTTGCTGCTAAGTCGCTTCAGTCATGTCCGACTCTTAGCGACCCCATGGACTGCAGCCTACCAGGCTCCTCTGTCCATGGGATTCTCCAGGCAAGAGTACTGGAGTGGGGTGCCATTGCCTTCTCCGAACAATGTCTTTAAATATTTGGAGTCCCTAGAATAGTAAAGTAATTATTAAGACAATAAAATTGTCATGAAGGTGCTATTTAAGTCCTTTGCTTTTTAAACTTCTTTGACAACCTCAGTCCCCTGAAGTTTGAATCACTTTAGCAATAACTCCAGAGAGGTCTCTGTGTGTCCTAACTTTAAAGAGCGACCCTGGCTCCCATGCAGCTTTTCTGCTTCTGGACAGCATCCGTGGGCTCAGTCTTTGTACTTTCTTGGTTGCATTTCCAGATAATGCTTCTCTGCTATTGAGACCATAGTAGCTCATAGTCTCACTTGGACTATAAACAACCCCCTTTTAAAGTTTCATGTCTCCCAGAAAACAAATTGCTGCTGCTGCTAAGTCGCTTCAGTCGTGTCCAACTCTGTGCGACCCCATAGACAGCAGCCCACCAGGCTCCCCCATCCCTGGGATTCTCCAGGCAAGAACACTGGAGTGGGTTGCCATTTCCTTTCCCAATGCATGAAAGTGGAAAGTGAAAAGTGAAAGTGAAGTTGCCCAGTCGTGTTCGACTCTTAGCGACCCCGTGGACTGCAGCCTACCAGGCTCCTCTGTCCATGGGATTCTCCAGGCAAGAGTGCTGGAGTGGGGTGCCCCAAAGTAACTCCAGACACTGATTCTCAAGCCTGAGTGAGAAATGTATGGTTTGTCGAATGGAAAGAAATCCAATGCCCCTATGACAGCTGTCAAGACAGTCCTTATACCCTCACTCTCTACCCCCATCACATCCCCTCACCTTTTTCATGTAATGCTTATGGTCTGATTTCTGACTGCCAGCATCCAAATATCCTTTTCTGCAGGCTTTTCTTGTGCAAACTGCAGGCCAGTAGTGCTCCTTATGTTTAGCAGCCTTCTGCCAACTGACGGAGCTGGCGTATAGATAGCTACCTCAGCTCCCTCACTTCTGGGGTGACAGTTCTGACATACAAGCTACACACTGACCCCCAGGGTTCTGGAGCAGAACCAAGCTCCAGTGGCCCATAGTAGGCACCTGCTTGACAACACCTCCTTTATTATCTTCTTTCCTTCCTTGGCTCACTCCCCACTCCCCTAGAGCTGTTTCTGGGGATGGCTTCCAAAATAAACCACTTAATTGAACATTTTTTTTGCCTCAGTATTTGCTTTTGGAGGAACCCAAATGAAGACAGCCTCTAAAATCATAAGACACATTTGAGCTGAATATAATGCCACTTTTTATTTCCGGAAGAGCCCTTGAAAATGATGTATTCATTTCAGCTGAGTTCTTCACCTGTCAAATAACTTTGATTTGGCCATAGCTGAAAGAATGTTTTGAGTTCTTCATACCTATTATTTTTCCAAAGTTGTTTCCAGAAGCCATCAGTTTTTATTCTTTATCTAAAGTAGCTTTCAGATATAAACTTTAATTAGTATATTGCAGTCTATGAAAGGAACAATAAGCTTGAAATTTCACCAGTTTATCTCCCCCTCCTCCCACTCCTTTATTTCCCCTTCCCCATCCCTTTATTTAACATTTGGTTAAAATATCCATACATTTTGATAAGTAGTTGAAAATATGAAAATAAATGAACTAAGGACCTGAATTAGAAAAAAAATGATGGCAAAGTCATTCAAGGAAAGCAAGAGGAAAACATGGAAAAAGATAATGGCAGAAATTAATTAACTAAAACCCACAGAGATATAGAATTGATAAAGCAAACATAAGATTCTTTTTAAAAATCAGTAGTATAAACCTCTGACAAGTCTATTCAAGAAATAAAGAGAGCATAAATAAGCAGAGTTAACTGTTATGATATAACATTTAATAATTGAAGATGCTTTTTCAACATTGTTCAGAAATTGTTGTCTAGAATTACTCTAAATTCATTTTTTAAATACAGGTATTACAAGAAGTGGTGACTGTAGAATTTCTAGGTAGAAAAGATTAGGAGTATACATGCTTGTGGGATGGAGATATTTGAGACTGGGCCTACCCTCAACACTGAAAGGTAAGTTGTGAACCTGTAAGGGGGAAAATAAAGTACCCAGCATTTTCCAAATTCATGGGTCGCTAGGGTTCTTCAGACCATAGGTTGGACAACACTCTGGGATTCAATGAACAAGAACGAAAAAGGAAAGTCTAAGGGTAGAGCTATTCATTTATTTACAAGATAATTATTTTTAGATGATATGAGAGTTTGTTTCTCTAGAAAATTTAAGAAAATCCCAGTTGAAAAACTGTATGACAATCTACAATGTTAATAACTTTACAAAATATCAGCAAAACTAGTTAAAAATGGAATATGAAGTTTATCATATTTAAATACTATAAAAATATAAAATGCCTGCTGCTGCTACTGCTGCTAAGTTGCTTCAGTTGTGTCCAACCCTGTGCGACCCCATAGATGGCAGCCCATCAGGCTCCCCCATCCCTGGGATTCTCCAGGCAATAACACTGGAGTGGGTTGCCATGTCCTTCTCCAATGCATGAAAGTGAAAAGTGAAAGTGAAGTCGCTCAGTCATGTCCGACTCTTAGCGACCCCATGGACTGCAGCCTACCAGGCTCCTCCATCCAGGGGATTTTCCAAGGAAGAGTACTGGAGTGGGGTGCCATTGCCTAGGAACGAAATTAATAATATACTGCTTCTAGATGAAGAAAATCAGAAAGTGTTCCTGAAGAAAATTAATGAACAAATGAGGGGCATTTTTAAGATTGTGAAGATGTTAATTTCTGAAATTAATCTATGAGTATAATATACACATAATTAGAATAGTAAAAGGAATTTAAAACAAAAATTATAAACATTACATAATTTTTTAATTTTCATACTGCATTTTAAAATAAAAGTATATAAGTATTATTATTACTATTGCAATGAGAAAAAAATAGAGCAATAAAAATTAAATGAGTAGTTTCTGGTTCAGGATGGCAGAGTAGAAAGATGTGCACTCACCTCCTACTGCAAGAGCACCAAAATCACAACTAGCTGTTAAACAACCATTGACAGGAGAATGCTGGAACCCACCAGAAAAAGATATACCACGTCCAAAGACAAAGAAGAAGTTGCAGTGAGACAGTAGGAGGAGTGCAATCATGAAAAATCAGATCCCACATCTGCTGGGTGGGTGACCCACAAACTGGGGACCAATAATACCAAAGAAGCTCTCCCACTGTTGTGAAGGTTCTGAAACCCACGTCAGGCCTCACAGCCTGGGGATCCTATAAAGGCCCTGGGAATCCCCAGGGAATCTGAACTTGAAGGTCAGCAGATTTGATTATAGGACTTTCACAGGAGTGGGGGTAACAGAGACTCCAGTCTTGGAGGCCACAAACAAAATCTTGTGCACAGTAAGACCCAGAGGAAGGCTGAACAAACCACTCAGGAGACCGAACCAAAACTACCAGCTGGTGTGGGAGGGTCTCCTGTGGAGGCATGGGTTGGCATGGGCTCACCACAGGGACAGGGCGCTGGCAGCAGCAGTCCGGGAAGGCCCCCCTTGACATAAACCCTCTTGGAGGTCATCATTAACCCCCCCAGGGTGGGGTCACCTCAGACCAAGCAACTAACAGGGAGGGAGCACAACCCCACCCATCAGTAGATAATCAGATTAAAACTTTACTGAGCAAGGCCCTGCCCACCAGAGCAAGACTCAATTTTTCCCACCTTCAGCCCCTCCCATCAGGAAGCTTACCCAAGCCTCTTAGCCTCCTCCATCAGAGGGCAGACAGAAGAAGCAAGAAGAACCACAATCCCACAGTGGCTAGAACAAAAACCACATTACAGAAAGCTAGTCAAGATGAAAAAGCAGAAAATTATGTCCCATATGAAGGGACAAGATAAAACCCTAGAAAAACAGCTAAATGAAGAGGAGATAGGCAAACTTCCAGAAAAAGAATTCAGAATCATAGTGAAGATGATCTAGGATCTCGGGAAAACAACGAAGAAGATGCAAGAAATGTTTACCAAAGACCTAGAGGAACTAAAGAACAAACAAACAGAGACGAATAATACACTAGAAGGA
Organism: Oryx dammah; assembly: GCF_014754425.2. NCBI lineage: Eukaryota > Metazoa > Chordata > Mammalia > Artiodactyla > Bovidae > Oryx > Oryx dammah. The sequence continues at coordinate 9,630,808 of NW_024070209.1, read as the reverse complement.
ATCAGTAGCAGAATAACCGAGGCAGAAGAATGGATAAGTGACCCGGAGGACAGAATGGTGGAAATCACCGCTGCTGAACAGAATATAGAAAAGAGAATGAAAAGAAATGAAGAAAGCCTGAGAGATTTCTAGGACAATATTAAACACATCGATATTCCCATTATGGGGGTCCCAGCAGGACAAAAAAGAAAGGACCTAAGAAAATATTTGAATAGATTATAGCTGAGAACTTCCCTAATATGGAAGTAAGGGAATCTACCCTTGTGGCTCAGCTGGTAAAGAATCTGCCTGCAATGTGAGAGACCTGGGTTTGATCCCTGGGTTGGGAAGATCCCCTGCAAAAAGGAATGGCTACCCACTCCAGTATTCTGGCCTAAAGAATACCATGGACTCTATAGTCCATGGGGTTGCAAAGAATCAGACATGACTGAGCAACTTTCACTTTCCCTTTCCCTAATACAGGCAGGGAGGAGCAACCCCACCCACGTCCAAGGAGTGGTGGCTGCACGGTGCAGGAGGGCCTAGAGGAGCTATCCCATGTTGAAGGTCAGGAAGGGCAGAGGTGAGGAGATACCCCTCGTCCAAGGTAAGGAGCAGCGGCTGTGCTTTGCTGGAGCAGCTGTGAACACCATGCCCAAGGTAAGAGAAACACAAGTAAGATGGTAGGTGTTGCAAGAGGGCATGAGAGGGCAAACACATTGAAACCATACTCACAGAAAACTAGTCAATCTAATCACACTAGGACCACAGCCTTGTCTAACTCACTGAAATTAAGCCATGCCCGCTGGGCAACCCAAGACAGGTGGGTCATGGTGGAGAGGTCTGAAACAATGTGGTCCATTGGAGAAGGGAATGGTAAACCACTTCAGTATTCTTGCCTTGAGAACCCCATAAACAGTATGAAAAGGCAAAATGATAGGATACCGAAAGAGAAACTCACCAGGTCAGTAGGTGCCCAACACGCTACTGGAGATCAGTGGAGAAATAACTCCAGAAAGAATGAAGGGATGGAGCCAAAGCAAAAACAATACCCAGCTGTGGATGTGACTGGTGATAGAAGCAACGTCTGATGCTGTAAAGAACAATATTGCATAGGAACCTGGAATGTCAGGTCCATGAATCAAGGCAAATTGGAAGTGGTCAAACAGGAGATGGCAAGAGTGAACATCGACATTCTAGGAATCAGTGAACAAAAATGGACTGGATTGGGTGAATTTAACTCAGATTACCATTATATCTACTATTGTGGACAGGAATCCCTAAGAAGAAATGGAGTAGCCATCATGGTCAACAAAAGAGTCTGAAATGCAGAACTTGGATGCAATCTCAAAAATGACAGAATGATCTCTGTTCATTTCCAAGGCAAACCATTCAATATCAGAGTAATCCAAGCCTAAGCCCCAACCAGTAATGCTGAAGAAGCTGAAGTTGAATGGTTCTATGAAGACCTACAAGACCTTTTAGAACTAACACCCAAAAAAGATGTCTTTTTCATTATAGGGGACTGGAATGCAAAAGTAGGAAGTCAAGAAACACCTGGAGTAACAGGCAAATGTGGCCTTGGAATGCAGAATGAAGCAAGGCAAAGACTAATAGAGTTTTGCCAAGAAAATGCACTGGTCATAGCAAACACCCTCTTCCAACAACACAGGAGAAGACTCTAACACAGACATCACCAGATGGTCAACACCGAAATCAGATAGATTATATTCTTTGCAGCCAAAAATGGAGAAGCTCTATACAGTCAGCAAAAACAAGACCGGGAGCTGACTGTGGCTCAGAACATGAACTCCTTATTGACAACTTCTGACTTAAATTGAAGAAAGTGGGAAAAACCACTAGACCACTCAGGTATGACCTAAATCAAATCCCTTATGATTATACAGTGGAAGTAAGAAATAGATTTAAGGGCCTAGATCTGATAGATAGAGTGCCTGATGAACTATGGACAGAGGTTCGTGACATTGTACAGGAGACAGGGATCAAGACCATCCCCATGGAAAAGAAATGCAAAAAAGCAAAATGGCTGTCTGGGGAGGCCTTACAAATGGCTGTGAAAGGAAGAGAAGTGAAAAGCAAAGGAGAAAAGGAAAGATATAAGCACCTGAAAGCAGAGTTCCAAAGAATAGCAAGAAGAGATAAGAAAGCCTTCCTCAGCGAAAATGCAAAGAAATAGAGGAAAAGAACACAATGGGAAAGACTAGAGATCTCTTCAAGAAAATTAGAGATACCAAGGGAACATTTCATGCAAAGATGGGCTGAATAAAGGACAGAAATGGTATGGACCTAACAGACGCAGAAGATATTAAGAAGAGGTGGCAAGAATACACAGAAGAACTGTACAAAAAATAGCTTCAGAAAAGCTACAAAAAAGATAATCACGATGGTGTGATCACTCATCTAGAGCCAGAATCTTGGAATGTGAAGTCAAGTGGGCCTTAGAAAGCATCACTAGGAACAAAGCTAGTGGAGGTGATGGAATTCCAGCTGAGCTATTTCAAATCCTGAAAGATGATGCTGTGAAAGTGCTGCACGCAATATGCCAGCAAGTTTGGAAAACTCAGCAGTGGCCACAGGACTGGAAAAGGTCAGTTTTCATTCCAACTCCAAAGAAAGGCAATGCCAAAGAATGCTCACACTACCTCATAATTGCACTCATCTCACATGCTAGTAAACTAATGCTCAAAATTCTCCAAGCCAGGCTTCAGCAATACGTGAACCGTGAACTTCTTGATGTTCAAGCTGGTTTTAGAAAAGGCAGTGGAACCAGAGATCAAATTGCCCACATCCACTGGATCATGGAAAAAGCAAGAGAGTTCCAGAAAAACATCTATTTCTGCTTTATTGACTATGCCAAAGCCTTTGACTGTGGGGATTACAATAAACTGTGGAAAATTCTGAAAGAGATGGGAATACCAGACCACCTGACCTGCCTCTTGAGAAATCTGTATGCAGGTCAGGAAGCAACAGTTAGAACTGGACATGGACCAACAGACTGGTTCCAAATAGGAAAAGGAGTATGTCAAGGCTGTATATTGTCACCCTGCTTATTTAACTTCTATGCAGAGAACATCATGAGAAACGCTGGACTGGAAGAAACACAAGCTGAAATCAAGATTGCCGGGAGAAATATCAAAAACCTCAGATATGCAGATGATACCACCCTTATGGCAGAAAGTGAAGAGGAACTAAAAAGCCTCTTGATGAAAGTGAAAGAGGAAAGTGAAAAAGTTGGCTTAAAGCTCAACATTCAGAAAACGAAGATCATGGCATCCGATCCCATCACTTCATGGGAAATAGATGGGGAAACAGTGGAAACAGTGTCAGACTTCATTTTGGGGGGCTCCAAAATCACTGCAGATGGTGACTGCAGCCATGAAATTTAAAAAATGCTTACTCCTTGGAAGAAAAGTTATGACCAACCTAGATAGCATATTCAGAAGCAGAGACATTACTTTGCCGACTAAAGTCCGTCTAGTCAAGACTATGGTGTTTCCAGTGGTCATGCATGGATGTGAGAGTTGGACTGTGAAGAAGGCTGAGCACTGAAGATTTGATGCATTTGAACTGTGGTGTTGGTGAAGACTCTTGAGACTCCCTTGGACTGCAAGGAGATCCAACCAGTCCATTCTGAAGGAGATCAGCCCTGGGATTTCTTTGGAGGGAATGATGCTAAAGCTGAAACTCCAGTACTTTGTCCACCTCATGTGAAGAGTTGACTCATTGGAAAAGACTCTGATGCTGGGAGGGATTGGGGGCAGGAGGAGAAGGGGACGACAGAGGATGAGATGGCTGAATGGCATCACGGACTCAATGGACGTGAGTCTGAGTGAACTCCGGGGGTTGGTGATGGACAGGGAGGCCTGGCGTGCTGCGATTCATGGGGTCGCAAAGAGTTGGACATGACTGAGCGACTGAACTGAACTGAATATGGGAGAGGAAATAGTCAACCAAGTCCAGGAAGCACAGAGTCCCAGGCAGAATAAACCCAAGGAGGAACCTGCTGAGACAAATAGCAATCAAACTGACAAAAATTGAAGACAAAGATAAAATATTAAAAGCAACAAGGGAAAAATGACAAATAACATACAAGGGAACTTTCATCAGGCTATCTGCTGATTTCTCAAGATAAACTCTACAGGGCAGAAGGCAAAAACATGATATATTTAAGTGATGAAAGGGAAGTACCTACAACTGAGAAATCTCTACCCAGCATGGCTCTCATTCAGATTTGATGGAGAAATCAAGAGCTTTCCAAACAAGTGAAAGTTAAGAGAATTCAGCACTACCAAACCAGCTTTACAATGAATGCTAAAGGAACTTCTGTAGGCAGGAAATAGAACAGAAGGAAAAGATCTACAAAAAATAAACTCAAAATAATGAACAAAATACTAACAGGATCATAAGGTAAGATGAAGTCGCTCAGTCGTGTCCGACTCTTTGAGACCCCGTGGACTGTAGCCTGCCAGGCCATTCCATCCATGGGATTTTCCAGGCAAGAGGTACTGGAGTGTGTTGCCATTTCCTTCTCCAGAAGGATCATACGTATCAATAATTACCTTAAATGTAAATAGAGTAAAAGCAGCAACCAAAAGTCATAAACTAGCTGGGTGGATGAAAACCTGTGATGTACATAATTTTGCTTACCACATCACTCTGCTTGAGCCCTCAAAATTGTAAGCAATCATTTTATTTTTTTAACTTATATTTTATTTTTTAAAATCAATTTCTTTTGATTGGAGGATAATTACTTTACAATATTGTGATGGTTTAGGTCATACATTAATATGAATTGCCCACAGGTATGCATGTATCCCTCCATCCTGAATCCCTCCACCCACCTCCCTCCCCACCCTATCCTTCTGGGTTGTCCCAGAGCACTGGCTTTGGGTGTCCTGCTTCAGGCATAGAACTTGCACTGGTCATCTATTTTACAAATGTTAATATATCTGTTTCAATGCTATTCTCTCAGATCATCACACCTTCACCTTCTCCCACTGAGTCCAAATGTCTATTCTTTACATCTGCATCTCCTTTGCTACCCTACATGTAGGATCTTTGTATATTTTGGAGATTAATTCTTTGTCAGTTGTTTCATTTGCTTTTATTTTGTCCCATTCTGACAGCTGTCTTTTCACCTTGCTTACAGTTTCCTTCATTTTGCAAAAGCTTTTAGGTTTACTTAGGTCCTATTTGTTTATTTTTGTACTTAGGTTCCATTTATTTATTTATTTTCTTTATTTCCATTACTCAGGGAGGTGGATCATGGAGGATCTTGCTGTGATTTATATCAGAGAGTATTTGTCCTATGTTTTTCTCTAAAAGTTTTATAGTTTCTGGTCTTATGTTTCAATATTCAATCTATTTTGAGTTTATTTTTGTGTATGTATAAACTACCAAGTGTTCTAGTTTTAATCTTTTACATGTAGTTGACCAGTTTTCCCAGCACCACTGGTTGAAGAGACTGTCTTTTCTCCATTGTGTATTTTTGCTTCCTTTGTCAAAGATAAGATGTCCATAGGTGTGGGGATTTATCTCTGGGTTTTCTATTTTGTTCCACTGACCTATATTTCTGTCTTTGTGTCAGTACCATACTGTTTTGATAACTATAGCTTTGTAGTACAGTCTGAAATCAGGAAAGTTGATTCCTCCAGTTTTATTCTTCTTTCTCAAGATTGCTTTGGTTATTTGGGGTCTTTTGTGTTTCCATACAAATTGCTTAATTGTTTGTTCTAGTTCTGTAAAAAATACCTTTGGTAGTTTCATAGGGATTGCATTATAGACTATATAGACTGCTAGACTGCTTTGGGTAGTATAGTTATCTTCGCTATATTGATTCTTCCAACCCATGAACATGATATATTTCTCCATCTATTTGTGTCATCTTTGATTTCTTTTCTCAGTGTTTCATAGTTTTCTGTACACAGGTATTTTATTTTTTTAGGTAAATTTACTTCTAAGCATTTTATTCTTTTCATTGCAATGGTGAATGGGATTGTTTTTTTAATTTCTCTTTCTGGTTTTACATTGTTAGTGTATAGGAATGCAAAGGATTTCTGTGTATTAATTTTGTATCCTGTGATTTTACTATCTTCATTGATTAGCTCTAGTAATTTTCTGGTGGCATCTTTAGGGTTTTCTAGGCAGAGTATCATGTCATCTGTAAACAGTGGAGTTTTACTTCTTCTTTTCCAATCTGGATTCCTTTCATTTTTTTTTCTTCTCTGATTGCCATAACTAGGACTTCCAAAACTATGCTGAATAATAGTGGTGAGGGTAGCCACCTTTGTCTTGTTCCTGACTTTAGAGGAAATGCTTCCAATTTTTTGCACTGAGGAAATGTATGCTGTGGGTTTGTCCTATATAGCTTTTATTATGTTTAGGTATGTTCCTTCTATGCCTACTTTCTGGGAAGTTTTTTTTTATCATAAACGGGTATTGAATTTTGCCAAAGGCATTCTCTGCCTCTATTGAAATAATTGTATGTTTTAAATCTTTTGATTTGTTAATATGGTGTATCAGATTGATTGATTTGTGAATACTGAAGAATCCTTGCATTCCTGGAATAAAGTCCAAGTGATCATGATGTATGATCTTTTTAATATGTTGTTAGATTATGTTTGCTAGAATTTTGTTGAGGATTTTTGCATCTATGTTCATCAATAATATTGGTCTGTAGTTTTCTGTTTTTTTGTGGCATCTTGGTTTTGGAATCAGGGTGATGGTGGCCTCATGGAATGAGTTTGGGAGTTTTCCTTCCTCTGCAGTTTTCTGGAAGAGTTTGAGTAAGACAGGGGTTAGCTCTTCTCTAAATTTTTGGTAAAATTCACCTGTGAAGCTATGTGGTCCTGGGCTTTTGTTTGTTGGAGGATTTTTTATCACAGTTTTGATTTCCATGTTTGTGATTGGTTTGTTTTCTAGTTCATATTCAGTGCTCCCACCTCACCTAGCTTATGTTTTCCAGTTTCTCCATCTCTTCTATTTTTGATGTTCTTTCTCAAATCTTTATCAAGTGTAGTAGAAAAGCTTTTGTATACACACATATAAATAGTATGTATAATATACATATTTTAGAAAGCATGAATTTTTGCCTAACTGCAAAATTTATGACATTTTGATTCCACTTGTTTGTCTTAGTATGAATAGAAGACTAGATTTCTAATTAAAAATATGCAACAAGCAACAAAGGCTTACTGTATATCACAGTGATCTATAGTCAGTACCCTGCAATAACCTATAAAAAAATAGTCTGAAAAATAATATATGTATATATGTATACCTGAATCACCTTGCGATGCACCTAAAACATTGTAAGTCAACCCTAATTCAATAAAATAGACAAATTAAGAAAAAATTAAATGAGTAAATAGAGAAAAGAAATATTTAGAAAAGAAGTTATATGAGAAGAACTTATCTTACTAAATGTATAAATAATATATAAAAATATTATAAAGTGTTTATAATTTAATTTCATGGTACTGATTCAAAATATAGACATTCATATTCTAGAACACAAAATAGATTAAAATATAGTAAATGAAGCATCAAAAATAAATAAGAAAGAGATGAATTATTTAATAACTGATGTTGAGACATTGGTTATTTTCAAAAGTAATAATCTTAGAACCTCCTTTTACAAATAGATGAGGAAAGAAAAGAAGCAAAAGGCAAGGGAGAAAGGGAAAGATATATTCAACTGAACGCAGTGTTCCAGAGAATAGCAAGGAGAGATAAGAAGGCCTTCTTTAATAAACAAAGAAAGGAATAGAGTAAAACAATAGAATGGGAGAGACTAGCGATCTTTTCAAGAAAACTGGAAATATCAAGGGGACATTTTATGCAAGGATGGGCACAATAATGGACAGAAATGGTAAAGACCTAAAAGAAGTAGAAGAGATAAAGAAGAGGTGACAAGAACAGACAGAAGAACTACACAAAAAAGGTCTTAATGGTCTGAACTATGATAGTGTGGTCACTTACCTAGAGCCAGACATCCTGGAGCGTGTCTAGACAAGTGGGCCTTAGGAAGCATTTCTACGAACAAAGCTATGGAGGTGATGGAATTCCAGCTGAGCTATTTCAAATCCTAAAAGATGATTCTGTTAAGGTGCTGCAGTTAATATGTTAGCAAATTTGGAAAACTCAACAGTGGTCACAGGACTGGAAAATTTACATTTTCATTCCAATCCCAAAGTAGGACAATACCAAAGAATGTTCAAACTACTGAACAATTGTGCTCTTTTTACATGCTAGCAAAATTATGCTCAAAATCCTTCAAGCTAGACTTCAGCAGTACACGAATCTAGAACTTCCAGATGTACAAGCTGGGTTTCAAAGAGGCAGAGGAACCAGAGATCAAATTGCCAACATTCATTGAATCATGGAGAAAGCCAGAGAGTTCCATAAAAACAGCTACTTCTGCTTCATTGATTATACTAAAGCCTTTGCCAACAAAGATCTGTATAGTCAAAGCTATGGCTTTTCCAATAGTCATGTATTGATGTGTGAGTTGGACCATAAATAAGGCTGAGTGCCGAAGAATTGATGCTTTCAAATTGTGTTGCTAGAGAAAACTCTTGAGAGTCCCTTAGACTGCAAGATCAAACTAGTCAATCCTATAGGACATTAACCCTAAATTTTCATTGGAAAGATGTACTGAAGCTGAAGCTCCAATACTTTGGTCATCTGATGTGAAAAGCTGATTCACTGGAAATGACCCAGATGATGGAAAAGGTTGAAGACAGAACGAGAAGGGGGTGCCAGAGGATTAGGTGACTAGACAGCATCACTGAATCAATGGACATGAGTTTGAGCAAACTTTGCAAGATAGTAGAGGACAGTGGAGCCTGATGTACTGCAATCCATGTGGTGGTAGAGAGTTGAACATGACTTAGTGACCGAACAATAACAAAAGTACTTAGAATGTCACTTAAAAGTGCATATAAATCCTTTCATAAATTTGGTGAAAACACATGAATATGTATTTAATCCCTGAACAGGTAAGGGATCTCCATGTAGAAAACAATGGAAGGAATTATAAAAGAAGAAACACAGATTTGAACAAAGCAAGAGGAACAACATTCCTGAATCCTGTGGAATGGAAACCACACTCATAGAAAGTTAGACAGGATGTAACAGCTGAGTAATATATCCCAGATGGAGGATCAAGATTACACCCAAAAAGAACTACATGGAATGATTTTAGGCAATTTATTGGAAAAAGAATTTAGAATTATTACAGTGAAGGTGATCCAAGATCTTGGGAAAAAATGGAGGTAAGATTGAGAAAATGCAAAAAAAAAAATGTTTAACAAAGACTTAGGAGAAATAAGAATAAACAAACAGAGATGAACAATACAGTAAGTAAATGAAAAATGCACTAGAAGGAATCATTAGCAGAATAACTGAGGGATAAAAATGAATAAGTGGCCCGGGAGACAGAGCAGTAGAAATCACTGCCACAGAACAGAATAAGGAAAAGAGAAATAAGAAATGAAGAAACCTTTAGAGAACTCTTAGACGACATTAAACACACCAACATTCACAAAATAGGGTTCCCATAAGGAGAAGAGAAATAGGAACCGAGCAAATATTTGAAGAGATAATTGCTGAAGACTCCCCTAATATTGGAAAAGGAACATTCATCAAAGTCCAGGAAGCACAGAGAGTACCAGACAGGATAAACCCAAGAAGGAACATGCTGAGACACATAGTAATCAAACTGACAAAAATTAAAGACCAAGATAAAATATTAAAAGTAACCAGGAGAAAGTGACAATATATAATGGAACTCCCATAAAATTATCAACTGATTTCTCAGCTCAGACTCTGCAGGCCAGTTGGGAGTGGCATGACATATTCAAAGTGATGGAAGGGAAGAACCTACAACCAAGATTACTCTACCCACCAAGGATCTCATTCAGATTTAACAAAGAAATCAAAAGGTTTACAGACACACAATACCTAAGAGAATTTAGCACCAACAGGCCACTTCTCAACAAATGCTAAATGAACTTCTCTAGAGGGGAAAGAGACCAGTAACTTAAAATAATCTTGTAATATATAGACTGCTATAGCAAAACCTTATGAAAATAGCAAATCCCCAAACTACAACACACACACACAAAAGCAGCCCAAACACAACACTGAAGATGGTCATCTCAACGAGGTCCCACTTCACGCCAGTCAGAATGGCTGCGATCCAAAAGTCTGCAAGCGATAAATGCTGGAGAGGGTGTGGAGAAACGGGAACCCTCTTACACTGTTGGTGGGAATGCAAACTAGTATAGCCACTATGGAGAACAGTGTGGAGATTCCTTAAAAAACTGCAAATAGAACTGCCTTATGACCCAGCAATCCCACTGCTGGGCATACACACTGAGGAAATCAGAACTGAAAGAGACACGTGTTCCCCAATGTTCATTGCAGCACTGTTTATAATAGCCAGGACATGGAAGCAACCTAGATGTCCATCAGCAGATGAATGGATAAGAAAGCTGTGGTACATATACACAATGGAGTATTACTCAGCCATTAAAAAGAATACATTTGAATCAGTTCTAATGAGGTGGATGCAACTGGAGCCGATTATACAGAGTGAAGTCAGTCAGAAAGAAAAACACCAATACAGTATACTAACGCATATATATGGAGTTTAGAAAGATGGTAATGATAACCCTGTATGCGAGACAGCAAAAGAGACATAGACGTATAGGGCAGTCTTTTGGACTCTGTGGGAGAGGGTGAGGGTAGGATGATTTGGGAGAATGGCATTGAAACATGTATAATATCATATAAGAAATGAATCGCCAGTCCAGGTTCGATGCATGATACTGGATGCTTGGGGCTGGTGCACTGAGATGACCCAGAGGGATGGTACGGGGAGGGAGGAGGGAGGGGGGTTCAGGATGGGGAACACGTGTATACCTGTGGCGGATTCATGTTGATGTATGGCAAAACCAATACAATATTGTAAAGTTAAAAAAAATAATAATAAATAAATAAAGATGGTCATCTCACCTCAAGTGGAGAGAACAAGAGAGGAAGGAGAGAAAAAAGACCTATGAAAACAAACCCAAAACAATTAAGAAAACAGCAGTAAGAACATAATGCTGCTGCTGCTGCTGCTAAGTCGCTTCAGTCGTGTCCGACTCTGTGCGATCCCAGAAACGGCAGCCCACCAGGCTCCCCCGTCCCTGGGATTCTCCAGGCAAGAACACTGGAGTGGGTTGCCATTTCCTTCTCCAATGCATGAAAGTGAAAAGTGAAAGGGAAGTCGCTCAGTTGTGTCCGACTCTTAGCGACCCCATGGACTGCAGCCTACCAGGCTCCTCTGTCCATGGGATTTTCCAGGCAAGAGTACTGGAGTGGGGTGCCATTAGTTACCTTAAATGGATTAAGAAATGGATTAAATGCTCCAACCAAAAGACAAAGACTGGCTGACTAGATAGAAAACAAGTCCTGTAGATATTGTGTCTACAAGAGGCCCACTTCAGTCCTAGGGACACATACAAACTGAAAGTGAGGGGATGGAAAAAGGTACAGTAAGTCCCCTACATAAGAACCTTCAAGTTGCAAACTTTCAAAGATGCACACTTTGTACATCTTTCAGGTGTACACTTGCTTGTCCAGTCATATAAGTTAGCATGTCTGGTGTACATTGTCATATGCATGCATCCTCTACAAGTGGTTATGCTTTTGCGTACTGCTGTACAGTGCTGTGTAGAGTACAGTAGTACAGTATCTTTATTTCAGGCCCAGGATGTCCAAAAGCAAGTATAAGAAGGAGAGGTGATGTAGCTGGTACTGCTCAGACATGCCAAGTACCAAGAAAGGATGAAGACAGAGAATGAAATAACGGAAGCAACAAAGAGATTCACGATGCAGGAAATGGCAAGGAGATTTCTTTATTTGAGGAGGCACTGTTAGTTTGTGAGGCACAGGATCCAGATGTAGAATGGTACATGAAAGTTGCAGCAGCTGTTCAGAATGTAATCCAGAGCTACTGTGTCATTTGTGATGAGGAAAAAGGAGCTACTACCTAGACATCACTGGATCCTTTTTTCAAGAGAGCAGATAGAACTGACTCCAGCAAGCAACAGGAACCTGTGCCATCAAGGTCAGGTGTGAGTGAAATTGCAGCTTACTGGCCATGTCCCCACTCTGCTTATCCCTGGTAGTGGGCATAGCTCTCTACTCCCATTGTGAGTGGAACATTAGGATCAATGCAGAGATATTCAGGAGTTGGCAGAATGCCTGTCATAGTGATGTGAGATCTTCAAATCAGAGAGGACAGAAGGATAATGATGTGAGGAGTCAATGGGAGAGCCTCATGATTACCCCTCGTAATCAGATCAGGAGTTCTCCTGGCGGGAACACAAGCAGAAGTGATTGTCTGCACGATGAGTACAGTTGCATGGGAACTCCCCGTTTCCGGTCTGGCATCTTCTAATGTGTGTCCTTTTTTCTTCAAATCTATAACCCAAGCAACACCTAGGCCTAGGAAAGTTATGGTCTTGGCACTGGCTCCTGGGATACTTTAAAGTGATGTTCCCACCCGCTGGTAGAGGGCATTTGGCTTTAGTTTTGGATACTTTTTTCATTTGAATCCATAACCTGTATATTTTAATAGAGTCCTTCAGAGAGCACCCAAGACCAGTTCTCTGGCCCAAAGGTGGAACCTAGAGAAGGGCGAAAGTAGAGGCAGTGGTGGTCAGATTCTACTGGGACTGTTAAGGGGCTGTCTTTTGATTTGGGAGGATTTAAAGTCAATAATAAACCCAATTGAAAAATCAACAATTGAAAGAGGGTTAAAGCAAGTGTGTCCATCTGATATGAGAAAGCTTAGAAGTTTGTGGAAATAAATCAATGAGATGGGAAAACATTTCTGTGAGTGACTGTATGTGCATTGCCATTGAGGAAAACATAGGACTTAAGATTTTGTTATCTTTTTTACAACATTTTGTGTGGTGAGACATCAAGAATTCTTTCTGCATCTGTTCTTACATTCCTCCCCCTGGACTATGATGAACATCTGTCTACCCCTCTGGACTGTGAATTTATTGAGGGCGGACACCATGTGCTATTGAAATTTACATTTCCAACCCTCCCCTCCCCCACAGAGTGCCTGACATATGACAAATCTCCAGTGGATGAAGTTGAATCATCAGCTATCAAATCCTTTTTTAAAAAACTTTTTCTTTTGTATAGTGGTAGAGTTGATTAACAATGTTGTGATAGTTTCAGGTGAACAGCAAAGGGACTCAGCCATATGTGCACATGTATCCATTCTCCCCTAAATGCCTCTCCCATCCAGGCTGCCACATAACATTTGAGCAAAATTCCATGTTCTAAACAATAGACCTTATTGGCTATTCATTTTAAATGTAACAGTGTGTACATGTCCACCCCAAACTCCTGACTATTCCTTCCTCTCATCCTTCCCCCATCAGCTGTCAAATTCTTATAGGTATAAAATTAGCAGAAAAGTTCTGCCTCTCTTTGTGAGATAGCGTTTGGCTTGTCCCCAGATTCTTGAGGTCAACACAGAATCATGTTCATAATCATCCATAAGAGAATCTTTTTTTTTTTTTTTTTGACTGTCTGGAGTAGCCCAGGTGGCTTCCATCTTTGAGGAATGGTTACTGCCCCACAGGACACTCCTGCCAAAACAGGTACGTCTCCAGGTGGTAGAACAAGAGGGCAATGAGTCCCTTTTCAATGAGGAAATGGGCAGAGGAGTACGACCAAATCCAAAAAGAGCTTTGTGAGCAGTGAGCACGCACTGCCTTACCTTACTTCCTCCACTCTGTCCCGTGGCCTCTTCATGTGCTAACATTGTTCTTTAAATTCATATATTGGCATGGTTAGGAGATGACAGTACTGGATCCTGGCGTCCCTCTGGAGCTTGCTATTCTCTCAGCCCAATCTAGTGTCTGGATTTCTTGCTTCAGCTGTTTCTTTTGAGTTTTTAGCACTAACTCAGGAGCCCTGCTCTGAAAGCCCTCTTAGTTTTGGAAAATGGGTGAGTGGGTGCTGAGGTTGGGAAGGGGATTAAAGAAAAGAGTGGGTGAGCAGGTACATGAGGCAGCAAGAGGGAACTTGAGATGGGAAAGGAAATTTGTTAGGGATGCTGGGGTTTCACTATTATGTCCCACTCTCTTTATTAAAGTGTGTACTAAGAAGGCACCCAAAGTAGTGGGATTAAAACTTAGAGATTGTGTTAGGAGGAGAGAGTGTCTAGGGATAAAAATAATGTTGGAATAAAGAATGGAGAACAAAAGGAAACTGGACATAAAAAGAAGAGGAAAGAGACAAAGGACGCATGCACAGAATGCAGAGGACTTGGGTTAGAATCTGTTGGTGTGGAAACCTCTGAAGCTAGTGGAATAGATGCTGCAAACATGCTGGCAGAGAATGGCAGGCTCAGGGCAGCAACCACAGTGGGGCTCGTGCCATTGCTGTTGCTAATGCAGTAGGTCACATTTCTAATTAGCAGCCTTTTTTTCCTTACTGCACTGCTTGAGAAAGAACCAAAGATCACAACCACTTTATGTTGAATCCCAGGTGGTGCTAGTGGTAAAGAATCCATCTGCCAGTGCAGGAGACATAAGAGACATGGGTTAGATCCCTGGGTTGGGAAGATCCCCTGGAGGAGGACATGGCAACCCACTCCAATATTCTGGCTTGGAGAATCCCATGAACAGAAGAGCCTGGTGGGCTACAGTCCATAGACTCAAAGAGTCGCACATGAATGAAGCAACTTAGCACGCAAAGCAACTTAGCACGCACGCACATGGCCTCATTCCTCTTCCTCCCTGTTTTCCTAACTAGATACAGACAACTGAGGGCATTTCAGAGCATTGCCTATGGGATTCAGGAAAGCAGTTTCTGCAGTCAGACTCCCTTCATTTTTTAATTTATTTTTGTCCGTGCGGAGTCTTTGCTGCTTCTTGGGCTACTCTCTAGCTGAGGTGCGCAGGCTTCTCATTGTGGTGGCTTCTCTTGTTGCAGCATGTGAAATCTTCCCAGACCAGGGATCAAACCTATGTCTCTTGCATTCACAAGTGGATTCTTTTCTGTGGAGCCAGCAGGGAAGCCCCTTCCCTTCACCTTTGAAGATGGAGAAGAACATTCTTGCTGTGTCTCCACCTTGCCTGCCTCTGTTGGAGGACTTGCCTGAAACCCCTTCTTGGGTTTCAGAGCTGGGAAGATCCATTTACTCATGAAAAGGATCTGATGCAGCTATGCAGGGAGAATTATCAAAGCCAGAATGGCTCTTAAGTCACCTTCAGGGTGTATGAGACCACATGCCTGCACAGGACTAAATTAAATTGTCTTTGAATTTCCGCAAGAATGTCCATTCTCCACGGCTGATATTATTTCTCGACCTATAACTAAGGTTAGTATTTTCTTCAGCTAACAAATATTCATCTCTTCAATGAAGCGTAAGCCCAGCCCTTAATCCTGAACTGGGTGCTTTTACTGTCACAAACATCTTTAAAGATGTTCTACAACTTTAACTCATCTGGGTGCCTAAAGTGAATTATGGTTTTGTTCCAAAGTTGTTTCAAGTTTCCTGGCAGCTGTTCTGGTTCTCCCAGGGATCATTTACCTCTCACTGTGTTCTGAAGGCCTCGGGGCTCTTGTCCCCTCTCTTGTAAACAGTTTATTTTCTCTCTTTCTCTGGAGAGAAGAGGGAGAATGATCTCTTCTGAGATGATTCAGGTTTTGCACCCTTTATTACACACACACACACACACACACACACAATGTTTTACACATGATTTGTGGGGAACTTGAAGGGAATTTGTGAATTCCTTGAAGCTTATCCAGGCACCTCGATTTAAGTCATCTTAGTTTTAACATAAACATCCTTATTATTTATTTG
The DNA here is from genome assembly GCF_014754425.2 of Oryx dammah. Taxonomy (NCBI): domain Eukaryota; kingdom Metazoa; phylum Chordata; class Mammalia; order Artiodactyla; family Bovidae; genus Oryx; species Oryx dammah. Next base: position 9,614,919 of record NW_024070209.1, on the reverse strand, counting down.
TTTCTGATATTTACCATGTTGCACAGCTATCTAGATTCTTCTCAAAATTCACTCTTTTAAAGCCCTACAGTCTCATTGCATGTCTTCCACCGGCTGCTCATCACACTTTTGAGGGGGCATGCCTGAGTGATGAGGCAGTACAGGGTGGCTCCTTCTTCCTGGGCTCTCTTCCAGGTTTCGAGGGCTCACAGAGATTAACCACTGACGTTTCTAATACTGCCAAGGGCTTCCTGACATGTTTTCAAACACAGAGGGCTGGACCAAAGCTCTGGTGATGGCTGTGGGAGTGACGGCACAGATATCCCCTCAGGAGAGAGCTGGCCGTGGCAGTGTAGTCAGCTGTCTGCCTTTAGCTGCAGTACCTTCAGGACCCACCATAGTGTTCAAGCCCAGACCACTCTCTCCCCAGATAGCTCCTAGTCAGTGAGAGTCTGTTGGGGGTACGAGGCCTGGCCATTTCTGCTAGTGTGGGGCACCCTTTGCATGCAAGCTGGTGGGCCAGCTGAGACTTTCCCAGGGCTATACCTCATATGGAAGCTCCTCCTGCTCAGTCTCCTCCCCACCTTTTTCACAGGCATCAGATTCCCACAGAGTCTCAAGGCCTCCCCAACCTGCCCTCCTCACCCCTTATCTTTCCCAAGTGTTCTCTCAACGAGTCTCTTGCACTTCTAACTCTGTCCTGGTGTCTGCTTCTGGGAGGACCTGAACTGACGCAATTCTACTAATAGGCGACTCTGCTGGTCACTTCTCACAATCCCATACTACCTTCCCAGATTCCTACCCAGAAATCATTCTCACGTCTTGCCAACCCATTTTGTCATAAGGGTAGGAGTTTGCTGGGCGTTGGGCTCCATTCTTTTGTCTGTGCAATTTGCTAGGGTTCATAGGACCACCCCATTAGTATCTTATAAGGTGCTTAGTTTTCCTAGAGATGAGACAGAGGCAAGAAGTAGTCAAAAACATACTTTATTTCTGTATGGAGATTTTTCCAGGATCCCAGGTTGGAAAGGATAGAAATCTTAAGAACTACCTGTCTTTGCTTACATGATTCTTCCTGAAAGCCAGGTCAATAAGTTTAGCTCCCAAGCCCCCTTTTCCCAGGGTTCCACCTAGTCTTTCCGAGAAAAAAGAAATTCCACTGTCTTAGCACTTTAGTGGGAGGTGAGGAAGATAAGAACTCTTGTCCTTTAGTTCTTCCCATTTAGTCTTCCTCCCCATCCCTCAGTTGCTATGGTCCTACTGTGTGTCTATGATATACATCAATTTCTGTCTGTGAAAGAACAAGGAGAAATTGGCACAGTATTAATAGCTCACTGACAGCAACCGGATCCCACAGTTTGGAAGTAACATAACAAAGATGGCCCAATGATGCTTTCTATTTTATCACTACTGAACAGAATATCAAGGAGAAACACTTAGGAGATAAACACAGGGTGATGCATTTCTATAAGAGTGAGACCCATGCACAGTACAAATCATGGTGTTTCTCACACATGGGAGAAGGCAGCACTTTTATCAGTTGAATGGGTGTTGGAGGGTGGGTCAGTGGAAGGCTTGATGGCTCTCTCTCTCAGAGGAAGCGTTCTGCCACATTTGACACTGCCCACTCCTACAATGTGCAGTGATGATGCTGTCCAACCACATCCCTTCAGTTCCTCTAGACTGGCTGATGCTCTCTTTGGAATTATCTCAAAGAACTTCCATTGCAAAAGGCTATCTTAAGGTCTTTGACTTTGACCCCATTACGCTTGTTGAGTGTGGGCCTTTAGAATCCTGTGGAGACTCTGCTTCTCAACTGCCTCCATGCCTGCTGGGCAGCCTAGACCAACTAAGACTGGCGACTTAGCAATGGCTTGTCTGATAGGCTTTCTCAAGAACAGAAGAAGCTGTGTGTTCCCAGCTCAGGGCCAAGTCCAGATCAAGTGTTCAATAGTCCTTGTTAAATTCAACTCTAAACTCTTCCATAGAGAGAAAGTCCCCCTACTCCTTAACATTTTCTTCTTGGGTACTTCTCACAATCATGCCAGTTCTTTACATGCCTCTGATGTGAATAATCCATACACGGCCTGATTCTTTGTTAGAAGTATGACTGAAATGTTTTGGGCACTGACTTTTGTTGCCCCTAAATTAAGTATTCCATCCATGTGTTTACACTGAGCTGGTTTCCTTAGTTTAATCCTTCTCGTTCTGCTTTGGCGAACGTGGCTGTCAGTTCCTTCTGGCTTCTACTATTGCTTTACAGCGTCTTCCTGGCCTGCCAAGGCCCTAGCAGGGTTAGGGCCAGCACAGCTGGTAAAGGCTGCAAACCTGATGTGCACCACTGTTCTCCTTCAACACGATGGATGCAGGACTTGCGCATGCATTCTTCAAACCATGAGGAAGGCATTGATACAGTTACACGTTGTCTCTGCTTTCAGCCGCATCTGGACAAAGCACAGATCTGGAGACGGAAAGAAACTGCATGCTCACCTGCTGTAACCCCAAAACTGTGTTAGGACATGAAGTGCTCTTAGTTCACGACTCTTTGTTGACCGACTCTTCTTCTTTAGGGTTTATTGATCATTCTACCTCTTTTAGGCAGGAGGCCAGCAAAGCCAGTGGCAGGAAAGGAAGATTCAGAGTCTAAAGAGAAGATGCAAGGTGGCCTCTTCCCCCAAATGTGGTTGCAGGGCACAGCCTCCTCAGTCACTGAGCATCTGAGCACATGCCTAATGCTAGTATAAAGAAAAATCTGCAGGAGTGCCCCTGCCCTAAGATAACCAAAAGGCCAGAGCAGGGAGCCCGTGTGTTTGTCTTCCCAGTGGCATTCTCTAGCTGTGAGACCTAGCCTGCTAAGGCCTGATAGAGAGATGCAAGTTTTGACACAAAGTCCTCTGCTCTGTCAAAGGCAAAAATCTTTCAGGAGAAGGAAAGTACTCACAGTTCTAGGACAAATCAGAGAATGTCATATGTGGATATTGATACATGGTCTTAGCAGTTGCTACATCTCTAAGAGCTGGGCATGAAGTCACTAAACTTACTGCTCCTATTATGCAGTTATTGGTCAAACAATAAACACATACAATAAAAAACACATACAATCATTGAACCGATGAATGTTAAAATTTGAAGGGACACCTAGATGATGTCATTCAGCCTCTTAGTTTTACAATAAGGAAAGAGAAGATCAGATTAAGTGTTGCACACTTCTCCTGAGTCTTGGTTCATAACGGACATTAACTAGTATCAGTGGACATATTCTGTTTGCATTGGTGGCTCAGGGTAGTCAAGGGGGACATAATAGAGATGAATTTGAAACTCTCAATCCCATGATACATTGATTTACTGAGATGCCAAGAGGGGCTTCAGAAGTATACCTTATTTTCACTGATGCTTAGAAGAGAAGGTTAAATCTTTCATTCAGATTTTAGCTGGTTTCTCCTTTCATTTACATTATCAAGCAGAGGCTGATGCAGTGTGAGCCAGCAGCTAAAGGAAAATAATCTAAGCAAGACTGAGAACACCTTTATTGAAGTAAGACAGGGTCTTACTTCAGATCAGTTTGATTTGTTTCTGTACTGCAGGAATCACCCTGAAATGAGCACATGCAATTGAAATTAATTCTAGAATCTTGGAACGGATTGTAGAGAAAATCAAGTCTCATTGTACAGGCTCAGAGAAGTCAATGATTTTTTTGGGTCACACAACGTGTGTGTGACAAAGATATAGAAGAATGTAGGTTTTTAACTCCAGAATGGAATGTTTTCCTCAAATTATTCTCAGCCTTTCACAAGCCCCAAGGGTGTTTCTTATGGATTTGATACCGAAGATTTATCCATGCATGCAAGACAAAGATAGAGTTGGCCATGCCTGCTGAAAGCCCCGTGGTCTAGGAGAGCATGTTGGAGTAGAAGCTGAAGCTCTCCATCGTGGTCTTAGAGTCGCTGTGAGAGGGGTCATTGGAGATCTGGTCCAGGGATGAGGGCACGGCCTTGGGGCCTTCCTCCAGGTCTTCATCATGAGTCCCCACCACTGTGGAGACAGTGGTCTCCAGGCGGCTGACTTTATAGATGCTGCCTTGGGTCTGGAGGTACCTAGTGGATTTCATTTCGAACCCTTCATGGTCACCAGTACTGATGAAAGGGCAGCACCGAAAGGCATGCTTGAAGCCCAGACGGAACCTGGAAAGAGAGTGAATGGACAAGTAACGCTTGAGTATGGCCTGCTATCAGGGGTGTTCCCACCATTGCAGAAGCTGCTTAATATGAGGGTATACCCAAATGAGACTCTGTCTTCTTCTTCTTTTTTTTTTTAAATTAATTGATAACTGGAGATGCTAAGGGCAAAAAATTCAAAGGTCAGTCATCAAGGTCAACTCCAGGATTAGAACCCAAGTTCATGTGAAATGCAAGTCTGTACTGAGGGTGGCAGTTGAAATATGGTGCCTCCACTGGCTCTGGTTCAGTTCAGCATCAGTAAAAACATTCACCAAGTGTTCATTATATGCACAACACAGTGTCAAGACCCAGTCCTTTCCCTCAAGTAGCCCACTGACTTTCTACCAGTCGTGTCCCTTCAATGTGCCTCAGTTTCCCTGTGTTTTAAGCAGGGAGAATCAGCTTTTACTTAAAAGATGTGCTGAGAGATTTAATCTAGAAATGTTTAGGCAGGTTGTGAGGCTCTTAGAAGAAAGAGACATCTGTGAGTTAAACAAAGACTATTTGGAAAAGTCCCAGAGAATATCTGTCTTCAAAGTCATAGCCCCTGAGTGTCTCATTCATGGAAGGCTCGTTATAGGTTGATAAGTGTTGGCCATAAATGTGACAAATTTTTTATCCCTCCCCTTCCTTCTCCTGTCTCCCTTCTTCACACAGAGACTGAGGTGGTGCTCCAGATGACTGAACTGCCATCACAGCTTCCCAGCTCCCTTTTGGAGACTCTGTACACTGTGGTGGATTCCTTATTGCTAATCACCATTCCTGAGGGTTCTTTCTTTTCTTACTTGTCTGAAGTTGGCTTCCACTTCAGGGGAGGCTCTCCTGGGCCCTGTGGCCAAACAAAGGCAGAATCAGGCCTTTGAGGCTCTGACTTCTTTTTGCTTACCCTGTCCTGCTAGAAGTGCTGGAAGAAACTGGACAAAGCTACCTAAAAACATTTTTTAAAGACTTTTTTTTGATGTGGACAATTTTTAAAGTCTATTGAATTTGTTACAATATTGATTTTGGTTTGTGTTTTGGTTTTCTGGCTGCAAGGTATGTAGGATCTTAGCTCCCCAACCTGGAATTGAACCCACCCCACCCCCGTTGCATTGGAAAGTGAGGTCTTAACCACTGGACTGCCAGGGAAGCCCCTGCCCAGATGGGATGGCAAGAGGAAAATGAGAGACCAGAGAAGGGAAAAAAGTGCCATGTGGTGGATAACATTCGAGTGGCATCAATCTCTCTCTCTTGTTCTCTCTCACTCTCTGACTCATTCATTCTCTGACTCTTTCTCTCTCTGATTCTCTGCCTCTTTCTGCATGCACAACTCTCTGTGCATGAGATCCTTAGAGCAGATTGAACAAAATCATGAACTTGATCCAGCTGGCAGCCTGATTTATGTGTATTAATCACAGAGAGTTTTTATCTGCCCTGCACCCGACCCTCCAGTACTGACTTAGTAACCAGTGTTTAAAAGTCTGAAGATTTCAAATACGGGTATGTGTTTCTGGCTCCTATTGGAAAGGAAAAAAGGTCTACTCATGGCTCCTGTTCCTGCATGGTGACAAGACCATTTGTCTTTGTAGTCCCCAAGCAGCCAACCTAATTGAGCAGAGCCGGCTGAGAGAGGAGTGAGTGGTGCAGACTATAGAAAACTAATTATCACATGGTTCAGTCAGCAGGGATTCAACAGAGGGATTATTAGGTTCTTGTCCTGGAGAGAGTATGGGGGATGAGGGCCTTACCTGTCATTGAGACAGCAGTAGATGATGGGGTTGTACATGGTAGAGCTCATGGCCAGCCACATGATGGCCAGGTAAACCTGCTGAATAAACTTCTCCAGGTAGAGATCAGGGTTGATGTAAGGCAGGAGGAAGAAGATGTGGAAGGGCAACCAGCAGATGGCAAAGGTGCATACAACAACGATCATCATCTTAACCACCTGGCAAGAGAGTGAGACAGGTAAGACTAGCAGCACATCTTCCCTTTATAACGGTTATTTTCTCCCTTGATCGGCCCACTTACTGTGCACAGTGTGATATGTGATATAAAGTAACTATTGATATAATAACACCTTTCAAGGTGGAGGAAGGACCATTTATATGTGGTACCAAAGGACTTTTTGGTTATATCAGTGATTCCCAGAGAGTGGCCCCAGGACCAGGAACATAAATATCACCTGAGAAGTTGTCAGGAATGCAAATTCTTAGACTGCATTCCAATCTAACTGAATCAGAAACTTTGAATGTGGGACTCAGAATTCAGTGTTTGAGAAGGCTTTCTGATTATTCTCATGTGCATTCATGTTCGAGAATAGCATATCATTCTTCTGGGCAATGGCTGGAGAAGCCAAGGGAGACCAGATTAATGCGCAAAGGCTGTTCAAGAGGAAAAGATCCAGGAATGGGGAGAAAGCAGCAGAAGGAAAAGGGCCATGAGTCAGAGTAGGCTGCTAGACTTGAAGACTCTGGGGGAGGGAAAGAGAATGGGTAGGATCTGGATAGCTGCAGCAAGGGACTGTCAGATGTTTAAAGGGAATATTCATAAAATGGCTTTATGAATTTAGGGTGATGTAACCCATTCCTTTTTATTCCCAAGACTTCTTGAGAGAAAGAATGACCTAGAAGATGTGTGGCCAATATAGTAGAATAGGAAGGCAGTGAGTTCATCTCCTCGCATGGGCACACCAGAATTACAACCAGTTACAAAGAAACTATATATGGGAAATGGAGAAGGAGATGGCACTCCACTCCAGTACTCTTGCCTGGAAAATCCCATGGATGGAGGAGCCTGGTAGGCTGCAGTCCATGGGATCGCTAAGAGTTGGACAGGACTGAGTGACTTCACTTTCACTTTCACTTTCATGCATTGGAGAAGGAAATGGCAACCCACTCCAGTGTTCTTGCCTGGAGAATCCCAGGGATGGCGGAGTCTGGTGGGCTGCTGTCTATGGGGTCGCACAGAGTCAGACACGACTGAAGTGACTTAGCAGCAGCATATATGGGAAAAGCTGAAGGCTAGCAGAAAAGATTTTCTGCAGCTAAAGATATAAAGAAGGAATCACAATGAGATGGGTAGGAGGAATAGAGATGCAATATAGTAAAGATCCATACCCTTGGGAAGGTAAACCACAAATGGAAGGATAATCGCAATTGCACAGTTCCTCCCCAAGGAACAAGAGGCCTGAGCCCCACACTGGGTTCCTAGTGAGTCCTGAACTGGGAACACAACACCCAAGACTCTCTGTCTTTGAAAGCCACCAGGGCTTATACCCAGGAGTGCGAGAAGATTGTAGGAAACAGAGATTCTGTTCCTAAGAGAGCCTGATTCAGACCTACCTGCTGATCTTGAAGAGTCTCCTGGAGAGGCAGGTGGCAAACAGGATCACCTCCAGGGATGAATATACTGGTGGCAGTCATTTTAGGGAGTTCATCCTACCTTGAGGACATTGGTTTTGGCAAATGTCATTTTGGAGTTCTCCTTTTAGCCTATTAGACCTGGGAGCTTACCCACACACCAGTGGGCTGGTATCAGCCCCAGAGCCCTCATTGACCCAAAGCCACATGCCCTAGAACCTATCCCTGTGCACTAGTGGCCAACAGTCACCACACAAGGCAGGTCTGGCAGTGAACTGGGCTGGGAGCCTCACCTACAAGCATGCCCACAGTAGTCAGATCCACCACAACAGAACAGTGCACACAGCGCACATAGGGGGCACCCTTAGAGCACACGGCTCTGCTGACCAGACAGGAGTGTGCCGCTGGGTCCCACTGCACAGCTCCAACATAAAGCCACTTCTCCAAGGTTAGAACTTGTGATCAACTTACCTGATACATAGAAATAAGCACAGAGAAATCAACATGCAAAAAAAGAAGATCATGGCATCTGGTCCCATCACTTCATGGGAAATAGGTGGGGAAACAGTGGAAACAGTGGCAGACTTTATTTTTTGGAGCTCCAAAATCACTGCAGATGGTGACTGCAGCCATGAAATTAAAAGGTGCTTACTCCATCTAGTCAAAGCTATGGTTTTTCCAGTAGTCATATATGGATGTGAGAGTTGGACCATAAAGAAGGCTGGGCACTGAAGAATGGATGCTTTTAACTGTGGTGTTGGAGAAGACTCTTGAGAGTCCCTTGGACTGCAGGGAGATCAAACCAATCAATCCTAAAGGAGATCAATCTTGAATATTCATTGGAAGGACTGATGCTAAAGCTGAAACTGCAATACTTTGGCCACCTGATGTGAAGAGCCGACTCATTGAAAAAGACCCTGATGCTGGAAAGAATTGAAGGCAGAAGGAGAAGGGACAACAGAGAGTGAGATGGTTGGATGGCATCACTGACTCAATGGACACAACTTTCAGCAAGCTCTGGGAAATGATGAAGGACAGGGAAGCCTGGTGTGCTGCAGTCAGTGGGATTAGAGTTGGACATGGCTGAGCAACTGAACAACAAATTGCCATTTTCTTAATTATTTGGGGTTTGTTTTTGTAGATCTTTTTCTTCTCTTATATTTTCTGACTATATAAGTCTCTTTAACATTTGTTGTAAAGCTGATTTGGTGGTAGTAAATTCTCTTAACTTTTGCTTGTCTGTAAACCTTTTGATTTCTCCGTCAATTTGAATGAGATCCTTGCTTAGAGTAATTTTGGTTGTAGATTTTTCACTTTCAGTATTTTAAATATATCCTGTCATTCCTTTCTGGCCTGCAGAGTTTCTTCTGAAAGATTAACTGTTAAATGTATGCAGTTTCCTTTGTATGATACTTGTTGCTTTTCCCTTGCTGCTTCTAATGTTCTTTCTTTGTCTTTAATCTTTGTTAGATTGATTAGTATATGTCTTGGCATGTTTCTCTTTGGGTTTATCCTGTATGGGACTCTGTGCTTCTTGGATTTGATTGACTGTTTCCTTTCCCATGCTGGGGAAATTTTCAACTCCTCTAGTCTCTTCAAAAATTTTCTCATACTCTTTCTTTTCTCTCCTTTTTCTTCGAATGTTGGAGCATTTAATATTGTCCCAGAGGTCTCTGAGACTATCCTTAGTTCTTTTCATTCTTTTTCCTTTATTCTGCTCTTCAGCAGTTATTTTACACCATTCTATCTTCCAGCTCACTTATCCATTCTTCTGCCTCAGATATTCTGCTATTGATTCCTTCTAGAGTATTTTTAATTCCAGTAATTGTGTTGTTTGTCTCCGTATGTTTATTCTTTATTTCTTCTATATCTTTGTTAATTGATTCTTGCATCCTCTACATTCTATTTTTGAGGTTTTGGATCATCTTTGCTATCATTATTCTAAATTCTTTTCTGGTAGTTTGCCTATTTCCTCTTCATTTATTTGGACTTCTGTGTTTCTAGGTTGTTCCTTCATTTGTGCAGTATTTCTCTGCCTTTTCTTTTCTTTTTTTTTTTTTAACTTATTTTGTTTGAGGTCTCCTTTTCCCAGGCTTTGAGGATGAATTCTTTCTTCCTTTGGTTTCTGCCCTTGTAAAGTTGGTCCAGGGGTTTGTGTAAGTTTTATGTAGGGTGTGACTTGTACTTGCATTCTTTTGGAAGGGGGTGAGTTTTTATTTTTATCCTTCTGATGGGCAGGGTTGAGTGAGGTGGTAATTCTGTCTGCTGATGATTGGGTTTGTATTTTTGTTTGTTGTTTGGATGAGCCATCTTGTGCAGGGTGCTACAGGTAGTTGGGTGATGCTGGTATACAAGTGGTTGCTTGTATACAAGTGGTTGCTTTGGTGGTATTTCTCACTATTTGATACTCCCCAGGGTTAGGAGTTCTCTGGTAGTCTAGTGTCTTGGAGTCAGTGCCCCCACTCCAAAGGCTCAGGGTTTGGAGATTCTCCAGGGAACAGAGATTCCAGAGGTGGTTTAGTATGACATTAAATGGGATTAAAATGAATATACAAAAATGAGAAACAAAAGACACATCCCAGACCAATAGCAATGACAAAAATTAGGCAAATTATAACTAAAATAATACAATATACACACATACATATACACCCATAAACAAATCCAAAACAGTAAAAAAAAAAAAAAAAGTACAATAGATAGACCCGTTGAATAAAGGAAACCAAAAATTATATCCACCAGTTAAGAAGAAAGCTAACTAAAGCACAAACTGGAAAACAAAACTAAAATAAGGTGTCATCTGGGGAATAAAACAATGAAAACAGGACAAACCAACTATATGGTGAGAAAAAGAAAGAAAAGAACAGAAGAATAGAAGGGTAAAGTTCAATAGAGGTAGATAAAGAACACACACAGATTTGTTGCATTTCTATATACTACTAATGAACTATCAGAGGAGAAATTAAGAAAAGAATCCCATTTACAATTGCATCAAAAAGACTTAAATATTTAGGGATAAACTGAACCAAGGATCTAGAAGAATTGTACATGGAAAACTATAAAACACTGATAAAATAAATTGAAGAAGACACAAACAAAAATCAATGTAGACCAATATATAGCATGCTTACAGATGAGAAGAATTAATATTGTTAAAATGACCAACTACTCAAGGCAACAAACAGACTCAATGTAATTTATCAAAATATCAAAGACAGTCTCACAGAACTAGAACTAATAATTCTAAAATTTATATGGCCACACAAAAGACTCCAATTAGACATAACAATCTTGAGAAAGAAGAACAAAGCTAAGGGTATTATGCTCCTAATTTCAAAAAGCTATGCTAAAATCTATAGTAAACAAAACAGTATGGTACTGGCACAAAGCAGACACAGAGCTCAACAGAACAGAATAGAGATCCCAGAAATAAACCCACACTCATATGGTCAATTAATCTATGACAACAGAGGCAAGAATCTACAAGGGGGGGAAAGAAAGCCTCTTCAACTAAATATGTTGGGAAAGCTGACTGCTGCATACAAAATAACCAGACTGGCTCACATTGTCACATAATGATTGGACATAAAATCAAAGTGGATGGAATAAATAAATTCAAAGTGGAGGAAAAACTTAAATGAAAGACCCCAAACCATAAAACTTCTAGAAGAAACCATAAGCACCACCCTTTTTGACACTGGTCTCAGCTGGTTTTTTATTTGTCTCCTCAGGCAAGGGAAACAAAAGCAAAAATAAGCAAGTGGGACTACATCAAAATGAAAAGCTTTTGCACAGTGAGGGAAACCACAAATAAAGCAAAAGGCAGCCTACTGAATTGAAGAAGATAGTTGCAAACAATATATCTGTTAGGAGATTAATATCCAAAATACGCAAAGAACTCATATAATTCAACATCAAGAAGGCCATACAACTGCATTAAAAAAATAAGCAGGGACTTGTATAGATTTATGTAAAGATTCCCAACATCACTAACCAATAGGGAACTGCAAACCAAACCACAATGAGATATCACTCACATGTTTCGTAAGGCTATATCACAAAGACAACAACTAAGTGCTGGCAAGGAGAAACTGTTAGTGGAAACGGAAGCTGGTGCAGCCGCGCTGGAAAACATTATGAAGGTTCCTTAACGAATTGAAAATAGAACACCATGCTAAGTCACTTCAGTCGTGTCCGACTCTGTGCAATCCTGTAGATGGCAGCCCACCAGGCTCCACCGTCCCTGGGATTCTCCAGGCAAGAACACTGGAGTGGGTTGCCATTTCCTTCTCCAATGCATGAAAGTGAAAAGTGAAAGGGAAGTCACTCAGTTGTGTCTGACTCTTCATGACCTCATGGACTGCAGCCCACCAGCCTCCTCTGTCCATGGGACTTTCCAGGCAAGAGTACTGGAGTGGGGTGCCATTGCCTTCTCCATCTGTTACCTATAGGTAATATCTATAACTGACCCCCACAGATTTCTCTTGAGCAGTCTACTGAGTTTCAGTATAGTTGCTTTGATGGCATTTCTTAGGTGGTGGTGGTGGTGGTTTAGTTGCTAAGTCGCGTCCGACTCTTGCAATCCCATGGATTCCTCTGTCCCTGGGATTCTCCAGGCAAGAATAGTGGAGTGGGTTGCCAATAGGATCCAGCAACTCCACTCCTGGGTATTTATCCAAAGGGAACAAAGACACTTTGAAAAGATTCATGCACCCTGATGTTTATAGCAACATTACAATGGCGAAGATATGAAAGCAACCTAAGTGTCCCCTGATAGAGGAATGGGTATAAAAATGCATATACATACAATAGAATATTACCCATCATTAAAAATAAAACTTGTCATTTGGGACAACATGGATATATCCAGAGGGTATTATTCCAAGAGTAAATCAAATACCATATGACTTCACTTATATGTGGACTCTAAAAGCAAAACAAAGAAACAAACAAAACAAAAGCAGATTCACAGATGTAGTGAATAAGAGTGGTTGTCAGAAAGAAGGGGGATGGACAGGGGGATGAAATGGGTGAAGGGGAGCAAGGGGTACAGACCTCAAGTAAGTCATGGGGATATAATAAGCTACATAAGGAATATGGTCCATAGTATTTTAATAGCTTTGTGTAGGGACAGATGGTTACTGGAATTATTGTGGTGATAATGGACGCAAATGTCCAATCATTAGGCAATACACCTGAAACTAAATACTATTGTAAGTCGACTATATTTCAATTAAAAAGAGCTATCTAGCATCTGCACAATGAAATAGTATGCAAAGTGGTACCAAAAGAGGGGCAAAAAAGAATGAGAAAGCTGTTTCTATATTGAGTTTTGAAGATTTTGTGGATACTGTTAAATTTATGAATGAGGGGAAGAAAAGTGCATATTTACTGTTTATGTAAAAAAGAACAGAATATATGTTTATTTGGCTTATAAATACATTACAATATCTGAAAGGATTAATAACAAATAACGGTGGTTACCATGGTGAGTGTGTGTGTGCATACGTGCATAAACATTTGGGAACTCAGTAGACAGAGGACCTAGAAAGGAGTGAGCCTTTTCATGGTAATCCTCAATATATTTTTTGACTTTTAATTTTCAAACAATTTAAGACTCTTAAAAAGTTGCAAAAATCGGACAGAGAATTGTCAGGTACCCATGGCAAAGCTTCTCCCAGTGATACCATCTTACATAGCTATGCCACACCATCAAAATCAAGAAACTGATGATAGTACAGTACTATTAACTACAGGCTGTATTTGGAATTTGCCAGCTTTTACATGTTCTTTTTTGGTGTATAGTTCTATGAAATTTTATCATATGCAGAGATAAGTAAAAAATCCACAGTAATCAGGATATAGAACTGCTCCATTATCGCAAGGAAATTCACTCATGCAATCCCTTTGTAGGCAGATTCTTCCCCCAGTTCTAATCCTGGCAATTCCCAGTTTGTTCTCCATCACCATAGTTTTGTTTCTTTTAGTGCTTTTCGATGTTTGAATGAAATGAACGTTTTATTTTGTCAAATTGTAATAACTAAAGAGAACTGAATAGCTCTTCATGCTTCTGTAGGTAAATCTATGTGCTTGTGTTTTAATGCATTGACAGTTTTCTGTTAGTTTTAGGGTGAGAATGAGGGGGCTTATGCCTGTACAAGCAGGCCTAGGTTACAACACATTGAAGGAAGATTTCTTCCTCCCCTCCTTTCTACAGTTCTTGGGACACAGGGACTGCCTCCAGGACTCCCGAGGCTCTGGGGCTCACATGCTTACCAGGCTGTCACCTGTGCCAGGGTGGGGTAAGTGCTGCTAGCCCTTTGCTCACCTTGCGCTTGGCAGAGACTTGCTCGTGGTAGCGGTCAGAGGAGTCCCCAGGGATCTCACTGGCCCACAGTGTGATGCCCACCACAGTGTAAGCATAACCTATCACCAGCAGGGGGAGGAAGTAGATCAGCACAGTCACGCAGATGTGGTACCTGCAAGAAGGTGAGTGAGAGCAGTCAGTTCAAGAAGTACAGGGCTGGTTACTTGTCAGCCTTGACAGTTACCTGTCTCAGACTAGCTACTTGCATGAATAAGTAGGTGATCTATTAGTGGGTAAAGGAGAGAAAGCAAATCTTTTTGACATGTTTTTCTTGTGGACTTTTCCATAATGGAGATTCCTGTTCAGAATGAAAAGAATAAACATAATGAAAGGGAACTGAATTTGTTGAACATTTATGGCAATTTTAGTTCAATATTGCTTACTGTTCCCTCCAAAGGAAAATGCAAACTTGGGCTGAATTAATAGTATATTTTCTAGAATAAAGAAGGTGATTGTACCACTCACTAGTACTTGTCAGATTTAAAGTTAGGTTTAGTTTTGATGCAGGGACACACATCAATAGAACAACTAGTACATTCAGATGAGAACAATTGTGATGGTTAATGAGACTTGTTTAGTTGCTAACTTGTGTCTTAATCTTTTGCAATTCCATGGACTGTAGCCAGCCAGGCTTCTCTGTCCATGGGATTTCCCAGGCAAGAATACTGGAGTAGATTGCCATTACCTTCTCCAACTGGATCTTCCTGACCCAAAGATCAAACTCGTGTGTCGTGCATTGGCAAGTGAATTCTTTACCACTGAGCCAGCCAAGCTATTCTAAATGACAAATGGATTCACAGATGTAAGTGTAATTATCTTGGAGAGAGAAAAAACTTATCCCAGAATTAGGATCAGTAGGTGAGAGCTACAAAGTTTAAGCTACTTCTAAGCATAGTTCTTAAATATATATCTCTTGATGGAAGCTGTCTGGGTCTCTGAGTTACTGCTTGAAGGCCAGTTACCAAAGGACCTGAGTCTGACTGGAACATGAACAGGAAACAAACCTTTGCGTTAGCCCACAGATTCTGAGGTTTCCTACGATGGCACAACTTGTTCTATTCTGTTTAAAGTGAGGGCCATTGTAAGTTGGACATTTAAATAAGTTATTTGAATTTTGAGAAAGAATATTTTTTCTCAGAGGGTCCTTGGAAGGTGTGGCTAGTTATAGGGCTTTCCCTCTGATGTGCGTGTAATGCAAAAGCTCAGAATTTCTAATATAATAATATGAGAACAGCTAATATTTGGGAAGGTTTACTCTAGGTCACTGTGTTAATAATTACATTAATGATAGTGTTAATAGCAGAACTGGAAGTTAGATTTTATTTAGTGAAGAACACAATACCAAGGACTTTACTGGCAATATTTCTTTAACCCTCAGAACAAGGGTAGTGAGAAATGGAGTATTTCTCATACATACAAACAAGTATGTCCCAGTCATCAGCAATTCCATCCCTCCAAATGTGAATTTCTGAGCCTAGAGGGCACCCAGAAAGAACAATATCTACTATTCAACAGCCTCAGCCACTCCCCAAGGTAAGCACTGAGAAGCTGGGGTGTGTGTATGTGAAAAGCATTAGAAACTGGCCCAAGATAGCTGAGATACATATGAAAGAAATGACTTCAGTGAGCCCAGGCTCTTGTATCTGCTCACATATAAAAAGCACTAAATTACTTGAGATATCTGGTTTTCTTTAATTAACAATAATCTTTTGATGTTCAGACTACTTGCCCCTTGTTGCAAATTTCTATATAACTTGACTCCTCCTCCTGCCTCCTCAGAGCAGTTCTCTCAGGGTTACTTGAGATGCTGTCTCCTGGACTTGAAGTCCTAAAAATTTCCATCAAATAAAACATAACTCCCATCTTCTAGGTTGTGATTATTTTTTAAATGGACAGTTTTGGCAGTCAACAAAGGGATCCAGAATGGATTCCTCTCCTCGACCTGAACTCTACAAGAATCTGGAGCCTTGGTACCAGCGGAGGTCTCTTGTGCCCATCTGCTTCCTTGAAATCCAGGCAGATTTGAGTGAATCTTCCTGGATCTCAGATCTCCTCTATTGGTTGATGACCTTGAGTTTTATTGGGGGGAAAAGGTTATCTTTGAAACTTGGTTTCAAGAAGAGGCACCTGGGTTTCTCAGTTTAGACACTGAGTGGGACATCCTCAAAGTCCTGGGAAGAGTTTTCTCAATGTGGGTGCTGAGTAGGATATCCTCAGTGTTAAGGCACTGGGAAGACTCATTTTGGATACTGAGTGGTTAGCCTCAGTTTAGAGACTGAGAAGACTGCTCAAACACGAATAAGGTGGGACTGAGTTATTAGAGGGGAAGACTGGCTTGTTGTTTTTCCTTGACTTGGCTACCTTAATAGAGTTTGTCAAAATAAAACAGAAATCTTCTGAGAGCTTCTGAGCTCCAAAAAGGGACTCTCTTCCTGGCTGGCAACGGCTTTCTCAGATAACTGAGAAATTTGCAGGAGTGGTGGAAGCAAGACCTCATGCCATGCAGCTTGTTCCTACAGGAAAACCCACTCATGTAATTAACAAACTGCTCAACAGGGGACACACGCAAGAACTGGCTATCCTACAATCTGAGCATCCATGGAAGTCTTATATTCCACTGGGAAACCCGAGACACATAAAATGGGGCTTAAACAACTCTGGGGCAAAACCAGAGAACTTAAGCTCCCAAAAAGCACCTACTTGCCCATCACATGCAATTTTATGTCAACAAACTAACTTCAAAATGGAAAATAAATGTTTCAAAATAAGAAGGAATGAGAAATCACCAATATCCATGCAAAACTTACAGGTGTTTACTTGATTGGAAATTGGAAGAAATCTCACCATGGAAATTGAGGGGGCTTTTTCATTGCCTATGCAATTAAGTTCCATTAAGGTGAAAAGCTGGCTTAGTAAAAAAATATATTTTCAGACTTTAAACAAAGACTTTCTAGAGGGAAACTTGCATTTCTCTGTGCCTTTGAGATGTAAACGTTCTACCTGATCTTCCTAGGTCGTTCTGTGCTTGTTTGATTTGTTTGTTTGTGTTTTTGAAAACTTGGTCTTGAGAGTAAAATTCTCTGGGTTTAGATTACATCCTCTCCCACTCTCTTATGGGGAGGTCTTTTGCATCTAAATGGTTTGAATTTCTATTGAGATATATTTTATTGGTGGCCAATTGATGGATCATTTAAAATTGGAAAAACTAACTGGTAAATCTAAAGCATGCTCATCATAGCCAGCGGTCTCGCTGGTACCTATAAACAAAAATCAAACTAAAGGTGAAATTATGTATCTAATAATTAAACTAAGGACTTCCATAGTTTATTTAAAACAAGTTTAAAAAACTGGATTGAGAAGCTTCATTTGTGGTCTGTGCTTCTTCTCAATGGGTTTTACAATGTCTAAAAAGAGTATTAAAATAATTATAATATAAGCATGAAAAACCTGTAAGGAAAGTCTGACTATAATTCCCAACAAGTTAGAATTTCTTTAAGCTGTTATCTCAAATGAATAAAGAAATATTTGGATGATTACTTAAAATGGGACCAATAAAATGTTAGATTAAAACAAGACTTGAAATTACTACACTTCAGTTCAGTTCAGTTCAGTCGCTCAGTAGTGTCCGACTCTTTGCGACCCCATGAATCGCAGCACGCCAGGCCTCCCTGTCCATTACCATCTCCCGGAGTTCACTCAGACTCATGTCCATCAAGTCCGTGATGCCATCCAGCCATCTCATCCTCGGTCATCCCCTTCTCCTCCTGCCCCCAATCCCTCCCAGCATCAGAGTCTTTTCCAGTGAGTCAACTCTTCCCATGAGGTGGCCAAAGTACTGGAGCTTCAGCTTTAGCATCATTCCCTCCAAAGAAATCCCAGGGCTGATCTCCTTCAGAATGGACTGGTTGGATCTCCTTGCAGTCCAAGGGACTCTCAAGAGTCTTCTCCAACACCACAGTTCAAAAGTATCAATTCTTCAGCGCTCAGCCTTCTTCACAGTCCAACTCTCACATCCATACATGACTGCTGGAAAAACCATAGCCTTGACTAGATGGACCTTAGTCCGCAAAGTAATGTCTCTGCTTTTGAATATGCTATCTAGGTTGGTCATAACTTTTCTTCCAAGGAGTAAGCGTCTTTCAATTTCATGGCTGCAGTCACCATCCGCAGTGATTTTGGAGCCCAAAAAAATAAAGTCTGACACTGTTTCCACTGTTTCCCCATCTATTTCCCATGAAGTGATGGGACCAGATGCCATGATCTTCATTTTCTGAATGTTGAGCTTTAAGCCAACTTTTTCACTCTCTTCTTTCTCTTTCATCAAGAGGCTTTTTAGTTCCTCTTCACTTTCTGCCATAAGGGTGGTGTCATCTGCATATCTGAGGTCATTGATATTTCTCCCAGCAATCTTGATTCCAGCTTGTGTTTCTTCCAGTCCGGCATTTCTCATGATGTACTCTGCATAGAATTTAAATAAGAAGGGTGACACTATACAGCCTTGACATACTCCTTTTCCTATTTGGAACCAGTCTGTTGTTCCATGTCCAGTTCGAACTGTTGCTTCCTGACCTGCATATAGGTTTCTCAAGAGGCAGGTCAGGTGGTCTGGCATTCCCATCTCTTTCAGAATTTTCCACAGTTTATTGTGATCCACACAGTCAAAGGCTTTGGCATAGTCAATAAAGCAAAAATAGATGTTTTTCTGGAACTCTCTTGCTTTTTCCATGATCCAGCGGATGTGGGCAATTTGATCTCTGGTTCCACTGCCTTTTCTAAAACCAGCTTGAACTTCAGGGAGTTCACGGTTCATGTATTGCTGAAGCCTGGCTTGGAGAATTTTGAGCATTACTTTACTAGCATGTGAGATGAGTGCAATTGTGCAGTAGCTTGAGCATTCTTTGGCATTGCCTTTCTTTGGAGTTGGAATGAAAACTGACCTTTTCCAGTCCTGTGGCCACTGCTGAGTTTTCCAAATTTGCTGGCATATTGAGTGTAGCACTTTCACAGCATCATCTTTCAGGATTTGTAAGAGCTCAACTGGAATGCCATTACCTCCACTAGCTTTGTTCATACAAAAGGGACACCTACTGGTTCCCAACATTAAAAGCCAAATGAGTCCATCCTATTTACCTCAGGTTTTACAATATATATTAAAGAGGCTGAATGAATCACAAGGTGGAATCAAGATTGCTGGGAGAAATACCAACAAGCTCAGATATGCAGATGACACCACCCTAATGGCAGAAAGTAAAAGAGGAACTAAAGAGCCTCTTGATGAAGGTGAAAGAGGAGAGTGAAAAAGTTGGCTTAAAACTCAACATTCAAAAAACTAAGATCATGGCATCTGGTCGCATCACTTCATGGCAAATTGATGGGAAAACAAGACAAAAGAAAGAAAAACACCAATACAGTATACTAACACATATATATGGAATTTAGAAAGATGGTAATGATGACCCTGTATGTGAGACAGCAAAAGAGACACAGATGTGTAGAGCAGACTTTTGGACTCTTAGGGAGAGGGAGAGGGTGGGATGATTTGGAAGAATGGCATTGAAACATGTATACTATCATGTAAGAAATGAATCGCCAGTCTATGTTCAATGCAGGATGCAAGATGCTTGGGGCTGGTGCACGGGGATGATCCGGAGAGATGATGTGGGGTGGGAGGGGGGTTCATGCTTGGGAGCTCATGTACACCCATGGCGGATTCATGTCAATGTACGCCAAAACCAATACAGTATTGTAAAGTAAAATAAAGTAAAAATAAAAATTAAAAAAAGAAATTAAAACAAAACGAAACAAATGGAAAAAAAGAAGAAAAACAAACAAATAAATAAACAAACAGAATCTAATTAAACTTAAAAGTTTTTGTATTGCAAAAGGAACTGTTAGGTAGTTAGAATAGGAAAAAGGAGTCCAGAATGGCAGTGGCTAAAAACAAGGAAGGGAAAAGCCCACAAAAATAGAACAAAGGAAGGTCTGGGGACCGGAGTGAGGACCTCAAGTAGAACAAACAGCACTCCGGCTAGCCCAGTTTACACAGGGCAGGCCCAGGGGAAGGGAAAAACATATAAAAAGAGGAGCCAAATGGCTGGGGGTCTCCCTCTCATGTGCGCTCTCTCTCTCTTCTCTTTGCATCTTTTGGGTTGGCATGCCCTCATGCCTCAAGGACATATTTTCCTTTATTTTCTAAATAAAACTGAGCTGTACATGGAGCTGTAACACTCTGTACAGATCTTTCTGAGAGCCATAACACTGATCTGTCCAAGAGCTGTGACATGGTCTGTCCAAGAGCTATGACACACCGAGGGCTTTAACGTCCGTCTCTTCAAATTTTTGTTGTGATGGGACAGAACCAAGGAAATGACACAGTCCTCTGACAGAACCATGGACAAAATGAAAATGCAAACTGCTGAATGGGGGAAAATATTTATAAATGATATAACTGATAATGGTTCAATATTCAAAATATATAAACAGTTTATACAACTCAATATCAAGAAATAACCCAATTAAAAAGTAGACAGAAGAAGATCTGAATAGACATATTTCAAGGAAGACATAGATAGCTAACAGGCCCATGAAAACATGCTTAACATCACTAATCATCGGAAAAACACGTCAAAACCATAGTGAGATATCACCTCACCACTATCAGAATGGGTAACATCAAAGAGAAACTAAACAGCATTTTGATAAAGGTGAAAGAGGAGAGTGAAAGTGGTGGCTTAAAACTCAACATTTAAGAAACTAAGATCATGGCATCTGTTCCCATCACTTCATGGCAAATAGATGGGGAAACAATGGAAACAGTGACAGACTTTATTTTCTTGGGTTCCAAAATCACTGCAGATGGTGACTGCAGCCATGAAATTAAAAGATACTTGCTCCTTAGAAGAAAGGCTATGACAAACCTATACAGTATATTAAAAAGCAGAGACATTACTTTGCCAACATAGATCCATCTAGTCAAAGCTATGCTTTTTGCAGCAGTCATGTATGGATGTGAGAGTTGGACCCTAAAGAAGGCTGAGCGCCAAAGAATTGATGCTTTTGAACTGTGGCATTGGAAAAGACTCTTGAGAGTCCCTTGGACGTCTAGGAGATCAAAACAGTCAATCCTAAAGGAAATCGGTCCTGAATATTCAATGGAGGGACTGTTGCTGAAGCTCCAATACTTTGGCCACCTAATGTGAGGAGCTGACTCATTGGAAAAGACCCTGGTGCTGGGAAAGATTGAAGGCAGGAGAAGGGGATGACAGAGGATGAGATGGTCGGATGGTATCACTGACTCAATGGACACGAGTCTGAGCAAATTCCAGGATATGGTGAAGGACAGGGAAGCCTGGAGTGCTGCAGTCCATGGGGTCGCAAAGAGTCGGACATGACTAACTAAACAAAAATCATCAAAAAATCTACAGATAACAAATGTTGGTGAGGATGGGGAGAAAAGGGAGTGCTCCTACACTGTTGGTAGGAATGTAAATCAGTGAAGCCACTATGGAAAACAGAAAGGAGGTTCCTCAAAAACTAAAAGCAGAACTAATATATGACCTAGCAATTTTACTCCTGCTATGTCCAAAGAAAAGAAAAGAACTAATTCAAAAGAATACATGCATCCCAATGCTCACAGCAGCATTCTTGACCATAGCCAAGCTGTGGAAACAACCTACGTATTCATCGACAGATGAATGAGTAAAGAAGATGTGGTATATAAATGTGAAATACTACTCAGCCATAGAAAGAATGAAATTTTGCCACTTGCAACAATATGGATGGACTTGGAAGGTACTTAGTGAAATAAGTCAGACAGAAAGAAAAATACTGTATGTTATCCCTTATACATGGAATCTAAAAAATAAAACAAATTAATAAATGTAACAACAAAGAAAATACTCATAGGTATAGCAACAACCTAGTGCTTACCAGTGGTGAGAGGCAAGGGTGGAGGGGCAAGATAGAAGTATAGGATTAAGAGGTACAAATTACTATATATAAAATAAACAAGTTACAAGGATATATTGCAAAGTATAGGGGATATAGCCAATATTATATAATAACTATAAATGGAGTATAACTTCTAAAACTGTGAATCACTATGCTGCACTATTGAAGAAGGCAGTGCCACCCCACTCCAGTACTCTTGCCTGGAAAATCCCATGGATGGAGGAGCCTGGTGGGCTGCAGTCCATGGGGTCGCTGAGGGTCGGACACGACTGAGCGACTTCACTTTCACTTTTCACTTTCATGCACTGGAGAAGGAAATGGCAACCCACTCCAGTGTTCTTGCCTGGAGAATCCCAGGGACAGGGGAGCCTGGTGGGCTGCCGTCTCTGGGGTCGCACAGAGTTGGACACGATGTACGTGACTTAGCAGCATGCTGCACTATGGAGAAGGAAATGGCAACTCACTCCAGTACTCTTGCCTGGAAAATCCCATGGGTGGAGGAGCCTGGTAGGCTGCAGTCCATGGGGTTGCTAAGAGTCAGACACGACTAAGGGACTTCACTTTCACTTTTCACTTTTCACTTTCACGCATTGGAGAAGGAAATGGCAACCCACTCCAGTGTTCTTGCTTGGAGAATCCCAGGGACAGGGGAGCCTGGTGGGCTGCCGTCTCTGGGGTTGCACAGAGTTGGACACGACTGAAGTGACTTAGCAGCAGCAGCAGCATGCTGTACTAAAATGTATAATATTATTAATCAACTGTGTTACAATCTTTTAAAAAGACCAAATAAAAAACACAAAAATTCAATGCATAAATCTCATATCTTTCATCATGTGGGAACCAAGCAGTCCCTTCTGTCACAGACTATTGTAGTAACTCTTGATTTTTTCTCTGGCTCACTTTGGCACATCCCTGATCCCTGAGCTCTTCTTCCAAGGCCGATATTAATTCTGAGAGCTGAGTATCAGATTTGAGAGCCAAAAAATCCCCCCATGAAGCTGTACAAAAATAAGTTTATACTAGATTCTATTGATCAATTCTCTAAAATAGTGAGTTTGGCAAAATATTAAAATGTAAGTTTATCTCCAATGAACTGCAAGAATATGGTAAAACTTTTCCAAGAAGATGTCAAGATGGAAGAAATGTTTATTTCCATGTTTTCTAATGATTAAATTTCAGTTATTTAGCCTACATTCATCTAAACTTGGATATTGGATTGAGCATTTGCAGTTTCTATGTGAAAGGGGTTTGTCTGAGCTAGATTTTCTCTTTGAATTTGTCTGTTCTAAGTATCTTAGATAAGTGGAATCATGCAATATTTGTCCTTTTGTGTCTGGCTTATTCACTTAGCATTATGTTTGCAAGGTTCATCCATGTTATAGCATGTATCAGAACTTCATTCTTTTTTAAGGCTAAATAATATTCCATATATATATATTTATTACATTTTTGAATATCCATTCATCTAATGAGGGGCATTTGAGTTGTTTCTACCTTTTGGCTATTGTGGATAATGCTGCTATGAACTTTGTACTCTTTAGTGTACAAGTATTTGTTTGAGGCCCTGCATTCAATTCTGAGTATATATCTAGAAGTGAAATTGCTGGGTCTTATTATTAAGAATAATTTAATAATTATTAAGTTATTAATTATCCATGTTTGAGTATGAACCTGTCTATAATTCTTTTTAGTTGAAATTAAATCTATACTTTTTATTGCTCACAAATGAATAACAAAATAACTTTTCCTTCTTAAAAAAGAGACTGATAAACTAGGTTGACTGATTCAGCTTAGCATTTTCCTAATGGTCTGATCTGTGATTTTCCAAAGAGCACGTTGTTTTAAAATATAGATTTTACTGTTTTTAATTCAAGTGTAGTGAGGCCTATGTTCTGTGACGTTCGGTGTCAGCTCTGAGTTCATAATCTTCAAAGGAAAGTATTCACTCCAGGACCAAAGGAACACAGTCGCTCATGTCTTTGCAGCAGTCTAACAATGTTATTAAAAGTCAGGAAGTAATAGGGACAGCTTCTGGCACAGATAGCAGAAGGGTTAGGAAGAGATCCACATACAGCTTTTAAGATATCTCATTATATGTACGTTTTGACCTGTTACTAAAAATAGCTTTGGCATAGGATTAGGTCAATTTGTTTCTCTTAGATCTTGTAGCAAAGGCCGGTCTCCTGACAACGCCAAGGAACCTGTTCCTATGGCTCTGATGTTATCAATTAACCAGCTCCATAGCTCCCATTTTTGATGTGGGTGAATGGTCATAAATTCCAAATGGCCATAAATTCCAGGACATGGATGACTACATGGCTGGGTCCATGGACTGCTTATCCACCTGCCTAAGAAACGCTGTCACTAACAGATCAAGACAAGTTTTCCATTGAAAAGATAGTTTATTAGTCATACTTCCCAAGAGAAAGGGGCATACCATCTCACAGACGGTCTAGGCAGAGAGCATGGAGAAAATGTAGGAAAGTCTTCTACTATGTTTTTTGAGGGAAAGAATCAGTGAGGCAAGATAAACAGGCTTAGGATGGTCTTGTTTGAATTGTTTCAGTGGGCCCCAGTGTAGGGACTGCCCATAGATATCAGACGTGGCCCTGGGGTGATTAGGGCAGAGGATAAGTGTCTTGCAGTATAGGAGCCCCGAAAAAGCAGATAGGTGATGGGTAGGGGCTTTGGGTTGTTTAGTTTGCATATGAAAGCACACTAGCAGGAGTTATCCCTAGGATTATCTAGCCCTGGATAGGCAGTCCCTCTTAAATCATAAAGACCCAAGATATCAAAGCATCAGATACAGAAACTAGAAAATATGGTTAATACACACTTTAGTGATGTCATTAAATCTCAAACAACAATGGAGTTCCAGGGACTACCCTGGTGGCTCAGTGGTGAAGAATCTGCCTGCCGATGCAGGAGATATGGGTTTGATCACCGATTGAGAAAGATCCCACCCACATGCTGCAGAACAACTAAGCATGTATGCCGCAACTATTGAGCCCATGCTCTAGAGCCCAGGAGCTGCAAGCACTGCGCTCATGCACTACAACTATTAATCACAGAACCTTCCCTAGAGCCTGTGATTCCCAACAAGAGAGGCCACCACATGAGAAGCCTGAGCACTGCAACTAAGGAGTAGGCCCCACTCACCACAACTAGAGAAAAGCCTGCTGTGCAACAAGGAAGACCCAGCACAGCCAAAAATAAATAAATGAAACCATTACAAACAGTAATGTGGTTCCAAAAGGCTTGTAGGCCTTGGATCTGAAAAGGCAGTTCTCAATGCTAGCCATATTCCAGCATAGCTTGAAGAATTTTCTAAACTGTGGTTTTGTGCTTCCTCACTCACAACCAATTACGTGAGTATCTCTGGACACTGATTATTTTAAAATCTCCCCCAATTATTCTCATGTGATTCTGAGCTTGAGAAAGACTTATCTAAGACAGCGGTTTCCAAAGTCTGAAACAGAACCAATAGCAGTTATCACCTTGGAACTTGTTATAAATGCAGATTCTCAGTCTTGCTAAGTTGGAAACTGGGTGGGGCCTAGCCCTCCATATTTGCACAAGCCCTGCATATGATTCTGAGGCTGGTTTAAAATTAAGAACCACTGGTCCAAGGTAAGGAGCATCTGTGGCTTTAGTCAGAGAGCTGACTTTGATGTGAACGCAAGTCACATCTTCCTCAGTGTGTGCGGGCAGCTATCACCTTAAAAGGAAATGGGGCTGGAGCTTGGGAGACTAGGGCCAGAGTCAAGTGTGAGGCAGGGCTTCCCCTATGCTTAATGGATGTTGATGCCCCTCGGCACTGGGCCAGACCTCGTCACTGGAGCAGAAGTCCTTAACTTTGGGTCTGAACTGGCTCTGTTTCCTTTAAGTGTGTGCTCTTCTCCTTCCCAGCTCTTGCACCCAGCTGTGCTGGAGCAAGAAGGGCTCTTGTGGGTACTTAGCAAGGTTTGGGGCTGGGTTGTGGCCGTTTGGCTACTGTCAGAGATCCAGACTGCCTCTGGTGTGTCGCCTGTACAATTAGAAATAATGGCTGCCCTTTCCCTGCTGAGACACCACTTGTGGTTTGAGCTACTTCAGATCTCACAGTCCAGCTTTTTGGCTGGTTGTACCAGTCCTTGCTCCAGTGTGGAGCTGTGATGCCAGGCAAGTGGTGTTGGAACGTTCACTCAGTTCAGGCTGGGTGGCAAGCCAGGGAAGTTGCAGGAAACCAGTCAGTCATGGGTGCAGCTTCCATTTGTCCCCTCTGCCCTATTTCAGGGGCAAGAAAAGCATTATGCATGCCTCATGAGCAGAGTCCTAGCTTTCTTCTGCCCTTCTGGAGCTGCCCACCAGCCCTCCAACCAGCCAAGGGGGCTCATCTTCCTGGAATTGGAACCCAGGGTTGGGGTGGCTAGTATGTGACTCAAACTGCTCACTTCCCAGGAAGGATCTTTGTGTAACTGCTCTTTTTCTCTGATTCTCCTCCCATGGGGACTGACCTGGTTAATTTTCTTCCCTTCCTACTCAGTTCTTTGCCAATCTTCCTTATAGCTTTGGTTACACATGACTTCTTCTGCCACTTTCCAGTTAGTTTCAAGTGAGGATTGCTCCATATGAAGATGTTATTTTTGATCTGTTTGTGGGGGGAAGTAAGCTCTGTGTCTCCCTGCTATGCAATCTTGATCTCCCTCCCCTATCTAAGAACCATGGTTCTTAGAGGCAGAGCCTAGTTGTTGTTCAGTTGCTAAGCAATGTCTGACTCTTTGTGACTCCATTGATTGCAGCCAGACAGGCTCCCTTGTCTTTCACTATCTCTCAGAGTTTTTTCAAACTCATGTCCATTGAGTCAGTGATGCCATCCAACCATCTTATCCTCTGTCTCCCCCTTCTCCTGCCCTCAGTTTTTCCCAGCATCAAGGTATTTTCCAATGAGTCAACTCTTCCTATGGATGGCCAAAGTACTGGAGCTTCAGTTTCAGCATCAGTCCTTCCAAGGAATATTCAGGGTTGATTTTCCTTAGAATTGACTGGCTTGATCTCCTCAAGTCCAAGGAACTCTCAAGAATCTTCTCCAGAAGCAAAATTCAAAGCAGCAACTCATTGGGCTCAGCCTTCTTTATTGTCCAAGTCTCATATCCATACATGACTACTGGAAAAACCATAGCTCTGACTAGACAGACTTTTGTCAGCAAAGTGATATCTCTACTTTTTAATACACTGTCTTGGTTGGTCATAGTTTTCCTTCCAAGGAGCAAGCGTCTTTTAACTTCATGGCTGCAGTCATCATCTGCAATGATTTTGGGGCCCAAGAAAATAAAGTCTGTCACTGTTTCCATTGTTTCCCCATCTATTTGCCATGAAGTGATGGAACTGGATGCCATGATCTTAGTTTTTTGAATGTTGAGTTTGTTGTAGTCCACAGAGTCAAAATCTTTAGCACAGTCAATGAAGCAGAAATAGATATTTCCTGGTATTCCCTTGCTTTGTCTATGATCTAACAGATGTTGGCAATTTGATCTCTGGTTCCTCAGCCTTTTCTAAACCCTGCTTGTACATCTGAAAGTTCTAGGTTCACATACAACTGAAACCCAGTTTGAAGGATTTTGAACATAACTTTATAAGCATGTGAAATAAGCAAAAGTGTACAGTAGTTAGAACATTCTTTGGCATTGCCTTTCTTTGGGATTGGAATGAAAACTGACTTTTTCCAGGCTTGTGGCCACTGATGAGTTTTCCAAATTTGCTAACATATTTAGTGCAGCACTTTAACAGCATCATCTTTTATGATTTTAAACAGCTCAGTTGGAATTCCATCATCTCCACTAACTTTGTTCATAGTAATGCTTCCTAAGGCCCACTTGACTTCACACTTCAGGATGCCTGGCTCTAGGTGAGTGACTATAGCATCTTGGTTTTCTGGTCATTAAGACTTTTTTTGTATATTTTGTATATATTTTGTGTATTCTTGCCACCTATTTTCAATCTCTTCTGCTTCTATTAGGTCCTTACCATTTCTGTCCCTTAAGTGTGCCCATCCTTGCATGAAATGTTCTCTTGATCCTCCAATATGAAGAGATCTCTAATCTTTTCCATTCTATTGTTTTCCTCCATTTCTTTGCATTGTTCCCTTAAGATGGGTTTCTATCTCTTCTTGCTATTCTTTGAAACTGTGCATTCAGTTTGGTGTATCTTTCCCTTTCTCCCTTGCCTTTTGCTTCTCTTCTTAGCTATTTGTAAATTATCCTCAATCACTTTGCCTTCTTTTGTTTCTTTTTCTTTGGGTTGGTTTCCTTCACTGCCTCCTGTACAATGTTACAAACTTGTGTCCATACTTTTTCAGGCACTCTATCTCTCAGATCTAATCCCTTCAAAGCTATTCATCACTTCCACTGTATAATCATAAAGGATTTGATTTAGGTTATACCTGAATAGCCTAGTGATTTTCCTGACTTTCTTCAATTTAAGCCTGAGTTTTGCAATAAGGAGCTCATGATCGGAGCCACAGTCTGCTCCAGGTCTTCTTTTTGTTGACTGTATAGAACTTCTCCATATGCATCTGTAAAGAGTATAATTAATCTGACTTCAGTGTTGACCATCTGGTGATATCCATGTGTAGTAGTGATATTTCTTGTGTTGTTGGTAGAGGGTGTTTGCTATGACCAGTGTGTTCTCTTTGCAAAACTTTGTTAGCCTTTGCCCGGCTTCATTTTGTACTCCAAGGCCAAACTTGCTTGTTATTCCATGTATCTCTTGATCTCTTGCCTTCCTATGCTTGCATTCCAATCTCCTATGATGAAAAGGACAATTTTGCTTTAGTTCTGAAAGGTCTCATTGGTCTTCATGGGACTGGTCAACTTTAGCTTCTTCAGCATTAGTGCCTGGGGCATAGACTTGGATTAGTATGATATTGAATGGTTTGCCTCGGACATGAACCAAGATCATTCTGTTGTTTTTGTGATTGTACCCAAGTACTGCATTTTGGACTCTTGTTGATTATGAGGGCTATCCCTTCTAAGGGATTCTTGCCCTCAGTAGTAGGTACACCCATTCCTATCCATTTTAGTTCACTGATTTCAAATTGTTGATGTCTTCTCTTTTCATCTCCTGCTTGACCACATCCAATTTACCTTGATTCATGAACCTAATATTCTAATTCCAATATTGGTGTTTACAGCATTGAACTTTACTTTCACCACCAGACAAGTCAGCAACTATGCTTCGTTTCTGCTTTGGCCCAGCCAAAGCTATTTCTCCACTCTTTCCTAGTAGCATATTGCACAACTTCTGACCCAAGGGGCTTATCTTCTGGTGTCATATCTTCTTTTCAAACTGTTCAAGAGGTTCTCAAGGCAAGTCCGCTGCCATTCTCTCCTCTAGTAGACCACATGTTGTCAGATCTCCCCACTATAACCTGTCCATCTTGGGTTGCCCTGCATGCCATGGCTCATAGCTTCATTGAGTTACACAAGCCCCTTTGCCATGACAAAGCTATGATTCATGAAGCGATTTTCATGAAGGTACATAGTCAGGTAACCAGTATTCTAATTTGAACATTTGAGTCATTTATATCTTGATATATACCTGATACTATAATTAACACCTTCAGAAAAATGTCTTTGCTCTATTTCTTATTTCCCAAGAATTAGTCAGGATTAAGTTACAGTGTTTTTAAGGGTTTGATGTATATTTATACTCTTCAGAAAATATATGCCAATTTATACAACCAGCAACAATTTATGAGATTTCTTTTTCCTCTTCATGCCTGTACTGGGTGTTAGTAAGTATTTTTGTCTTTTACAACATAATAGTTTATATGTGATTCCGTACTTTACTTACTGTAATATTCTTGATTCATTGTAAATTGAAATATTATAATATTTCTATTTAGTCATTGTCATTTCTTTTGTGAATTGATCGCCTGCTTAATTTACTCAATTTTACATTGAGGTGTTCATATTATCTTTACTATTTTCTAAGAATGCTCTATGGATTCTATCATATTATGCTTTAAATGTCTCTTCCATATAAAAATCATGAAAACACTCACTTATGCTTTCCCCTGGTTTATTTATTTATTTGCATTTAACTGATTAGGCTATATAGGATATACTTTGATATTATGAGAAAAGGCTCCAAATTTCTTTCTCCAACAATTGTTTATAGTTTCCCAAGCACCACTATTGGATATTCCATCCTCTCCCTGATGCTTTAAAATTGCATATATGTCTGTACACTCATATAGCTCTATTTCTGGGCTTTTGCTATTTCCTGGACCTATCCCTCCTTTATGGTATCAGCTCCACACAATCTCAATTTTTGTGGCTTTGTTCAGTTCAGTTCAGTCGCTCAGTCGTGTCCGACTCTTTGCCACCCCATGAATCGCAGCACGCCAGGCCTCCCTGTCCATCACCAACTCCTGGAGTTCACTCAGACTCACATCCATCAAGTCAGTGATGCCATCCAGCCATCTCATCCTCTGTCATCCCCTTCTCCTCCTGTCCCCAATCTCTCCCAGCATCAGAGTCTTTTCCAATGAGTCAACTCTTCCCATGAGGTGGGCAAAGTACTGGAGTTTCAGCTTTAGCATCATTCCTTCCATAGAAATCCCAGGGCTGATCTCCTTTAAAATGGACTGGTTAGATCTCCTTGCAGTCCAAGGGACTCTCAAGAGCCTTCTCCAACACCACAGTTCAAAAGCATCAATTCTTTGGCACTCAGCCTTCTTCACAGTCCAACTCTCACATCCATACATGACCACAGGAAAAACCATAGCCTTGACTAGACGGACCTTAGTCCGCAAAGTAATGTCTCTGCTTTTGAATATGCTATCTAGGTTGGTCTTAACTTTTCTTCCAAGGAGTAAGCATCTTTTAATTTCATGGCTACAGTCACCATCTGCAGTGATTTTGGGGCCCCCCAAAACAAAGTCTGACACTGTTTCCACTGATGCCCCATCTATTTCCCATGAAGTGATGGGACCAGGTGCCATGATCTTCGTTTTCTGAATGTTGAGCTTTAAGCCAACTTTTTCACTCTCCTCTTTCACTTTCATCAAGAGGCTTTTTAGCTCCTCTTCACTTTCTGCCATAAGGGTGGTGTCACCTGCGTATCTGAGGTTGTTGATATTTCTCCCAGCAATCTTGATTCCAGCTTGTGTTTCTTCCAGTCCAGTGTTTCTCATGATGTACTCTGCATAGAAGTTAAATAAGCAGGGTGACAATATACAGCCTTGACGTACTCCTTTTCCTATTTGGAACCAGTCTGTTGTTCCATGTCCAGTTCTAACTGTTGCTTCCTGATCTGCATACAGATTTCTCAAGAGGCAGGTCAGGTGGTCTGGTATTCCCATCTCTTTCAGAATTTTCCACAGTTTATTGTGATCCACACAGTCAAAGGCTTTGGCATAGTCAATAAAGCAGAAATAGATGTTTTTCTGGAACTCTCTTGCTTTTTCCATGATCCAGTGGATGTGGGCAATTTGATCTCTGGTTCCTCTGCCTTTTCTAAAACCAGCTTGAACATCTGGAAGTTCATCGTTCACATATTGCTGAAGCCTGGCTTGGAGAATTTTGAGCATTACTTTACTAGCGTGTGAGATGAGTGCAATTGTGCGGTAGTTTGAGCATTCTTTGGCATTGCCTTTCTTTGGGATTGGAATGAAAACTGACCTTTTTCAGTCCTGTGGCCACTGTGGAGTTTTCCAAATTTGCTGGCATGTTGAGTGCAGCACTTTCACAGCATCATCTTTCAGGATTGGAAATAGCTCAACTGGAATTCCATCACCTCCACTAGCTTTGTTTGTAGTGATGCTTTCTAAGGCCCAATTGACTTCACATTCCAGGATGTCTGGCTCTAGATGAGTGATCACACCATCGTTATTATCTGGGTCATGAAGATCTTTTTTGTACAGTTCTTCTGTGTATTCTTGCCACCTCTTCTTAATATCTTCTGCTTCTGTTAGATCCATACCATTTCTGTCCTTTATCGAGCCCATCTTTGCATGAAATGTTCCCTTGGTATCTCTAATTTTCTTGAAGAGATCTCTAGTCTTTCCCATTCTGTTCTTTTCCTCTATTTCTTTGCACTGATCACTGAAGAAGGCTTTCTTATCTCTTCTTGCTATTCTCTGGAACTCTGCATTCAGATGCTTATATCTTTCCTTTTCTCCTTTGCTTTTCTCCTCTCTTCTTTTCACAGCTATTTTGTAAGGCCTCCCCAGACAGCCATTTTGATTTTTTGCATTTCTTTTCTATGGAGATGGTCTTGATCCTTGTCTCCTGTGGCTTCGTAGTATGAATTATTTTTTTAAATGTCATGGCAGTGCAAATCTCTTATTATTTTACTTAGTTCCAAAAAATAAAGATGTCTATTATAATACACATTTCTTAAAAGAGCATCAGGGGATGGTTTCAGTTGTCTGTAGCCAGGCCTGTAGCTTTCCAGAAGATATCAGATGGTTGAGTTCCTTGGCCCATCTCAACACTGATTCTCATGGTAAAGTTTAGCAGATGTTATTGATCTGCTCACTCTCTTATGTCCTTGTTTCAGGTTCTTTTTTTGGTCAGCAGTTTCAGGCAAAGAGAAAAGATGTGCTGCCAGGAATGGCTCCAGGTTTGGAAATGCTCTAATAAGAAATACTTAGGCACTAGACTCCAGCAGAAAGAAACTCACTTACTCTACCCCTCTTCTTTCTTGTCTTCTTAGAGTCAGGGCAGGGATTTGGGTGGAGGCAGGTGGCTAATAATCCCACCTGAAAATTTTATTTAGTTTGTATATGTGTGTGTGTGTGTGTGTGTGTGTGTGTGTGTGTGTGTGCTAGTCACTCAGCTGTGTCTGACTGTGTGCAATTTATGGACTGAAGCCTGCAAGCCTTCTCTGTCCTTGAAATTCTCCAGGCAAGAACACTGGCGTGGGTGCCATCCCCTTCTCCAGGGGATCTTCCTGACCTAGGGATTGTACCCAGGCCTCCCACATGGCAGGCAGATTCTTGACTGTGTGAGACACCAAAGAAACCATTTATTTAGTGGATATGTTAAATAAAAAGAAACCATAAGTTACAAATCTTCTATATGCTTCATATATCCAAGAGAGAACAAATTAGATGGTGGTTGGTTTGGCTGGGGATATCAACATGTTTTGTGATAAGAAAAGATAGGCCAAGTTGAGATGGGATGAAAACTGCAAATTGGTATCTGTGTGGTAGAAGAATGTCAAGAATACAGGTAACAAGGAGAGGGAAATGAGAGAGAGAGAGGGAGAGAGAGAGAGATTGAGATCCTTTGGTTGGCAGCAGGGACTTGCAAAAGGACACAATTAGCAAGAAATTTACTTTGGCAAGGATTGCTCTATATATTGTTGGAACACTGTCATCTGGGAGTAAATTCAAGAAAGTACAATCCTGTCCTATGTTATAAATCTCTGATTTCTCTAACCACTCCCAAAATCTTCAGTAAAATATGCCTCACCCAACAAGTCCATGTCAGTGGGACTTTGAAGAAACAAATGAAGAGAATTGGTTTCCAGAGTGAAGCCAAAAGGGCTGGCCAGAGATGGTGTTGGCCACAAAGTTCCCACTACCTTGTTTAGGGTAGAAGATGTGGTGGAGATGAAGTCTCTGCTTCAGGAAGCAGGGAGACAGAGACAGATTTCCTGAATCTGTACTATGCTCCCTGGTCCAATTCCCAGTCTAGCAGATGACATTGTTACAGAGAAGAGTCAATTTTGACTTCATATTGGATCCATTTCATTGAGTTTAACCTTTGCTTTTCATTGCCTTTGTTATTATAATCATACATAATGGCCTGTCTCTGGGAACCCTGCCCCTCTACCTGAATATTAAACCAAAGTTCAGGACCCTGTCCACCCATGAATGGCTGTAGGAAAGAAGGAATCAACACATTCCCTCCCTGAGGCTGGATATTCCAGGAGATATTTGCAAGACTTCTTTCCTCACCACGTTTCCCTCTCTGTTCTATAAAAGAATCTGGCATTCAGACTCCAATGAGATGGTTATTTTGAGATATTAGTCTGCCATCTTCTCAACCTGCTGGGTTTCCAAATAAATTCATATTCATATTCCACCTCAACACCTCATCTCTCAGATTACTGGCCTATCATGTGGCAAGTAGAGTGAACT
Source organism: Oryx dammah (assembly GCF_014754425.2). Lineage (NCBI taxonomy): Eukaryota > Metazoa > Chordata > Mammalia > Artiodactyla > Bovidae > Oryx > Oryx dammah. The sequence goes on along the minus strand of NW_024070209.1, from coordinate 9,580,935 downwards.
CTAACTCAGTAACAACATCAGATCACATAGATAGATATTCCTTGAATTTCTATGGTTGTTCTGGAAACCCCATTCAGCCACAGTTCAGTTCAGTTCAGTTGCTCAGTCGTGTCTGACTCTTTGCGTCCCCATGGACTGCAGCATACCTATCCATGGACTGCAGGCTTCCCTATCCATTACCAACTCCTGGAGCTTACTCAAACTCATGTCCATCAAGTCAGTGATGTCCATCTCATCCTCTGTCATCCCCTTCTCCTCCTGCCTTCAATCTTTCCCAGCACCAGGGTCTTTTCCAGTCAGTCAATTCTTCCCAACAGGTGGCCAAAGTATTGGAGCTTCAGCTTCAGCATCAGTCCTTCCAACGAATATTCAGGACTGATTTCCTTTAGGATTGACTGGTTGGATCTCCTTGCAGTCCAAGGGACTCTCAAAAGTCTTCTCCAACACCACAGTTCAAAAGCATCAATTCTTTTCTGCTCAGCTTTCTTTATAGTCCAACTCTCACATCCATACATGACTACTGGAAAAACCATAGCTTTGACTAGATGTATCTTTGTTGGCAAAGTAATGTCTCTGCTTTTTAATATGCTGTCTAGGTTGATCATAACTTTTCTTCCAAGGAGCAAGTGTCTTTTAATTTCATGGCTGCTGTCACCATCTGCAGTGATTTTGGAGCCCCCAAAAGTAAAGTCTGTCACTGTTTCCATTGTTTCCCCAACTATTTGCCACAAAGTGTTGGGATCAGATGCTATGATCTTAGTTTTCTGAATGTAGAGTTTTAAGCTGACTTTTTCACCCTCCTCTTTCACTTTTATCAAGATACTCTTCAGTTCTTTGCTTTCTGCCGTAAGTGTGGTATCATCTGCATATCTGAGGTTATTGATATTTCTCCCAGCAATCTTAATTCCATCTTGTGCTTCATCCAACCTGGCATTTTGCATGATGTACTCTGCAAATAAGTTAAATAAGCAGAGTGACAATATACAGCCTTGAGGTACTCCTTTTCCTATTTGGAACCAGTCTGTTGTTCCATGTCCAGTTCTAACTGTTGCTTCTTGACCTGCATACAGATTTCTCAAGAGGTGGGTCAGGTCGTCTGGTATCCCCATCTCTTGAATAATTTTTCACAGTTTATTGTGATCCACACAGTCAAAGGCTTTGGGATAGTCAATAAGGCAGAAATAGATGTTTTTCTGGAACTCTTTTGCTTTTTCGATGATCCAGCAGATGGTGGCAATTTGATCTCTGGTTCCTCTGCCTTTTCTAAATCTAGCTTGAACATCTGGAAGTTCACGGTTCACGTACTGTTGAAGTCTGGCTTGGAGAATTTTGAGAATTACTTTGCTAGTGTGTGAGATGAGTGCAGTTGTGCAGTAGTCTGAGCATTCTTTGGAATTGCCTTTCTTTGTATTTGGAATGAAAGCTGAAATTTTCCAGTCCTGTGGCCACTGCTAAGTTTTCCAAATTTGCTGACATATTGAGTGCAATACTTTCACAGCATCATCCTTTAGGATTTGAAATAGCTCAAATAGAATTCCATCATGTCCACTAGCTTTGTTCCTAGTGATGCTTCCTAAGGCTTCCTAAGGCCCACTTGACTTTGCATTCCAGGATGTGTGGCTCTAGGTGAGTCATCTTGCCATCATGGTTACCTGAGTCATGAAGTTCTTTTTTGTACAGTTCTTCTGTGTATTCTTGCCACCTCTTCTTAATGTCTTCTGCTTCTGTTAGGTCCATATCATTTATGTCCTTTATTGGGCCCATCTTTGCATGAAATATTCCCCTGCCATCTCTAATTTTCTTGAAGAGACCTCTAGTCTTTCTGATTCTATTGTTTTCCTCTATTTCTTTGCATTGATCACTGAGGAAGGCTTTCTTATCTCTCCTTGCTATTCTTTGGAACTCTGCATTCAATGGGTATATCTTTCTTTTTCTCCTTTGCCTTTGGTTTCTCTTCTTTTCTCAGCTATTTTTAAGGCCTCAGCCACAGGCCACAGATAACTGACATCTGAATAGATATTGCCACCAGGTGGCCCCAAACTGCAGCTGGGACCTGGCGCATTCAGTATTTCATTTAGGCAAGTGGTATTTCAATAACTCATTAATAAAACAACATGCATTTTTATGTGTTTGAATTAATTGTACACTGCACACCCCACCTCCCAGTTCCTTACCATGTCATGATGTCATTTTCTGGTGTTTACTTTGGTCCAGTCTTTACCACTATGGCATGGGCTTTGCAAACTTCCTCGGATAATTATAATCCCATCAAGAACAAGATTACATTTTATCTATGACTTGCTTTTTCTGAGTATCAGTGGACATTAATAAATGTTTTGCTTGTATAACTTACCCACCTTCAGCCTCTCTAGATAGTTCTTAATTCTACATGTTTTGGTCACCTCGAGGTTAGCTTAACTGACTGTCACTGCAGTGGAATATTCCTTGCTGTATAAACAATCAGGGACAGATCTGGGATGAGTTTCTGTCATGGCTGCTGGAGCTTGTGATGAACAGAGTCAAGGGGGACTATACATGCAGCAGAAATGAAGCTTGTACTTCACCATTCTGTTGAGAATTTAAAATACTGCTATTTTTGTGGGGCACTGTTTAAAATTACTTTGATTGATGCTTACGGGTATTAGTAAACATTTCTTTATAAAGTAAGTTGCTTATAAATGTGGGTGTATTTATACTCTAGTCTCTGGCATCTGAAAAGCATTTAAAATAACCAAAGTAATCCTAGTCACGATATTCGGTGACTAATAACCATCATGTGGTCAAGTTTGGATGAAGGGCCCAGACTCATGGCCCTCATGCTGAGCGCCCCTTTCCTGACTATGCCCTGATAGTATTTCCTCTCTACAAAAAAAAAATCTTGGCATAGTAACCACTAACAAATGGCCAGGTAGTGGCCATTTTTCTTTTCTTATGATAAAGTCTAATGAACTTTAGTTTATCAAGTGTGGAACAATGTAAACAGTTGCTGGCTTGCAGAAGGTGTAGAAACTTCACATTTTCTATGTGCAGTAGTTTCATTGTAAAGGTGTTTCTGAAAAGTGGATTTGACTTCATCTCATTTCTTCTAGGGGACTTGAGGTAAGGGGCAGATATTGCTAACCCCATTTGAAATTGAAAAATTAAAGTACAGGGAAGGTAATCGCTTCATTCAAGTCACTCAGGGTTGAAATGGGAATGGAAAACAGATCTGATCTTATTTCAGCCCTTTACATTTCTATCATTTCTGTTTAAATAAGCTCTGAAGAAAAATGGATACTTTTCTCTTACAGCAGGGAAAACACAGTTTTCAAGAGTAAGCTCATATGATAAGTATAAAAATTTTCACAGCATTTAATAATACAGGTAATTCACTGAAAAGTAGCATAGCTTAAAACATCAGACACAGAATTTAATTGTGCCTACATAGGTGACTTGGAATGTGGTCAAACCTTGTTTTCCAGCTTACATCTGGATTCATTTTTGTATTTCCACAGTTTTTTCCTATCTTGAACCCTGAACCCAAAGACTCTCAGTTGGCTGAAATATATGGGAAAGACAAATGCTTTACTTTTTGTACCTCAACCAGAATTTCTCAGCATAGAGAATAGACCATTATGACATGACCTACACAGGCTGCTAGTCTATAGTTTTCATTAACAAATTGAGCAATGCAATTTGTGTGTTCACATGAAATTATCAAGGAGACTACAATACTCAGTTTAAAGCCTGTTGTGAGTCATATGTGAGAGGACAGACACTTTTAATGAGGGAGTGTTTAAAATTATCATACCTCCTTAAATTGGCCAAAGAGAATGTAGTTAGTAGCTGCTTCCCCCTTCTGCTGAGGGGAATAGCTGTGACAGAGACCGTAAGGACTACAAAGCCTAAAATATTTATTACCTGGCCTCTTAAACTTTGCCTACTCTGCATCACTGTACTGCATAGAGAAGGGGCTGAGCTACGATTATAGAAGACAGACTAATACTGTGCCTTCACTGTATTATTAATGCTGTTGTGATTCGCTCCCTTCTTCTGGCACCAATCCAACACCTACCCTTCTTCAAAGTCCATCTCCTGATACTAGGAGCTTCTCTAGATCAGTTTAGTCCTCGTAATCCCTCCTGTCCCTTTAATCTCCTATACCACTTAAGATCTACTTTATTTAATTCAGTCATTCAGTCATGTCCAACTCTTTGCCACCCCATGGGCTCAGCACCCCAGACTTCCCTGTCCATCACCATCTCCCCAAGCTTGCTCAAACTCATGTCCACTGAGTCGATAATGCCATCCAACCATCTCATCCTCTGTCATCCTCTTTTCCTCCTGCCTTCAATCTTCCCCAGCATCAGGGTCTTTTCAAATGAGTTAGTTCTTTGCATCAGATGGTCAAAGTATAGGAGCTTCAGCTTCAGCATCAGTCCTTTCAATGACTGTTCAAGACTGATTTCCTTTATGATTGACTGGTTCGAACATCTTAGTTTTTGATTACTTGATGCCTCGTACGGTTCTTCATTTCAGGCACCTTAGCTTTGTCTTCCAAGTTATCTATAAGCTCCATGAAAGCAAGGACCATGGATATCTTTCTTCTCCTTATATTATCAGCCATGGATTAAGTTTTCTGCTACTTAGCTGTGATCTCTGATACAAATGATCTCCCTGTTTAGGCTTCCAATTGCCTACCAGATTAAGCATGGACTTCTTACCACAACATTTAAAACTTTAAACCCCTAATCTTACCAACTAACTAGTCCCCAGATTAGTGCTTAGAAAATAGTGGCTGCTCGGGAAATGGTATTTTCTGTCTTCCTTTACTTTACTTTCTATTATGCTCTTACAACATTGGAAGAGTTCTGGATTTGACAATGATGAGGTCAGTAATGAGCAATTTCAGTATCATGCTGGGGACAAAGCCAGAAAGCAAGAACAAAGAAATAAGTCAATGAAAAAAATAACTGTAACAAGCATAGTATAGATGTTTGTGATGAGAAGGAGAAGGTGGGGAGGCAGCCAGAAGGCCAATTTTTAGGGGTGAGCACTGCATGGATCTGTGGGTGAATGACTGGAGTCAATGGCAATATGACGAGGAGGTTAGCTAGGAAGAGTTCAGAAGGAGCAGAAACAGGGCTCAACTGCAGAGGGGGAGAGAGAAGAGAAGGAAGGTTCAGTTTCTGTTTTCTCAGTGTGGTTGACATGAGCCATCTACTGAGTCAAGGATGGAGGTGGGGCAGGATTAGAGATCTGAGAAGACTGGCCACAGGAAAGCAGGTGATGACATCAGTAAGAGAAGTGCTAAAACAAGCAGCATAAATTAATATGACCACAATTAGCCTGGTTTCCTAGAATTCCTTGAAGAGCTGGGCTTGAGAGGGGAGAAAATATCAGGAGAAAATATAAAGTGAGAGAGTTGAGGTTGGGGATGGCCATGGAAACCACAGGAAACCTTGGGAACAAGGGCTGGGTGAATGCATTGGATTGAGCTACCCTGATTTAGCACCAACTGCAGTCCAAAAAATTACCATGTGTTACTCTGTTTAAACAGTTCTGTTAAGATTGGGCTTTATCACCCCAATTTTGCAATTTAACTTGAGGTTCAAAGATATTCCTTGACAAATGTGGTTTGAGCTAGGGTTTTAATTCAGGTGTTTATTTATTTTTCTACTCTATCGTTGTACTTTCATACTACAGAAATAGTGTGCCAAGAAGCCCCAGGGTACCACAGATTGGAGGGATAAGTGAAACCTTGAAAGGTTAAGATTCTTTAGCATCCTCATTTCTATCAAATCACATAGCCTTCGTCATTGTGACACTATTTATCTAACCCCTCCTGGTCCACCCAGGCACATGAGTTGTGCTTGTTTTGTGCTGAATTTGTCTGATAAGTGGAGCCCTGAGGGTACCAGTGTTCACCTGGGGAAACCATGGGTAGCACAGGTCACTCCTTGCTTTCCCCTCTCCCCAGGACAAGAAAATCAGGAATGAGAAGGGGACAAGCAAGGGTTCGACCTCGAGACCCCTTTGCTCTTCACTATGACTCCCAAGAAAGACCTCTGTTAGGAACTGCATGCTTGTGTTCCCCCAAAGGACTGTTGAAACTCTAACCCTCAGTGGGCTGGTTTTAGGAGTCTTTGGGAGGTAACTGGGTCATGAGGGTGGAGCCTTCATGATGAGAGTGGTGCTCTTAAAACAAGACAGAAATGATCTCTCTCTGCCATGAAGGATACAGCAAGAAGGTGTCCCTCCACAAACCAGGAGGAAAGTTCTCACAGGAACAGAATGGGCTAGCACCTTGATCTTGGAGCCTTCAGCCTTCAAAACTGTGAGAAAGAAATGTTTTTTAAGCCACCTAGCCTATGGTAATTTGTTACAGCAGCCCAAATTAAGGTAACCCCTGTTTATTTCAGACTCTCTTTGAGCACAATTCGCTGGTGAAAACCTGTTTTGTTTGCTGAAAAATTGTTTTGGTGCCACCCTGACAATAGCAACAAAAATGTTTCTAAAGATAAGGAGGTGATTTCCTGGGTTAGAAGCAGAAAGACAAGAGATATTCCCATCATATTTAACTCCATCTCTTCCATCTTCATGGCAGATAGTCTCAGAATGTGTAAAAAAAAAAAAAAATCACTGTGAGTCAGCTTTAAAAATGCTCATTTCTTTGCCCTAGCCTAGAAATTCTGAGGGAAAGCCTCAAAACATGAACTTTAGTAAGTCCCTCAGTGATTCTGAGGCAGGTGACTTCTACATGTGAAAAGACAATACTGAGAGGAAACCCAAATTCACCAGTTTTAAATAGTTTAAATCCTCAGTGGCATCTAGTTCAGGGCAGTTACCCAAATTCCTCCTTAGAGACAGACTCTCTAGTGCACTTTGCTGCATTTTGGAAGAAAGTGTGTTTCTGTGGTACACAAATGTGTCTCAGGCTGACTGGCCAGGCACCAAAAAACTCCCAAGGGTATTTTCCTTAGTAAATTTGGAAAAGGCCAGTGTAGGGGCTGGCCTCAGTCTCTGAGCTCCAGAACTCTCCTTTTGTCAGCACACATAGCTTCACAGTTCAGTTCAGTTCAGTTCAGTCACTCAGTCGTGTCCGACTCTTTGCCACCCCATGAATCACAGCACGCCAGGCCTCCCTGTCCATCACCATCTCCCGGAGTTCACTCAGACTCACGTCCATCGAGTCTGTGATGCCATCCAGCCATCTCATCCTCTGTCGTCCCCTATTCCTCCTGCCCCCAATCTCTCCCAGCATCACAGTCTTTTCCAATGAGTCAACTCTTCGCATGAGGTGGCCAAAGTACTGGAGCTTCAGCTTTAGCATCATTCCTTCCAAAGAAATCCCAGGGTTGATCTCCTTCAGAATGGACTGGTTGGATCTCCTTGCAGTCCAAGGGACCTTCAAGAGTCTTCTCCAACACTACAGTTCAAAGGCATCAATTCTTCAGTGCTCAGCCTTCTTCACAGTCCAACTCTCACATCCATACATGACTACTGGAAAAACCATAGCCTTGACTAGACGGACCTTAGTCGGCAAAGTAACGTCTCTGCTTTTGAATATACAATCTAGGTTGATCATAACTTTTCTTCCAAGGAGTAAGCGTCTTTGAATTTCATGGCTACAGTCACGACCTGCAGTGATTTTGGAGACCAAAAAAATGAAGTCTGACACTGTTTCCACTGTTTCCCCATCTATTTCCCATGAAGTGATGGGACCAGATGCCATGATCTTCATTTTCTGAATGTTGAGCTTTAAGCCAACTTTTTCACTCTTCTCTTTCACTTTCATCAACAGGCTTTTTAGCTCCTCTTCACTTTCTGCCATAAGGGTGGTGTCACCTGCGTATCTGAGGTTGTTGATATTTCTCCTGACAATCTTGATTCCAGCTTGTGTTTCTTCCAGCCCAGCATTTTTCATGATGTACTCTGCATAGAAGTTAAATAAACAGGGTGACAATATACAGCCTTGATGTACTCCTTTTCCTATTTGGAACCAGTCTGTTGTTCCATGTCCAGTTCTAACTGTTGCTTCCTGACCTGCATACAGATTTCTCAAGAGGCAGGTCAGGTGGTCTGGTATTCCCATCTCTTGAAGAATTTTCCACAGTTGATTGTGATCCACACAGTCAAAGGCTTTGGCATAGTCAATAAAGCAGAAATAGATGTTTTTCTGGAACTCTCTTGCTTTTTCCATGATCCAGGGATGTTGGCAATTTGATCTCTGGTTTCTCTGCCTTTTCTAAAACCAGCTTGAACATCAGGAAGTTCACGGTTCACATATTGCTGAAGCCTGGCTTGGAGAATTTTGAGCATTACTTTACTAGCATGTGAGATGAGTGCAATTGTGTGGTAGTTTGAGCATTCTTTGGCATTGCCTTTCTTTGGAATTGGAATGAAAACTGACCTTTTCCAGTCCTGTGGCCACTGCTGAGTTTTCCAAACTTGCTGGCATGTTGAGTGCAGCACTTTCACAGCATCATCTTTCAGGATTTGAAACAGCTCAACTGGAATTCCATCACCTCCACTAGCTTTGTTTGTAGTGATGCTTTCTAAGGCCCACTTGACTTCACACTCCAAGATGTCTGGCTCTAGATTAGTGATCACATCATCATGATTATCTGGGTCGTGAAGATCTTTTTTGTACAGTTCTTCTGTGTCTTCTTGCCACCTCTTCTTAATATCTTCTGCTTTTGTTAGGTCCAGACCATTTCTGTCCATTATCTAGCCCATCTTTGCATGAAATGTTCCCTTGGTATCTCTAATTTTCTTGAAGAGATCTCTAGTCTTTCCCATTCTGTTCTTTTCCTCTATTTCTTTGCATTGATTGCTGAGGAAGGCTTTCTCATCTCTTCTTGCTACTCTTTGGAACTCTGCATTCAGATGCTTATATCTTTTCTTTTCTCCTTTGCTTTTCGCTTCTCTTCCTTTCACAGCTATTTGTAAGGCCTCCCCAGACAGCCATTTTGCTTTCTTGCATTTCTTTTCCATGGGGATGGTCTTGATCCCTGTCTCCTGTACAATGTCATGAACCTCATTACATAGTTCATCGGGCACTCTATCTATCAGATCTAGGCCCTTAAATCTATTTCTCACTTCCACTATATAATCACAAGGGATTTGATTTAGGTCATACCTGAATGGTTTGGCGGTTTTCCCTACTTTCTTCAATTTAAGTCTGAATTTGGCAATAAGGAGTTCATGATCTGAGCCACAGTCAGCTCCCGATTTTGTTTTTGTTGACTGTATAGAGCTTCTCCATCTTTGGCTGCAAAGAATATAATCAATCTGATTTCAGTGTTGACCATCTGGTGATGTCCATGTGTAGAGTCTTCTCTTGTGTTGTTGGAAGAGGGTGTTTGCTATGACCAGTGCGTTCTCTTGGCAAAACTGTATTAGTCTTCGCCCTGCTTCATTCTGCATTCCAAGGCCAAATTTGCCGGTTACCCCAGGTGTTTCTTGACTTCCTACTTTTGCATTCCAGTCCCCTATAATGAAAAGGACATATTTTTTTGGTGTTAGTTCTAAAAGATCTTGTAGGTCTTCATAAAACTGTTCAACTGCAGTTTCTTCAGCATTACTGGTTGGGGCATAGACTTGGATAACTGTGATATTGAATGGTTTGCCTTGGAGACGAACAGAGATTATTCTGTCATTTTTGAGATTGCATCCAAGTACTGCATTTCGGACTCTTTGGTTGACCATGATAGCTACTCCATTTCTTCTGAGGGATTCCTGCCCGCAGTAGTAGATGTAATGGTCATCTGAGTTAAATTCACCCATTCCAGTCCATTTTAGTTTGCTGATTCCTAGAATGTCAACTTTCACCCTTGCCATCTCTTGTTTGACCACTTCCAATTTGCCTTGATTCATGGACCTGACATTCCAGGTTCCTATGCAATATTGCTCTTTACAGCATCGGATCTTGCTTCTATCACCAGTCACATACACAACTGGGTATTGCTTTTTGCTTTGGCTCCATCCCTTCATTCTTTCTGGAGTTATTTCTCCACTGATCTCCAGTAGTATATTGGGCACCTAATGACCTGGGGAGTTCCTCTTTTGGTATCCTATCATTTTGCCTTTTCCTACTGTTCATGGGGTTCTCAAGGCAAGAATACTGAAGTGTTTTGCCATTCCCTTCTCCAGTGGACCACATTCTGTCAGGCCTCTCCACCATGACCCACCTGTCTTGGGTTGCCTTGCAGGCATGGCTTGGTTTCATTGAGTTAGACAAGGCTGTGGTCCTAGTGTGATTAGATTGACTAGTTTTCTGTGAGTATGGTTTCAGTGTGTCTGCCCTCTCATGCCCTCTTGCAACACCTACCATCTTACTTGGGTTTCTCTTACCTTGGGTGTGGGGTGTCTCTTCACGGCTGCTCCAGCAAAGTGCAGCCGCTGCTCCTTACCTTGGACGAGGGGTTATCTCCTTACTGCCGCCATTCCTGACCTTGAACGTGGGATGGCTCCTCTAGGCCCTCCTGTGCCTGCGCAGCCACCACTCCTCGGGTTGCTCCTCCTGGCCCTGGCCTCGGGCGTGGGTGGCTCCTCCCAGCTGCCGCCCCTGATCTTGGATGCGGGGTATCTCCTCCCAGCCGCCACTGGCCTTGGACCCGGGGTAGCTCCTCCTGGCCGCTGCCCTGACCTCGGACACGGGGTGTCTCCTCCCAGCTACCATACTAACCACCTTCTCAGGAATCTGATTCATAAACCATTTTCAGGGGAAATATGACCACTAAATAAACTGCGTATTGGGGCTGATCTAATCAAAAGGCTGCTGCTGCTGCTGTCGCTTCAGTCGTGTCCGACTCTGTGCGACCCCATAGACGGCAGCCCACCAGGCTCCCCCGTCCCTGGGATTCTCCAGGCAAGAACACTGGAGTGGGTTGCCATTTCCTTCTCCAATGCATGAAAGTGAAAAGTGAAAGTGTGTCACTCAGTTGTGTCCAACTCTTCACAACCCCATGGACTGCAGCCTACCAGGCTCCTGTGTCCATGGGATTTTCCAGGCAAGAGTACTGGAGGATCAAAAAGCAATAGGTCATTAAACAGATTCAGCACCAGGAAGATTGGCTGGCTCAATCCAGGGCCTCCCTGACATCAGACTCTTAGAGCTGAAAAGGCCAATGCACCCCCTTCCACAGTAGGATCTATTTGTCAGGGGGATAGACACACCTGTTCCTGAGGGGATACCTGTCCTTCACTAGTGTGTAGCACATAATTAGTGTCCTAAAGGTGGCTTAGCACAGTGAGGCTAACTTTAGTACTCCTTTGCCTAAAATCTCAAGATCTATAAGACTTCCATATTTCATGGAAAAATTTTAAATAAAATTTGAGGACTGATATAGGTTTTTTTTTTTTCAGTGTCTTACTGTGTCAAGTAAGGATGTTGAAAATTAACCTAAGCTAAACTAAACTAAACTAAGCTACTGCTGATTGTCATTGTCACTACATTTGGCAAAGTATATGTGTATTTTTTAAATTAATTAATTTTTCATTGAAGGATAATTGCTTTATGGAATTTTGTTGTTTTCTATAAAACCTCAACATGAATCAGCCATAGGTATACATATATCCCCTCCCTTTTGAACTTCCCTCCCATCTCCCTCCCCTTCCCACCCCTCTGGGTTGATACAGAGCCCCTGTTTGAGTTTCCTTAGCCATACAGCAAATTCCCGTTGGCTATCTATTTTACATGTGGTAATGTAAGTCTCCATGTTACTCTTTCCATACATCTCACCCTCTCCTCCCGTTTCCCCACATCAACAAGTCTGTTCTCTATGTCTGTTTCTCCACTGCTGCCCTGTAAGTAAATTCTTCAGCCTCATTTTTCTAGATTCCGTATATATGGATTAGAATATGATATTTATCTTTCCTTTCTGACTTACTTCACTCTGTATAATAGGTTCTAGGTTCATCCACCTCATCAGAACTGACTCAAATGCATTCCTTTTTATGGTTGAGTAATACTCCATTGTGTATCTGTACCACAACTTCTTTATCCATTCATCTGTCGATGGACATCTAGGTTGCTTCATGTTCTAGCTATTGTAAGTAGTGCTGCAATGAACAATGAACATGTGTCTTTTTCAGTTTTGGTTTCCTCAGGGTATATGCCTAGGAGTGGGATTGCTGGGTCATATGGTGGCTTTATTCCTAGTTTTTTAAAAAGGAATCTCCCTACCGTCTTCCATAGCAGCTCTATCAATTTACATTCCCACCAACAGTGCAGAGCATTCCCTTTTCTCCACACCCTCTCCAGCATTTATTGTTTGTAGACTTTTTGATGATGGCCATTCTGACTGGTGTGAGGTGATATCTTATGGTGGTTTTGACTTGCATTTCTCTAATAATAAGCGATGTTGAGCATCTTTTCATGTGTTTGTTAGCCATCTGTAGCCCGAGGCACACGCCGGCGGTCCTTGCTGGCTCCGTTTACCTGAGGGACCTGCGGCCGCCCCCGGCCGGCACTGCAGCCCCCCGGGAGCCCGGCCCCGAGGTGTGAGATATTTCAGTCAAAGGAAGAAATAGCTCTTCTCCTAAGATGGAATCTGTTGTTTGGGAATGTGGTTGATCAACTTGACATGTTGGCCACATGGTACCCGATGTAATAAAATGAAAAGAAGAGGCAAGATGATGTCATTTTCCCATATTGAGAAACCAAAAACAAATGCCTTTTGTGAGACCAAGCTAACAAACCTCTGATGGTGCAAAGAATAATTCTGTTTGAAGAACTTAACAGTAAGATAGAAGAAGTACTTTCAAGCTGAGACCTGCAGGTGTACAAGGATCTAAAATATATATTGAGTAGGCCTAATCATCTGAATCCCATTCCATTGAGAAAGCATGGTTATGAGTTGGATTGTCTTCTGTCTGTGGCCCTTGACTGTGTTTGTGGGCCGTATAGGTGGGCACAGTTTGTTTTCTTTGAGCCTATTACCTTGAGGATGTGCCAGGATTTGCCTTATAACACTGCCTTCACGCCCAGTCTTCTGAGTCACTATGCCCAACAGACGGCAGTTTTAGCAGTGGAGGTAAGACTTCATCTATTATTTGGCATGTCATAGAAAATGATTCTTGTGTTGCCCTTTTAATCAGTCTAATGAATGTGTCTGATAAACAACAGGAACAACTAACGTTATTTTTAGCTGCATCTTGTACATTAAAAAGTTATGTATTTAGGTTCAGACTCTGATAGACTGAAGACTTCCTGTTTGGGGGATGTTACTCATCTTAGTTTTCAGATACTATTCTTTTATGAAGAACTTTGAAACATTGGAACTGGGGAAGTAATAACCTTTCAGAAGTTTAAATTGTCCAAGTTATGGTTACATCTTTTCTGTTATTTGATAATACGACTTTAGAGAGCAGACTATAATAATAATATTCAGAATTCACTTAGTAAATATTGAAGGTAACATGATTTCGAAAATGGGTTCTTTGGTTCGGCCTTTAGGCTGGTGGGTTTACAGTATTGACATTGTCTTAAATACTTAAGATGGTATCCTGGTCTTACTATCTTTACATCAATTTAAGAACAGTAACTCCCAAGCAGTGATAGAGATTTTGTTGTGTGAATTATCTGTTCTTGACCTCTCAGGACATCATGAAAATCTGTTGCCTTACTTGAATTTTTCTAATGATAATTCTTTAGGCACTTTTTAATTATTTTACTTTAGAAGCTATGACAAATTAATGGATATAGTTTAAATAATTTTGTATGTGTTTTGATAATGGTTTTAAAATTGTGGACAAAGATATGTTTACCAGATAGGAATTAGGGGGCAGTAAACTGTGACAATAAGAGGTAAAACTTTGGAATTGTATAAACTGCAGCAGCAGCTACCACTTTCTATCTGTATTACTTTGGTCAAGTTACTTGAGCTTTCTTACCATTGTCACTTTGCTTGTAAAATAGAGTTAACACTTTGGAAGATACAAAATGAAGCGTTTATACAAAATGAAGCATTTATAGAGTATTTGGCACAGTACTTTTGGAGTAAGTTCTCTTAAAGTGATAGCTTTTACCATTTTCTCATATTCTAACATTAACATAACTACATAGTACATAGAATTTAAAGTTTTTTTAATTTAAATTTTAGTCTTTAATCCTTTGTTACAGTGCTTTCAGCAAATCGAATACTACTTGTTTTGGAATCTTCATTTTATAGTAAAATTCAAAGTTTTAGTACTTCCAAGTAAACCAACATAAACCTGGGAAATTTTGTAGAAAGATGATTATTCATAGATTTTGAAATGTAGAGGGCAACTTGTATAGTCCAAATAGTTGAAAATATTGTAGAGGTTGAATAAAATATTTCTGCTCTTCCACTGACTACACAAAGTCTAACTGGTAAGGAGAGTTTGGTATAGACTGTTAGATTGAATATATGAAAATGGGTATTGGTTTAATATAGGAATTTGGTTCCTGGCATGGTAGTCCCTGTTGGGTATTAAAACTACCCAGTTCTCTCACCAAAAAAATGAAGGAGGACGATCTTTGGTTCTGGTATCATTTTAAGTCAGTATAACTCCTTTGGAAAGCAAATATAGTTGTAAGAAATAAGTCATAAAGATTTATATACTGATTTGGGTTTAACTTTTGCCTCTTTCACGTAGTAGCTTTCAGACTTTGAAATTAAGTCACCTAACATCTCTGTGATCTAGAGAAGGAAATGGCAACCCACTCCAGTACTCTTGCCTGGAAAATCCCATGGGCAGAGGATCCGGGTAGGCTACAGTCACTTCACTTATCATATATGGTACATTTGGCAAAAAATATTTTACTAACAGAAAAGAAGAGTGGGCATAATTTAAGCATGAAAAGCAAACGTTTAAATGAAGAGTTCCAGAGAATAGCAAGGACAGATAAGAAAGCCTTCTTAAATGAACAATGAAAAGAAAGGAAAACAATAGAATGGGAAAGACTAAAGATGACTTCAAGAAAATTGGAGACATCAAGGGAACATTTCATGCAAAGGCAGGCATGATAAAGGACAGAAACAATAAGGACCTAAACAGAAGCAGAAGAGACTAAGAAGGGGTGGCAAGAACATAGAGAAAAACTATACAAAAAGAGTCTTAATGACCCAGATAACCACAAGGCTTTAGTCACTCACCTAGAGCTGGACATCCTGGAATGTGAAGTCTAGTGGGCCTTAGGAAGCATTGCTACTAGCAAAACTCGTGGAGGTGATGAAGTTTTCCTGAGCTATTTGAAGTCCTGAAAGATGATGCTGTGAAAGTGCTGTGCTCATTAATATGTCAGCAAATTTGGAAAACTCAGCAATGGCCATGGGACTGGAAAAGGTCAGTTTTCATTCTAATTCCAAAGAAGGGCAATGCCAAAGAATGTTCAAACTACCATACAATTGTGCTCATTTCAATGCTATTAAAGTGAAAGTGAAAGGGAAGTCACTCAGTCGTGTCTGACTCTTTGCAACCCGATAGACTGTAGCCTACCAGGATCCTCTGTCCATGGGATTTTCCAGGCAAGAGTACTGGAGTGGGGTGCCATTTCTTTCTCTAGGGGATCTTCCCAACCCAAGGATCAAACATGAGTCTCCCGCATTGTAGGCAGACGCTTTACCATCTGAGCCACCAGGGAAGTCCCACATGCTATTAAGGTTATACTCAAAATCCTGAAAGCTAGGCTTCAGCAATACATGAATTGAGAACTTCCATATGTACAAGCTGGGTTTCAAAGAAGCAGAGGAACCAGAAATCAAATTGCCAATGTCCATTGGATCATAAGCCATGCCGTGTGGGGCCACCCAGGACGGATGGGTTATGATGGAGAAGTATGACAGAATGTGGTCCACTGGAGAAGGGAATGGCAAACCACTTCAATATTCTTGCCTTGAGAACTCCATGAACAGTATGAAAAGTCAAAATGATAGGATATTGAAAGGGGAAGTCCCTGGGTAAGTAGAGGTGCCCAATATGCTACTGGAGATCAGTGAAGAAATAACTCCAGAAAGAATGAAGGGATGGAGCCAAAGCAAAAACAGCACCCAGTTGTGTATGTGACTGGTGATAGAAGCAAGGTCCAGTGCTGTAAAGAGCAATATTGTATAGGAACCTGGAATGTCAGGTCCATGAATCAAGGCAAATTGGAAGTGGTCAAACAGGAATGGCAAGAGTGAAAGTCGACATTCTAGGAATCAGTGAACTAAAATGGACTGGAATGGGTGAATTTAACTCAGATGACCATTATATCTACTACTGCGGGCAGAAATTCCTTGGAAGAAATGGAGTAGCCATCATGGTCAACAAAAGAGTCCAAAATGCAGTACTTGGATGCAATCTCAAAAACGACAGAATGATCTCTGTTCATTTACAAAGCAAACCATTCAATATCATGGTAATCCAAGACTATGTCCCAACCAGTAATGCTAAAGAAGCTGAAGTTGAATGATTCTATGAAGACCCACAAGACCTTTTAGAACTAACACCCAAAAAAGATGTCCTTTTCATTATAGGGGACTGGAATGCAAAAGTAGGAAGCCAAGAAACACCTGGGGTAACAGGCAAATTTGGCCTTGGAGTATGGAATAAAGCAGGGCAAAGGCTAATAGAATTTTGCCAAGAGAACACACTGGTCATAGCAAACACCCTCTTCCAACAACACAAGAGAAGACTCTACACATGGACATCAACAGATGGTCAATACTGAAATCAGATTGATTATATTCTTTGCAGCCAAAGATGGAGGAGCTCTACACAGTCAGCAAAAACAAGACCAGGAGCTGACTGTGGCTCAGATCATGAACTCCTTATTGCCAAATTCAGACTTAAATTGAAGAAAGTAGGGAAAACCACTAGACCATTCAGGTATGACCTAAATCAAATCCCTTATGATTATACAGTGGAAATAGAGTTAAGGGACTAGATCTGATAGACAGAGTCCCGAATGGATTATGGATGGAGGTTCATGACATTGTACAGGGGACAGGAATCAAGACCATCCTCATGGAAAAGAAATGCAAAAAAACCAAAATGGCTGTCTGGGGAGACCTTACAAATAGCTGTGAAAAGAAGAGAGGTGAAAAGCAAAGGAAAAAAGAAAGATATAAGCATCTGAATGCAGAGTTCCAAAGAATAGGAAGGAAAGATAAGAAAGCCTTCCTCAGCAATCAATGCAAAGAAATAGAGGAAAACAACAGAATGGGAAAGATGAGAGATCTCTTCAAGAAAATTAGAGATACCAAGGGAACATTTCATGCAAAGATGGGCTCGATAAAGGACAGAAATGGTCTGGACCTAACAGACGCAGAAGATATTAAGAAGAGGTGGCAAGAATACACAGAAGAACTGTAGAAAAAAGAGCTTCATGACCAAGATAATCACGATGATGTAATCACTCACCTAGAGCCAGACATCTTGGAATGTGAAGTCAAGTGGGCCTTAGAAAGCATCACTATGAACAAAGCTAGTGGAGGTGATGGCATTCCAGTTGAGCTGTTTCAAATCCTGAAAGATGATGCTGTGAAAGTGCTGCACTCAATATGTCAGCAAATTTGGAAAACTCAGCAGTGGCCACAGGACTGGAAAAGGTCAGTTTTCATTCCAATTCCAAAGAAAGGCAATGCCAAACAATGCTCAAACTACCACACAATTGCACTCATCTCACATGCTAGTAAAGTAATGCTCAAAATTCTCCAAGCCAGGCCTCAGCAATACATGAACCGTGAACTTCCTGATGTTCAAGCTGGTTTTAAAAAAGGCAGAGGAGCCAGAGATCAAATTGCCAACATCTGCTGGATCATGGAAAAAGCAAGAGAGTTCCAGAAAAACATCTATTTCTAAGACTATGCCAAAGCCTTTGACTGTGTGGATCACAATAAACTGTGGAAAATTCTGAAAGAGATGGGAATACCAGACCACCTAACTTGCCTCTTGAGAAATCTGTATGCAGGCCAGGAAGCAACAGTTAGAACTGGACATGGACCAACAGACTGGTTCCAAATAGGAAAAGGAGTACGTCAAGGCTGTATATTGTCACCCTGCTTATTTAACTTATATGCAGAGTATATCATGAGAAACACTGAGCTGGAAGAAGCACAAGCCAGAATCAAGATTGTCGGGAGAAATATCAATAACCTCAGATATGCAGATGACACCACCCTTATGGCAGAAAGTGAAGAGGAGCTAAAAAGCCTCTTGATGAAAGTGAAAGAGGAGAGTGAAAAAGTTGGCTTAAAGCTCAACATTCAGAAAACGAAGATCATGGCATCTGGTCCCATCACTTCGTGGGAAATAGATGGGGAAACAATGGAAACAGTGTCAGACTTTATTTTTCTGGGCTCCAAAATCACTGCAGATGGTGATTGCAGCCAGAAAATTAAAAGGTGCCTACTCTTGGAAGGAAAGTTATGACCAACCTAGATAGCATATTGAAAAGCAGAGATATTACTTTGCCAACAAAGGTCCATCTAGTCCAAGCTATGGGTTTTCCAGTGGTCATGTATGGATGTGAGAGTTGGACTGTGAGGAAAGCTGAGTGCCAAAGAATTGATACTTTTGAACTGTGGTGTTGGAGAAGACTCTTGAGAGTCCCTTGGACTGCAAGGAGGTCTAACCAGTCCATCCTAAAGGAGATAGATCCTGGGTGTTCATTGGAAGGACTGATGCTGAAGCTGAAACTCCAATACTTCAGCCACCTCATGGGAAGAGTTGACTCACTGGAAAAGATTGTGATGCTGGGAGGGTTTGGGGGCAGAGGAGAAGGAGACGATATAGGATGAGATGGCTGGATGGCATCACCGACTCGATAGACATGAGTTGGTGTAAACTCCAAGAGTTGGTGATGGACAGGGAGGCCTGGCGTGCTGCAATTCATGGGGTCACAAAGAGTCAGACATGACTGAGTGACTGAACTGACTGAACTGATTGGATCATAAAAAAAACCCAAGAGAATTCCAGAAAAACATCTACTTCTACTTCATTGACTATGCTAAAGTCTTTGTGTGGATCACAACAAACTGTGGAAAATTCTTAAAGAAATGGGAACACCAGACCATCTTACCTGTCTCTTGAGAAACCTGTATGTGGGTCTAGAAGCACCATTTAGAACCATACATGGAATAATTCCTGGTTCCAAATTGGGAAAGGCATACAATAAGGCTATATATTGTCACCCTTATTTAACTTATATGCAGAGTGTGTGTCTGTGTACTCACTCATGTCCCACTCTTTGTGACCCCATGGACTGCAGCCTGCCAGGATCCTCTGTCAATGGAATTTTACTGGTTAGAATACTTTCTAATACAGGAGTTGCTTGCCATTTCCTACTCTAGGAGATTTTCCTGACCCAGAGATCAAACCCGTATCTCCTGCACTGGCAGGGGGATTCTTTAACACTGAGCCAGCAGGGAAGCCCTTTATGGTGATTACATCATGTGAAATGCCAGGATGGATGAATCCAAACTGGAATCAAGATTGCCTGGAGAAATATCAACAACCTTGGTGGCTCAGAGGTTAAAGCATCTGCCTGCAATGCGGGAGGCCTGGGTTCGATCCCTGGGTCGGGAAGATCCCCTGGAGAAGGAAATGGCAACCCTCTCCAGTATTCTTGCCTGGATAATCCCATGGACGGAGGAGCTTGGTGGGCTACAGTCCATGGGCTCGCAAAGAGTCGGACACGACTGAGTGACTTCACTTTCACTTTTCAACCTTCATGAAGAAGGCTGATGGCCAAAGAATTGATTTCACCAGGGCTTGGAATCTACGTGTGTGAAGAGGAACTAAAGAGACTCTTGGTGAAGATGCAAGAGGAGAGTGAAAAGTTGGCTTGAAGCTCAACATTAAAACAATTAAGATAATGGCATCTGTTCCCATCACTTCATGGCAAATAGAAGGGGAAAAGGTGGAAGCAGTGCCAGATTTTATTCTGTTGAGCTGCAAAATCACTGTGGACTGTGATTGCAGCCATGAAATTAAAGGACCCTTGCTGCTTGGAATGAACATTATGACAAACCTTGGCAGAGTATTAAAAAGCAGAAACACGCTGATTCATGTTGATATATGGCAAAAACCATCACAATGTTGTAAAGTAATTACCCTCCAATTAAAATAAATAAATTTTTAAAAAAGCAGAGACATTATTTTTCTGACAAAGATCCGTATAGTCAAAGCTATGTTTTTCCAGTAGTCATATATGGATGTGAGAGTTGGATCATAAAGAAGGCTGAGCACCAAAGAATTAATGCTTTGGAGCTGTGGTGCTGGAGAAGACCGTTCAGAGTCCCTTGGATTGCAAAGAGATCAAACTAGTCAATCCTAAAGGAAATCAGCCTTGAATATTCATTGGAAGGACTGATGCTGAAGCTGAACCTCTAATACTTTGGCCACCTGATGGAAAGAGCTGAATCATTGGAAAAGAACCTGAGGCTGGGAGAGATTCAAGACAAAAGAAGGGGGTGGCAGAGGATGAGATGATTAGATAGCATCACTGACTCAATAGACATGAATCTGAGCAAACTGGGAGATAGTGGAGGACAGAGGAGTCTGGTGTGGTACAGTCTGTGCCGTCCCAAAGAGTCAGACGTGACTTAGCCACTGAATGGCAACAACATATGAAAATAAACCTCACTACTCACAGGTATACAGACCCA
Source organism: Oryx dammah (assembly GCF_014754425.2). Classification (NCBI taxonomy): domain Eukaryota; kingdom Metazoa; phylum Chordata; class Mammalia; order Artiodactyla; family Bovidae; genus Oryx; species Oryx dammah. Next base: position 9,560,335 of record NW_024070209.1, on the reverse strand, counting down.
GTTTTTTGAAACACCTGGGAATCTGGGCAATCATTCCCTTTCTTTGCCTGCAGTCACACTCTAGACAAGTACAATCAGAGTGATTTCATTTCCATTTACTCACAATCACAGTCCAGTCCCGCCTTTGTGATCACCCTGATTAAGGTTTTGTGTGTGTTCTCATTTCTTCAGTTGTGTCTGACTCTTTGGACTGCATGGACTGTAGCCTGCCAGGGTCCTTTGTCTATAGAATTTTCCAGGCAAGGATATTGGAGTGAGTTACCATTTTCTACTCCAGGGGAACTTCCCAACCTAGGGATCAAACTGGCATCTCTTGTGTCTCCTGCATTGGCAGGCAGATTCTTTACCACTAGAACACTTGGGAGGCCTTAAAGTGTTCTCAAACTGGATAGTGTCACTTTTACAGACAAGCTCCTGATGTAAAGACAGCTTCAGCATCCTCTTTACTCTTTACTGTGGAAGCTCCCAGTGGAAGTCTCAGAGGGTAACTTTATTTGCAAGAGGAAGAAGGGTGAATTGAGGAGAAGGGTGATGACTGGCTGGTACTGATCACCAGGACTTGGAATCTGCATTTTTACTCTGTGGAAGGGTGTGTGACAAGGGGGCCACATATGATGTTGGTGTTGGCTGGTAAGGTAGTAACTGTTCTGAGTCCAGTTACTAAGTGTGACTAAGGCAGAAGAAATAAAGAAACTAGAGGATATAAAGGATACGGGCATGGTGTTTGCTCACAGGTGAGAGTGTGCTATGGGTCTTTCCCTGTCTGGAGTTAGGTGAGCACCCACTGAGGCTGGTCTGGGAGGAGGGAGCAATCTGTGAGTAGACCAGGGTGACACAAGGCTCCTCAGTCTGGAGACCAGTCAATGGAGGAAATGGGACAGAGAAAGAAATCCTCTGACATGTTCCTTTAACAGAATTTTTTCACAGCCTTACATCTGAATGACCACCTCTTTCCAAAAGATCTATTTCCAAATAAAGCAAGAATCCACAAACCCTCCTAGAGGACAATTTCTGCTGGGCAGGGTGAGGCATTTATAGAATAGGCTCTTCTCAGCTCAGCTTTGAGGCCTTTTCCTACTCAAGGGCTTTGAACCGAAGGCATTTTCACTCACCCTGAAATAAAGGACAACTTCACCTTTTTTTGTGTTCTATCCAAACCCAAAACAGTTCTTGAAATTATATGACATGTATAGTGTCTGAGATAAACGACCCATTTTAGAGTTTATATTATTAAGTAGTTTTTTTTTTTTTTTTAAAGAAAAAACACCTACTGTGTTATGCATGCATGCATGTTAAGTCTCTTCAGTAATCTCTAACTATTTGCGACCCTGTGGACTGTAGCCCACCAGGCTTCTCTGTCCGTGGGATTCTCCAGGCAAGAATACTGGAGTGGGTTGCCATTTCCTCCTCCAGGGGATCTTTCCAACCCAAGAATCGAAACTGCATCTCCTGAGTCTCCTGCATCAGCACGCAGATTCTTTACCACTAGGGCCACCTGGGAAGCCCAGGTGTTATACTATCTTCTAAATGAAAGAAACTGTCAAAATATTTTAACAATCCATGCCCCTATTGCCTGTGTGCTTCTGTTGAATGCCAGTCCAGCTCACAAGGAGCATCCAGCTTATTTGCAAGATAAGAAACTACCAACACAGGTGTTGCCAGGTGCTGTCATAAAGTGTTGTTGCTAAGGAGAAAAACTGACAACGGGGTTCTTTTGTCATTTTTGTTCCCTGAAACTCTAGCCTCTAGCAAGAACCCGTTAAGTCTCTTAACTCTTCTCTGCTTTTAATAAGCTAAGTTGGTCATAACTTTCCTTCCAAGGAGCAAGTGTCTTTTAATTTCATGGCTGCCATCACCATCTGCAGTGATTTTGGAGCCCCCCCAAAATAAAGTCTGTCACTGTTTCCACTATTTCTCCATCTATTTCCCATGAAATGATGGGATCAGATGCCATGATCTTCGTTTTCTGAATGTTGAGTTTTAAGTCGACTTTTTCACTCACCTCTTTCACTTTCACCAAGAGGCACTTCAGTTCTTCTTCGCTTTCTGCCATAAGGGGGGTGTCATCTGCATATCTGAGGTTATTGATATTTCTCCCAGCAGTCTTATTCCAGCTGTGCTTCATCCAGTCCAGCATTTCTCATGATGTACTCTGCGTATAAGTTAAACAAGCAGGGTGACAATATACAGCTTTGACATACTCCTTTTCCATTTGGAACCAGTCTGTTGTTCCATGTCCAGTTCTAACTGTTGCTTCTTGACCTGCATACAGATTCCTCAGGAGGCGGGTCAGGTGGTCTGGTATCCCCATCTCTTGAATAATTTTCCACAGTTTATTGTGATCCACACAGTCAAAGGCTTTGGCATAGTCAATAAAGAAGTAGATGATTTTCTGAAACTTTCTTGCTTTTTTGATGATCCACCAGATGATGGCAATTTGATCTCTGGTTCCTCTGCCTTTTCTAAATCCACCTTAAACATCTGGAAGTTCATGGTTCATGTACTGTTGAAATCTGGCTTGGAGAATTTTGAACATTACTTTGCTAGAGTGTGAAATGAGTGCAGTTGTGTGGTAGTCTGAGCATTCTTTGGAATTGCCTTTCTTTGGATTTGGAATGAAAACTGACATTTTCGAGTCCTGTGGCCACTGCTGAGTTTTCCAAATTTACTGGCATGTTGAGTGCAATACTTTCACAGCATCATCCTTTAGGATTTGAAATAGCTCAACTGTAATTCCATCACCTCCACTAGCTTTGTTCCTAGTGATGCTTTCTAAGGCCCACTTGACTTCACATTCCAGGATGTCTGGGTCTAGGTGAGTGATCACACCATCATGATTGTCTGCATTGAGAAGATCTTTTTTGTATAGTTTTTCTGTGTATTCTTGCCACCGTTTCTTAATATCTTCTGCGCCTGTTAGGTCCATCCCATTTCTGTCCTTTATTGTACCCATCTTTGCATGAAATGTTCCCTTGGTATCTCTAATTTTCTTGAAGAGATCTCTAGCCTTTCCCATTCTATTGTTTTCCTCTATTTCTTTGCATTGATTGCTGAGGAGGGCTTTCTTGTCTCTCCTTGCTATTCTCTGGAACTCTGCATTCAGATGCTTATATCTTTCCTTTTCTCCTTTGCCTTTCGCTTCTCTTCTTTTCATAGCTGTTTGTAAGGCCTCCTCAGACAACCATTTTGCCTTTTTGGATTTCTTTTTCTTGGGGATAGTCTTGATCCCTTCCTCCTGTACAATGTCATGAACCTCCATCCATCATTCTTCAGGCAATCTGTCTATCAGATCTAATCCCCTGAATCTATCTGTCACTTCCACTGTATAATTGCAAGGGATTTGATTGAGATCATACCTGAATGGTCTAGTGGTTTTTCCCACTTCCTTCAATTTAAATCTGAATTTGACAATAAGGAGTTCATGCTCTGAGCCACAGTCAGCTCCCGGTCTTGTTTTTGCTGACTGTATAGAGCTTTTCCATCTTTGGCTGCAAAGAATATAATCAATCTGATTTCAGTGTTGACCATCTGGTGATGTCCATGTGTAGAGTCTTCTCTTGTGTTGTTGGAAGAGGGTGTTTGCTATGACCAGTGCGTTCTCTTGGCAAAACTCTATTAGCCTTTGCCCTGCTTCATTCTGTATTCCAAGGCCAAATTTGCCCATTACTCCAGGTATTTCTGACTCCCTGCTTTTGCATTCTAGTCCCCTATGATGAAAAGCACATCTTTTTTGGATGTTAGCTCTAGAAGGTGTTGTAGGTCTTCATAGAGCCATTCAACTTCAGCTTCTTCAGCGTTACTGATTGGGGCATAGACTTGGATTACTGTGATATTGAATGGTTTGCCTTGGAAATGAACAGAGATCATTCTGTCATTTTTGAGATTGCATCCAAGTACTGCATTTCAGACTCTTTTGTTGACTATGATGGCGATTCCATTTCTTCTAAGGGATTCTTGCCTACAGTAATAGATATAATGGTCATCTGAGTTAAATTCACCCTTTCCAGTCCATTTTAGTTTGCTGATTCCTAAAATGTCAGTGTTCATTCTTGCCATCTCCTCTTTGACCACTTCCAATTTGCCTTGATTCATGGACTTAACATTCTAGGTTCCTGTGCTATATTGATCTTTACAGCATTGGACTTTACTTCCATCACCAGTCACATCCACAAATGGGTGCTGTTTTTGCTTTGGCTCCATTCCTTCATTCTTTCTGGAGTTATTTCTCCACTGATCTCCAGTAGCATACTGGGCACCTACCACCTGAGGAGTTCATCTTTCAGTATCCTCTCTTTTTGCCTGTTCATACTGTTCATGGGGTTCTCAAGGCAAGAATACTGAAGTGGTTTGCCATTCCCTTCTCCAGTGGGCCACGTTTTGTCAGATCTCTCCACCATGACCTGTCTGTCTTGGGTGGCCCTACATGGCATAGCTCATAGTTTCACTGAGTTAGACAAGGCTGTGGTCCATGCGATCAGATTGGTTAGTTTTCTGTGACTATGGTTTTCAATCTATCTGCCCTCTGATGGAGAAGGATATGAGGCTTATGGAAGCTTCCTGATGGGAGACACTGACTGAGGGGGAAACTGGGTCTGGTTCTCATGGGCGGGGCCATGATCAGTAAATCTTTAATCCAATTTTCTTTGAAAGGCAGGGCTGTGTTCCCTCCCTGTTATTTGACCTGAGGCCAAACTACAGTGGAGATAAAGAAGATAATGGTGACCTCCTTCAAAAGGTCCCATGCAGGCACTGCTACACTAAGTGCCCCCCATCCTGCAACAGGCCGCCACTGACCCACGCCTCCACCAGAGACACCTGGACACTCCCAGGCAAGTCTGGGTGAGGTTCTTGTGGGGTCACTTCTCCTTTCTCCTGGGTCCTGGTGTGCACAATGTTCTGTTTGTGCCCTCCCAGAGTCTGTTTCCCCAGTCCTGTGTAAAAGTGAAGTAGCTCAGTCATGTCTGACTTTTTGAGACCCCATGGACTGTAACCTACCAGGCTCTTCTGTCCATGGGATTTTCCAGGTAAGAGTACTGAAGTGGGTTGCCATTTCCTTCTCCAGAGGATCTTCCTGACCCAGGGATCAAAACTGGGTCTCCCACATTGCAGGCAGACACTTTACCATCTGAGCCACCCTTCCATGCTTCTTAACTCCGAAGTCCTGTTAACAGTCCATCAGGAGCTCTTAGGAATACTCTGCCTTGTTGGGGAGACCAAACGCAAACTTCATGATTCTATAGAATATAACGCAACTCTATAGAACGTAACTTTATAAAAAGTAACATGACTTTGTAGAATGTGGCTGATTTTCCCAGGTAGACTGGCCCTGGAACCTGTATCATTTTGAAATGTTCCCACCCAGTATGGGGAAATAGGAATTTTTGTAAAAATAGCTATTGAGGAACGCACTGATACAAATGCAATATGACCCAGATTTCTCTTTAAAGTTCCCCCACAGATTTCTGTTTTAAAATTAGAAATAACACTATTTCATTCGCCTTATTCATTAATAACAAACAATATTTTCAGGCAAGATGGTAGCTTCAAATTGTAGTCTCTATACTGCTGTCTGCCATGCAGTGGCCAGGCTGATTTGGAGTGTGTGTGCAGGATTAGTCTTTCTGCATGGAATAAAATGCTTTAGTACTAATAAGGCTGGAGAGCATCTATATGTGTACTGTAAGTAGATGACCAACTTGGCTTTGCTTGCCTGGAATTTTCCTGATTTTAAAATGAAAAGTCCTACATTCAGGGAAACCCCTCAGTTCTAGACAAATGTTATGGTTGTTCACCCTAGATTTAGGGTTGCTGTGAGCCTGTTCCTCGTCCCAGCTGTCCCCTCTTTCACGGGCTATAATAGGGCTGATTGTACATGATTTCAAATCCATTCCTTTGAGTCAAAACATTGTCCTGTATTAAAATGTAAGCATCTTTGAGACAGGTGACCCATTAAACTACTAAAGCTGGAAGCAGCATTCTATACAGCTAATCACTCCCTCCTCTTGAAACAGTTGTCTTCTTCCTCATGGAAATGCAAATTAAGATCACAACAAGATAGCATTTTATGTTTACTAAATGTAAAAAATAGAGAAGGCAAAAAATAAAGAAGTCTGATAATACCAAGTGTTGACAAGGACATGGAACACTAGGAATTTTATGTACTGCTGGTGGGTACACCTACTTTGAAAAATAATTATCATATAAATATTCTCTTATAAAGTTGAACATGTGCAAACTGAAGTTAGTTTCACTTTAAGATGTCCTAGAGAAACTCATCTATACTTGGGCCTCAGGAATTATTCACAATAATTTCAGAGTGAAAAAATACTGGAAACCACCTAAGTAATAACAATTAAGAGAATGGATAAATGAATTACGGAGTACTTATATAGGAGACAGGGCTTCCCAGGTAGCTCAGCTGGTAAAGAATCCACCTGCAACGTGGGAGACCTGGGTTCCATCGCTGGGTTGGGAAGAGCCCCTGGAGGAGGGTATGGCAACCCACTCCAGTATTCTTGCCTGGAGAATCCCATGGACAGAGGAGCCTGGTGGGCTACATGGGGTTGCAAAGATCCAGACATAGCTGAAGCCACTGAGCACACACACAGGAGACAATATGGAGAGTTCAGGAAAAGCTCCCAGGAACATAACCCATTAACAGTCCATCCTCTTTTCTTTCTTGTTTTTAAGTCTTTTTTTGTTTGTTTGTTTGTTTGTTTGTTTGTTTTTTGGTCTCAGCTCTATGTTCATCTCTCTTTCCTCCAATAATCAAATGCACATCAACCAACTCAGATTGGAAATCTCATCCACATCTACTGTATTGCCCCTTCTGGAAAGTCTGAATTTTAACATGTGCCTCCTGATAGCAAGTGAACCACTGCTCTATTGGTGCGACTACTATTATTAGAGCAGGGAAATGTTCCCAACTGGGAGTGAGAAGGGCTCCTTAGATCACCCAAGGAAGGCCTCTGACCACCACCAAGGAGGAAAGAACAGAGATTACTCGTTTAAAGTGCTTAGTATAGTGCCTGACTCATATAAGAGCTTGACAAAAACTTAATGTCATTCAAACTAATATGATTTTCATTTCTCTTAGTTTCCCTTTGCCTCCACTTTATTATTTTCCTCTCTATCAAGACTCTTTTTCTAGGCAAAATGTCCAAAGACATCTTGGTTTGCTTTTCTATGTTCTGCTCCAATATGTTCCAATTACACCGTCTATGCCACTTCCCAAATCATGGAGGGAGCACAGAGACGCAACCAGGGCCCTAGTCGGGATGTATTCAGGGGAACTGAGGGTCCTCTTTGAGCATCAAAAAAGCAAATAGTAACTCTACATGCTTTTCAAACTGTAAATATTCTTTGGCTTCATTTGTTCCTTTCCCAATACTCATACTGTGTGCAAAACGTTTAGCACCATGACTTGTCTCCCATAGCTTCTTAGTGAGAGTTCTTTTTTCTTTTTTTGTAGTTCTTACACTACCTACCATATTTTTAATCTATTTAATAACAAATCCTGAAGATTCTCAGGATTATTATGGGGAAAATAAGGCAAAATAATTCTAATGTTCATGTAAAGTGAACATAAACATTGAGTCATACGCCCACGAACTCTCTGACAAATGTATTAAAGCATCAAAATCCTGTCTCTGCTGGAGGCCTTACCAAACAAGATAAAATATTTGCAAATCATATACCCATCAAGGGGGTAATATCAAAAATATATAAGGAACACATACAACTCAATGTAAAAAAATGTGATTAAAAAATGGTCAGAGGACCTAAATAGACATTTTTTTTTTTTCACAGAAGACATACAGCTGGCCAACAGGCATATGAAAAGATGCCAGAAACTATAAAACTCCTAGAGGAGAACATAGGCAAAACACTCTCCAACATAAATCACAGCAGGATCCTCTATGATCCACCCCCCAGAATTCTGGAAATAAAAGCAAAAATAAACAAATGGGATCTAATTAAAATTAAAAGCTTTTGCACAACAAAGGAAAATACAAGCAAAGTGAAAAGACAGCCTTCTGAATGGGAGAAAATAATAACAAATGAAGCAACTGACAAACAACTAACTCAAAAATATACAAGCAACTTATGCAGCTCAATTCCAGAAAAATAAATGACTCAATCAAAAAATGGGCCAAAGAACTAAACAGACATTTCTCCAAAGAAGACATATGGATGGCTAATAAACACATGAAAAGATGCTCAACATCACTCATTATTAGAGAAATGCAAATGAAAACCACAATGAGGTACCACTTCACACCAGTCGGAATGTCTGCGATCCAAAAGTCTACAAGCAATAAATGCTGGAGAGGATGTGGAGAGAAGGGAACCCTCCTACACTGTTGGTGGGAATGCAAACTAGTACAGCCACTATGGAGAACAGTGTGGAGATTCCTTAAAAAACTGCAAATAGAATTGCCTTATGACCCAGCAATCCCACTGCTGGGCGTACACACCGAGGAAACCAGAATTGAAAGAGATACGTGTACCCCAATGTTCATCGCAGCACTGTTTATAATAGCCAGGACATGGAAACAACCTAGATGTCCATCGGCAGATGAATGGATAAGAAATCTGTGGTACATATACACAATGGAGTATTACTCAGCCATTAAAAAGAATACATTTGAATCAGTTCTAATGAGATGGATGAAACTGGAGCCGATTATACAGAGTGAAGTAAGCCAGAAAGAAAAACACCAATACAGTATACTAACACATATATATGGAATTTAGAAAGACGGCAATGATGACCCTGTATGCGAGACAGCAAAAGAGACACAGATGTATAGAGCGGACTTTTGGACTCTGAGGGAGAGGGAGAGGGTGGGATGATTTGGGAGAATGGCATTGAAACATGTATACTATCGTGTAAGAAACGAATCGCCAGTCTATGTCCGATGCAGGATACAGGATGCTTGGGGCTGGAGCACGGGGATGACCCAGAGAGATGTTATGGGGAGGGAGGTGGGAGGGGGATTCATGTTTGGGAACGCATGTGCACCTGTGGTGGATTCATGTCAATGTACGGCAAAACCAACACAGTATTGTAAAGTAAAATAAAGTAAAAATAAAAATTAAAATAAATAAATAAATAAAAAGAGAAGAAAAGAAAAGAAAAAATAAAAAAAGAGAAAAGATGCTCAACATCAATAATCATCAGGGAAATGCAAATCAAACGACAGTGAGATAACACCTAATGCCCATTAGAATAACTGGTATCAAAAAGGTAAGAAATAGCAAGTGTTGGAGAGGATGTGGAGAAAAACTCTTGTGCACTATTGGTGGGAATGTATATTGGTGCAGCCACTATGGAAAACAGTATGGAACTTCTTCAACTGAAATAAAAGTAGCAATCCACTTCTGGGTATATATCCAAAGAATATGAAAATTTTTACATTTCCTAAGCAATTATGTCACCTCAGGCAGGTTATTGCAACACAAAGTGCAGGGCAGGTTGTTAGAAGTTGGTGTCATTATCTATTTATTTATCAATCTACTTATTAAAGTAGTGTTGATTTATGATATTATACTAGCTTCAGGGGTAGAGCGTAATGATTCAGTAGCTTTAGAATATTTTATACTCCATTATAAATTATTACCATAGATAATAGCCATAGTTCCTGCACTATACAATAGATCCTTGTTGCTTATCTATTATATATAATATAATAGTTTGTACATATAGTAATTCATATCTGTTAACCCCATACTTCTAATTTATCCTTTCCCCCTTCCCTCTCCCCTTTGGTAACCATTAATTTGTTTTCTATGTTTGTGACAGAAGTTGGTTTTGAAGTAGTTAAGCTGATCTGTCCACAGATCACAGTATTAGAGAAAGTAGTTACTCTTCAACGTATTACTCACGTTTCAGGATTGAGACAAAGATAATCCTTAATGAATTTAGAAATCAAAATGGGATTATAGCTTTATGCAGGTCAGGAAGCAACAGTACAGTTAGAACTGGACATGGAACAACAGACTGGTTCCAAATAGGAAAAGGAGTACGTCAAGGCTGTATATTGTCACCCTGCTTATTTAACTTCTATGCAGAATACATCATGAGAAACACTGGACTGGAGGAAACACAAGCTGGAATCAAGATTGCCAGGAGAAATACCAATAACCTCAGATATGCAGATGACACCACCCTTATGGCAGAAAGTGAAGAGGAACTCAAAAGCCTCTTGATGAAAGTGAAAGAGGAGAGTGAAAAAGTTGGCTTAAAGCTCAACATTCAGAAAACAAAGATCGTGGCATCTGGTCCCATCACTTCATGGGAAATAGATGGGGAAACAGTAGAAACAGTGTCAGACTTTATTTTTTTGGTCTCCAAAATCACTGCAGATGGTGATTGCACCCATGAAATTAAAAGATGTTTACTCCTTGGAAGAAAAGTTATGACCAACCTAGATAGCATATTCAAAAGCAGAGACATTACTTTGCCGACTAAGGTCCATCTAGGCAAGGCTATAGTTTTTCCTGAGGTCATGTATGGATGTGAGAGTTGGACTGTGAAGAAGGCTGAGCACCGAAGAATTGATGCTTTTGAACTGTGGTGTTGGAGAAGACTCTTGAGAGTCCCTTGGACTGCAAAGAGATCCAACCAGTCCATTCTGAAGGATATCAACCCTAGGATTTCTTTGGAAGGAATGATGCTAAAGCTGAAGCTCCAGTACTTTGGCCACCTCATGCGAAGAGTTGACTCATTGGAAAAGACTTTGATGCTGGGAGGGATTGGGGGCAGTTTGAGAAGGGGACGACCGAGGATGAGACGGCTGGATGGCATCACGGACTCGATGGATGTGAGTCTGAGTGAACTCCGGGAGTTGGTGATGGACAGAGAGGCCTGGCGTGCTGCGATTCATGGGGTCACAAACAGTAGGACACCAGTGAGTGACTAACTGAACTGAACTGAATAGCATAAATATTTATAGGAGCATAATGCATATTTCAAATAGCTAAAACACTGAATGTCTTTTTGCTGAGATTAGGAAGAAAAATGCAGTACTCAGTAACTCTATCTTGAGAAAACAGCTAAATTCCCCAAGGGCACGCAGAGCACATGCATAAAAACACACTCATATACACACACACCATCATCGTTTCCTTTGAGCACTCATCATTGGTATACTCAGAAATAGCTATTCGCTTGGACTTTCAGTATTTGCAAAATTACTCATCCATTGGGCCAGTTACAACTACACTTTACAATATTTCTAACTCAGAACTTTAGAAATTATTGAATTACCCACCATACAATAGCATTATTAGCTGGCTCAGAAAGATGATGAGCTGTCTAGAGTCATTTCTTGGTTTAGGGAGGAAAACTTTTAACTCTAGAGGACAGAAGACCAGACCTTCAATTTTGGCTCTTCTATTCACTAACCTGTGGGTTTGAATAAGTGTTTCATTGTTTCATACTTCTAGACAGAAATAATAGGAGTATTCTTTACCTTTTAGGATTGTTGTAAGGATATATGGAAGTAACCAATGTCACCAACCAGACCACCTTACTTGCCTCCTTGAAACCTGTATACAGGTCAAGAAGCAACAATTAGAACCAGACATGGAACCAGGACTGGTTCCAAATTGGGAAAGGAATACGTCAAGGCTGTATATTGTCACCCTGCATATTTAACTTATATGCAGAGTACATCATTCGAAATGCCAGGCTGGATGAAGCAGAAGCTGGAAGGTTGCTGGGAGAAATATCAATAACCTTATATACGCAGATGACACCACCTTAACAGCAGAAAGTGAAGAGGAACTAAAGAACCTCTTGATGAGGGTGAAAGAGGAGAGTGAAAAAGCTGGCTTAAAATTCAACATTCAAAATACGAAGGCATCTGGTCCCATCACTTCATGGCAGATAGATGGGGAAACAATGGAAACAGTGAGAGACTTTATTTTGGGGGGCTCCAAAATCACCACAGATGGTGACTGCAGCCATGAAATTCAAAGATGTTTGCTTCTTAGAAGAAAAGCTATGACAAACCTAGACAGCATATTAAGAAGCGGAGACATTATTTTGCTGATAAAAATCCATGTAGTCAAAGCTATGGTTTTTCCAGTAGTCATGTATAGATATGAGAATTGGACCATATAGAAGGCTGAGCACCGAAGAATTGATGCTTTTGAACCTTGGTGTTGGACAAGACTCTTGAGAGTCCCTTGGACTGCAAGGAGATCCAACCAGTCCATCCTAAAGGAAATCAGTCCTGAATATTCATTGGAAGGACTGATGCTGAAGCCGAAGCTCCAATACTTTGGGCACCCGATGTGAAGAGCCGACTCATTGGAAAAGACCCTGATGCTGCGAAAGACTGAGGACAGGAGGAGAAGGGGGTGACAGAGGATGATAAGATTGGATGGCATCACTGACTCAATCAACATGAGTTTGAGCAAACTCCAGCAGACAGTGAAGGACAGGGAAGCCTGGCGTGCTGCAGTCCATGGGGTCTCAGAGTTGGACATGACTGAGGGACTGCACAACAACAAAAGTCTAAAATCAGATGATTTTTAAATTTTCTTCATAGAATATCTATTTCTTAATTTTCTGAGTTTTGTTTTGTTGTAAAGAAGATGTGTTATTCACTTTAATTTTCTTAAGGATTATTGCTCAGATAAGCTACTTTTATTTAGTAAATACTATATTTTAACAAATTTATTTTTGTCATTTATTGAGGCAAATATATAATACTTCCCTTTGACCAATTAATTTGATAAAATAAAATAACAATTTCCTGATAACTTACTAACCTTATTTGCTGGAAAAGTCATGCTCAAAAAATAAAACATTGCTAGTTTAACATAATTTTGAATTTTGGGTGTGAATCTTATATCTATAGTTTGTAATGAAATTAAGCTGAATGTTTATTTTTGGGTCTTACATTTTACATTTAGATCATAGAAATTAGCAAGTTGTCCATATGCTTCTGAACTCATTAAGAGCTTATGAGGTATTTAAAAGAAACTGCACAGATTTTGATTCCATTGCCTTTTATAAATGTAACTTTGTAGCAGTATTTTCATTCCTCTTCTCTCAAGCTGCTTCAGTGTGATTATTTACAGGTTTGCAGAAAATAGTGCATTTTATCTTACACTCAAATATGCCTTTAGGCCTGGTTTTGGTTTCTCTTTCCCAGTAAGCTCAGCAGCCTCCGGAAACTTATCATGACAGCACAAAAGAATCCCAAATTTGGTGATCCTGTCTTTTCCAGGTATACTTTCTCCTCCTAAATCAGGGATTGCCGTATGTTTTGCCCCTGACTGTCTATGGTGGCTGCTGCGTCCTCTTTGTCTCTATCTGTGTACTATCCACCAGTAGTGAAATTTGTGGCAGTTTTATGACAACCTTTCTAGTTTATACATTAATGTAGCCTTCTCTTTCTCCTCCTTCTGTAGCTTTTTTTTCTGGGAGTCAGAGTTAAAGGCTTGTTTTCATGCAGCTCTTCCCCCCTAAAATGTCAATGCACTATTCATTATTGAATTAACTGCTTTCCATCAACATTGGTGACAACACCAGGAATGCTGAGCTGTATAAATATAGTGGGTGTCAGGGAGGAGATTAATCATAGCAGCTAGAATAAACAATCCTGGAACCACAAATATGCTGACACCCTTTTGGCCGAGGACTTGAGTAGCTTGGCAGAGAAGCTACAATTTTTTTTCACATTATTTCAGATTTGTGAAATAATGAAGAATGTGGAAAGTCAGGGAGTAACACCACAGGTACTTTTTCCAGTATTCTTTCTTTCCTTTTTATTCTCTATCAATTAGTTGATTTTTAATTTTCAATATTGTTAATGAAATGAAGACTATGTATAAAAATAAAAACGTCAGGTAAGATGATGAGTCATGACATACAAAAGACCAAATGCTACAAATGAAGACAGTCTTCTGTTATCATTGGTTCTAATAGAGAATTATATTAGAGTTAATATATCCACATTCGTATACATTTCCACAAAATCTTCAGGGAATTAGAGTCATTGAGTGACGCTGTTTTCTGACACAGCTTCCCTTTCCAGAACTATTGATGATATTTGGAATCCAGAATAGCCACATCTTACCTCATGCTAAAGCTTTACCACAAAGTTATGTGTTAAGAAATTTAATTAACAGAAAATGACATATAACCAATATTATAAATGATTCAGGGAAGCTGAAATTCCCCAGGCTATCTAAATCTCATTCTGTGGGGGTATATTTCTCATTTTTCATCCTTATTTCTTGGCCGTGTTGGTGACCCTCTGATGAAGAGTCCTCATTCATCTTCTTGTCCTCAGGGGTATTGCCTATGACCCTACAGGATCACGGCAACTTGACTGCCTGTACAGCATCCTCAAGAGTGTGCTTGGGTCCAGATAACTTTGAAAATTACTGAATTTGCATTTTGCAAAGCCAAATATCTCATCTTTATACTTTCTTTCCTTTTTACTGTGCTTTTTTTTTCTCCAGCAAGAAGAATCACTTTTGGTTACCCATGAAATTTTTCTTCCTCACCAGTCAATCACTCCATCATTATAGAAGTTCCTACGTAGTATCACAGTTTCACTAGAGGGGCCGGAGCTACCAACTTGCTAAAATTATGGCAGGAATCAATTGTAAACTATGACAATATTGCATTAATAATAAGCCCAAGTCTTCACTTTCATGAATGTTAGCATGTTCGAATAACATTCTGCAGTTGCAGATTGTAGATATAAACAGTGATGGCAAAGGACATTAAACCTGTCCCTGCAGGGATCTAAGGATATAGCTAGAAGCAGCATACTTATGAAGTTTGCTGTTTTATCTTACCAGTCAGCTACGAGAAGCCACTGGAGTAATCAATTTTCATAGCAGTTTAGCTAACAAAACTATTATTTACATAGGCACACACACATATTCACACCAAATTGTAGAAACATGTTTAATGACACATGAAAATAATAGGAAATTTTTTATGATATGGTAAATGAATTAAGCAGATTATAAGATAAATATACAAATGACTCAAATTATGAAAAAATTCAACCGCACTCCTAATAAGAAACATGCATTTTTAACTTTCAGTTCAGTTCAGTCACTCAGTCACATCTGACTCTTTGAGACCCCATGAACTGCAACATGCCAGGCCTCCCTGTCCTTCACCATCTCCCGGAGCTTGCTCAAACTCATGTCCATCAGGTCAGTCATTCCATCCAACCATCTCATCCTCTGTCCTCCCCTTCTCCTCCTGCCTTCAAACTTTCCAAGCACCAGGGTCTTTTCAAATGAGTCAGTTCTCCGCATCAGGTGGCCAAAGTATTGGAGCTTCAGCTTCAGCATCAGTCTTTCCAGTGAATATTCAGGATTGATTTGCTTTAGGATTGACTTTTTTGGTCTCCATGCTGTCCAAGGGGCTCTCAAGAGTCTTATCCAACACCACAGTTCAAAAACATCAATTCTTTGGTGCTCAGCCATCTTTATGGTCCAACTCTCATATTGATATATGACTACTGGAAAAACCATAGCTTTGACAATATGGACCTCTGTCAGCAAAAAAAAAATGTCTCTGGTTTTTAATACACTGTCTAGGTTTGCCATAGTTTTTCTTCCAAGAAGCAAGCATCTTTTAATTTCATGGCTGTAGGCACTGCCTGCAGTGATTTTGGAGCCCAAGAGAATAAAGTTTATCACTGTTTCCATTGTTTCCCCATCTATTTGCCAGGAAGTGATGGGACCGGATGTCGTGATCTTCGTTTTGTGAATGTTGAGTTTTAAACCAGCTTTTTCACTCTCCTCTTTTACCTTCATTGAGAAGATTTTTAGTTCCAGGAAATGGCAACCCATTCCAGTATTCTTGCCTGGAAAATCCCATGGATGGAGGAGCCTGATAGGCTACAGTCCACGGGGTCGCAAAGAGTCGACATGACTAAGCGACTTCATTTTCACTTTCACTTTTCTCTTTCTGCCTTTAAAGAGGTGTCATCTGCATGTTTGAGGTTATTGATATTTTCCCAGAAATCTTGATTCCAGCTTGTGCTCCATCCAGCCCAGCATTTCACGTGATGTATTTTGTATATAAGGTAAATAAGCAGGGTGACAATATGCAGCCTTAACATACCCCTTTCCCAATTTGGAACCAGTTCCTGTCCTGTTGTAACTATTGCTTCTTGACCTGCATACAGGTTTCTCAGGAAGCAGGTAAGGTGGTCTGATATTCCCATCTCTTCAAGAATTTTCCACAGTGTGTTGTGATCCACACAGTCAAAGGTTTAGCATAGTCAATGAAGCAGAAGTAGTTGTTTTTCTGGAACTCTCTTGCTTTTCCTATGATCCAATGGATATTGGCCATTTAGAAGTTCTTTATGAACTCTTATGGAAAGATCTCTAAGATGTATTAAGTTAAATAAAAAACAGGGTACAGAACAATATACATAATAAGCTTAATTTGTGTTACAAAAATGGCAACAATCTATATTTGTTTTGACCTGTATGTACACAAGACACTTCAAAAGAAACTAAGAACAATAATTCCCTGGATGGAAATTCATCAAAATGTTTGAGCCTTTATAAATGATGGGAATACGGGTGATTAAAGAAATTGTTAGAATTTTCACCATACTCTGTAATTTACTCATAAAGTTTTAAATGATTTCCAAGGAAGATTAACCAAGGTTATGTGTAACATTTTGTAATCCAGAT
The DNA here is from genome assembly GCF_014754425.2 of Oryx dammah. Taxonomy (NCBI): domain Eukaryota; kingdom Metazoa; phylum Chordata; class Mammalia; order Artiodactyla; family Bovidae; genus Oryx; species Oryx dammah. The sequence continues at coordinate 9,543,640 of NW_024070209.1, read as the reverse complement.
GTATGTATTTCTGAATAACAGCAGCAGGGGATGAGTACTATGGAGAGTCTATGGGCTTGTTCTCTTATTAACATCGTCACATCCCTCCAAACTTGATAATTTGTCTTAAAACCCTTAGACCAATTGGAAAAACTCCAAATCTTGCAACATAGGAATCAGCAAGGCAGAATGCAAGTAAACATGAGAATGAAGTAGGCCCATTGACACTTTGGCTTATCCAGAGATGCTGCTGCTGCTAAGTCACTTCAGTCATGTCTGACTCTATGCGACCCCATAGACGGCAGCCCACCAGGCTCCCCCGTCCCTGGGATTCTCCAGGCAAGAACACTGGAGGGGGTTGCAATTTCCTTCTCTAATGCAGGAAAGTGGAAAGTGAAAACTGAAAGTGAAGTTGCTCAGTTGTGTCCAACCCTCAGCGACCCCATGGACTGCAGCCTTCCAGGCTCCTTCGTCCATGGGATTTTCCAGGTAAGAGTACTGGAGTGGGGTGCCATTGCTTTCTCAGTATCCAGAGATGAGTACCTATGATTGTCACTGCCAGGCAAAGCTGCACATATTAGAAGAAATTTCTTATGGAGGAAATTTGGGGATTATCCCCATGGAAGCAGTTTCTTGAGAGTTTGTAAAGCAACTGCCTTTGAATAGCATTCAATTTTAAGTCAAATAAAAATGAAAACGTACATTCCATAGGACTTTCTTTGTGTTCCAATGGCTAAGACTCCTATGATCCCAATGCAGGGGGCCCATGTTCAGTCCCTGGTCAGGGAACTAGATCTCACATGCTGCAACTAAAGATCCTGCATACTGCAACTAAAGATTTGTGCTGCCAAATAAATAAATATTTTTAAAAATGAAACATACTTCCAGAAAAAGTGCATAAACCAAACTTCCTGGTATTATGAGAAATTTTAAAACAAACGCTCATGCTACTGCCTATCACTGAACTGAAGAAATACGCCATCTCCTCAGAAGCACTTCCACATGTCCTTTCTTGATCACATCCCTTTCCTTCCCTTGAGAGGTAATCACAGTCTTCACTTTCATGGTGACTACTTCTTTGCTTGAAGTTGTAGTATTACTACCTATTTATGGAATTAATAGTTTCTTCTTTTCTAAATACCACAAAATGTTTTCCAATGTGGCTTTATGAATGTATGTTGTTGCTGCTGCTGCTGCTAAGTCGCTTCAGTTGTGTCTGACTCTGTGCGACCCCATAGCCGGCACCCCATCAGGCTCCTCCGTTCCTGGGATTCAACAGGCAAGAATACTGGAGTGGGTTGCCATTTCCTTCTCCAATGCATGCATGCACGCTAAGTCACCACCGTCATGTCCAACTCCGTGCAACACTATGGACAGCAGCCTACCAGGCTCCTCGGTCCACAGGATTCTCTAGGCAAGAATACTGGAGTGGGTTGCCATATGCTTCTAGCAGTCTATGATAGGTTCTTCACCAAAAGTTCTAAATACTTAGCTTAGTCAGACTTCTGAACATTTGTGAGTCTAATGAGTAGGCAGGAAGGTTTCATTATGGTTTTAATTTGCATTTCACTGTTGACAAATGAAATTTTGTGCCTCCTTATAAATTAATTGGTCATTTAGATATCTCTTTTTGTGAGGCACATGTTGAATACTTTTGCCCATTCTTTTTTTGGGTTATCTTTCTTTAAAAGTGTTTAATTTAATCCATGTATTAATAAGAGTCTAAATGATAAATGATCAGGGTTAGAGGTTAACCATGCTGCCAGAAGGCAAATGTAGCAAACAAGATTTTCACAAAATCTTTTAGTATAATTATCTGGCAGAAGTTATTCATCAGACAAGATGGGCCTAAACATTTGCCCACCACACTGTCTGCTGCCGTTCTGCCCACCATCTGCCAATGACATGTACTCAGATCAATGAGTGATGCTAACTGCAGTAGATAACATTCACTAGATTCTTTGCAATGTGCATGGCATTAGCTAAGCACGTATCTTAATTACTTCTCTCAACACCTCTATATGGACTATACTATTAGTCTTAGAAGCTTGAATAACTTGACCATTATGACTCAATTTGAGAGTGATATAGCTGGGAGTTGATCCCTCATTTAACTGGAGCCTATGCTCTTACCCTAATTATTACTTTGTCTCAAAGCAAAGTTTCCTTCAGGTTTCAAATTTGGAATTACCTTGTATTGTGGAAATTGCAATCATTAGTTTTAATAGAAGAGAAAAGAATATAACTATGTGCTTAGTTTAGAACTGGTAAAATTTAAGTTGCCTAAAAATATATCATAATGCATTATGGCAGATACTGACAAAAACAACATAGGTTGGCATAAAGCTTACACTTATGTTTGTAAGACGATATGTGCATGGCAAATATGGACTCTTTCAACTTGTTACTGCATCTGTAAACATTTTATACATCTTGAATAGATAAAATTAAGATTAAGATATAATTAGATAAGATATAATTAAGATATAATTAGATTAAGATTCTTTTAATCTAGCCTCATATTTTAGGTTAAAATTATAAATAAACAATAGCAGCAAACCTAACCATGAGTCCAATAGCAGTTACCCTAAATTCTTAAAAGGTAGCTTGAAAAGACGGCCTAAAACGTTGAGTCTCAGAGGGACTTTCTATTCATTAGTAAGCATAAAACAGCCAAGTGTTTAAAGGTGAAACACTACTGTTTTGTGGATGAGATCATAGACATCTATGAGAAAAAAACCCTTTATTTCCAAGTTAAAATTTGAATTTGTTAGAAGACAGAAGAACTGTGCCTATTTGAAACAAAAAGCTGAAGAAGGGTGATGAGACTTTGAAAAGATCACAAGAGCTAAGAACTGAACTCCAGTTCATGAAGTTGATGGCAATTTCTGAAGCAGTTTATATAAAGAGCTTTATTTCAGAGGACCACCCCACCTTTGAGGGAACCTTCTGGCTTTAACATGTTCATGGGTCCTGAACAGCTTGTAAAGCTATGCTCTTTCTCCTGCTGTGACTCTGCTCAGGCTTGTAGTTTCATTTGGAAGAAAAACGTTCACTGTCTCCTAGGCTGAGTGTTAATCCTCCCACTGCTTGATCAATTAAATCCCACTGTCTGTGTCTGGAAGGCAAAGTCTGAGCTTTCCATATTGCTTTCTGGTAAGCCACATTTCAGGGTTCCATGGAACAGGTGCAGCAGTGTAACTCTGTGCAACAGGCTTTTGGACCCTCAACATAGGGGGCCAACAGGTACAGTGTTTCATTTTACCATTTAAGAAGTTCAAAGGTCTATAATGATTATACGATCTAATGAATTTGTTTCAATAAAAATATCTTTCATATGGCACTGAATTGCTTACAAAGTGAGAATATATTATCTTGTTTGCTGTTCAAAATGACTGTTTATGGAAGCAGTGCCTTATTATGCTCCATTTAACAACCAGGGGAGACTGTGATCTTGCCCAGGGTCACATAGCTAGTAACTGGCAATCTTGTAATTAAACCCAGATCTTCTGGATCCTAACCAGTGGTCTTTTACAATTCCCTTAATAAACCCAAGATTGGAAAATTATAGAGGTCTTTCAGAAGGAATCACATTATCAATGTGCTTTGAGTCCAGAAAACTGGTGTAATATAAATGTCATATTGCTGCTCACTGGAACAAAACAAAGAAAAGACCATTTTAATGTTGCCTCTAAGACAAGAACTCTTGGAAAAATACGCCAGAATAGCTTCAAAAAACCCTAAATATGACCACTTAAGTCCCTGGAGGAGAATTAGGTCTGCCTGTTGGGGACCTGTAACTTGTATGGTCTCAATGTGCTAGACTTGCCTTCCATGCATTTTACATGCATGGGTATTTTTCCAGCTGAAAAATCCTGGAAGGTAGGTGTTTTGGTTTAGTTTTCCCCAGAGACAGATCTTGAGATAAATATTCAAGTGCAAATGACTTATTTGGAAGGAGAAATGACAGTAGGGAGTGGATATCAAAGGCTGTGTCACTGAGCCAGCTATCACCAGGGTGACTGAAGCTTAATTGTAAGAGGAAACCCTGAACACAGTAAACACACACCCCACAGAGACATCCCACCTGAAGGGTGAAGGAGCTGGTGTGTTCATATGCCAACTCCTATCAGTCATTTTTTTGAGAACTGCTGGGAGTAAGGGTTGGTGTTAATTCCCTCACTCTCTGGCATGCTGTGCAAGAGGGCAAAGTGGCATTCTATAGGTGAAGAAGAGATTTCAAGGCAAAGAAAGGCAGACATTGGCAGGGCAGAGTAACTGGTTTTTTAGCATTCATTTGGTTCATTGGCAAGAGGACTGTGGAAGTGCACCCAAATGACCCAGGTCTTATATTGTAAAACTTTTCATTCAAAGTACAGAATAGTATTTGGGACTTAATAGTTCATAACTATCAACGTACCAACTTGAAATTAGAGGGGTTGTGAGAAATACTTACAGATACAAATTAAATCCTGATCAACAAAAGAACATGGAAAGAAAGAAGGAATAAGAGAAGGCAAAGATGGCACTGGGAGCCATCTCTACTCACACTTTCTCATAAATCTTGTTGGGATGCTCTGGCCATTCGATCATGCACACCACTCTGTTGGGCATGGTCTCCGTGGTTGAATAGTAGCCTTGGGGGAAGGCCAGGAGGAGAGCCAGGACCCAGATGACACAGATGACCACCTTGGTGGCTGTGGCCGACAACCTGGGCTGGAGGGGGTGGATGATGGCCATGTACCTGGAATGGAGAAGAAAGGACAAAATTCCAGTTTGGTCACCAAAGTCTGCATTAGGGATTAGGCATTGTTCCTGCCCAGTGAAAAATTCCTTAGAAACCCTTTGAGTCCTGGTGACTTTTATGACTATTCTAACCTTAAGCTGTGTGATTTTTATGACATGAATGCAAAAACCTGTAAGAAAAATCAGCCAGGTGTTTTAATATTTTAGAACCCATCTGGCAATATCCAAGGAGAGACATTTTCACCCTTGTAACTCTTTTGCTAGGCACATGATGCCCCAGTATAGGCTGGTGGCTTACAGCAAAATCAGAAAAATAAGAACAATTTGTAAATTTATTCAACATAAACTCTATATCTTTTTTAGATTAAGGAATAATCATGATAGAAATAGTCGTTTTTAAAGTCCTGGTATGACGATTTAAAAGGCTAGCAACCCTGTGCAGGTCCATATAATTTGAAGGCAAGTGAATGTGTATGAATGAGAAAGCAGTGACCTAAAGCCAACAAAAAACAATCGTTCCTGGAGAGAACTTCACCAATTCAGTGTGGTTAAGAAAAAGTTTGCTTCATGAATAGAGAGAGACTCTCCACCTTCTTGAGACAGACACACTTTTGCATATTAAAGGCCAGGGTGGATGAAACCTTTTGCATGAAGAGTGAAGGAAAATGAAGGATGACTTCAGGCCTGGAGCCATTTCTCCATCTCTTGCTTGGTATTGAGCACTGAGTGGTGTCTTCTGAATGAGTGCCCATGTCCAGATTTGTGTGTTGCTTTTCAAATTCAGCAGAGAGTTTAGAAATAACAAATATTCCAATCAGCATTTCATATCAGTTATAATCATATCAATTGTGCCTATTGCATTTAAAAAGTCAAATACCTTTTAAAGAGTAGGTTTAGCCCAGTCCCATAACACTACTACCCTGAGCTACTGAGGTGTATGGTGGGCAGGAACCAAGTAGTTTGGGGTAGAACATAGCCCATGCTCCCTTCCCCCATGTTGTAAAGACTCCTGCCTGGAAGTCAGGAAGCTTGTTCTTGAGAGGGTGCTGACTCAGAGTAGCCACTGTTAAGTACTCCTACCTCACTGGCCTAGATACAGAGTCCTCATGGGGGAAGAGGAGCCATGCCTCACATCCTTTCCATCCCCTTGTTACTATTTTGCACTCTTAATACCTGCCAATAACTAATGTCTACACTGAAAAACAATTTCCTTTCTTGCAAGTTCATGGATCCATCCCTTTGGATTATGACTTATACTGCCTTTGGGATTTAAGTATCCAAGAAAATCTAGGAATCATGCATTTAATTCTCTGATGTGCAGGTGTTTCTGACTTCCATGGGACTGAAAAGTCAATGGAGACAGAAGTGAGCAGACAAATAGAATAGCTGCCAGCTGGCTCCATGTAATTCTGTTTTACAGTGTTTGGAATCTAGAATCTCTAGGCTGATCCAATCCCACCTTCCCCCAAATCCCCACCTCTGATAACCATAAATCTGACCATTTTTTTCCTATGAGTTTGTTTTTGAAGTATAATTGGCCTACAACACTATGTTCATTTTTGGTATACAACACTGTGATTGGATATTTGTGTGCAGTTTAAAATGATAACCTTAAGAAATCTAGTTACAAAGTGTCACATACAAATATATTACAAAATTATTGACACCCCACACCATATATTTCATACCCATGTCTCTATTCTTCTTTACAAGTCATTACATTCTTATTACAGTCATTGTGCCCCTCCTTTGCCAAACACAGTGTCAGCATGACCCTGATAACCTTATCACCTATTTGGAAAATAAAATTATACCTTAACAAAAAGACACTAAGGGGAGGTAGTCTTGAAGTCAGGAGAAGGTTGAATCAGAAAGAGACTTGCAAAAGATATTGTGGTGGAGGTGAGTAATAATCTATAAATCTTTGGGGATGTTTCCTTGGTTGAGTTGGTAGCTATAAAGTCTGTCACTCAGCTGCCAACTACAGAGCATCAAAAGGGCAAAAACAACTCTCAAACATGCAGTGAATCAAACATTGTCTGGTTACTTCCACGGGAGGTTCAGTGTACTGCAGACCTGATGACCTTCCATACTTGCAGTGGTATTCTAAAAAGAATCTTGAGAAGTCTTGAATTGTCTCCTGGATCTGCCTCTTTTTTTGCTGCCTGACAGCAATAAAGTATTGGTTTCCTCTTAGGTCATGGAATGGTTGTGGCAACCCTAGAATCAGAGCCAACAGAGGTGGATTTGTGCAATTACTGTTGTCTTCTTTTGAATTTGGCCAGTGGCTGAACCTGGATGTTCATGGCTAGTGTCTTTTTGAGTGTTTGCATTACTGTTGCAGAATTGTTTACTGAAGCATTTCCCAGAGGAAAGATCTTTCCTCTCCAAAGCTGGACCTGCAGCCATGAAGATGACTCTCAGCTCCAGCATCTCCCAGGCTCCTGCTTTCACTGTGGCTGTGCATTCTCAGACTTCACAGGAGCTTAGGGAGAATGCACAAGGGAGAACAAAGCAATTACACTGTCCCTTTTGGTTGTTATCTCAAATTCAAAGTTTTAATTTACTTTTCAGTTCAGTTCAATTCAGTCACTCAGTCATGTCCGACTGTTTGCAACCCCATGAATCGCAGCACGCCAGGCCTCCGTGTCCATCACCAACTCCTGGAGTTTACCCAAACTCAGGTCCATCGAGTTGGTGATGCCATCCAGCTATCTCATCCTCTGTCGTCCCCTTCTCCTCCTGCCCCCAATCCCTCCCAGCATCAGAGTCTTTTCCAATGAGTCAGCTCTTCACATGAAGTGGCCAAAGTACTAGAGTTTCAGCTTCAGCATGAGTCCATCCAATGAACACCCAAGACTGATCTTTAGAATGGTCTGGTTGGATCTCCTTGCAGTCCAAGGGACTCTCAAGAGTCTTCTCCAACACCACAGTTCAAAAGCATCAATTCTTCAGCACTCAGCTTTCTTCACAGTCCAACTCACACATCCATACATGACCACTGGAAAAACCATAGCTTGGACTAGACGGACCTTTGTTGGCAAAGTAATGTCTCTGCTTTTTAATATGCTGTCTAGGTTGGTCATAACTTTTCTTCCAAGGAGTAAGCGTCTTTTAATTTCATGGCTGTAATCACCATCTGCAGTGATTTTGGAGACCAAAAAAAATAAAGTCTGACACTGTTTCCACCATTTCCCCATCTATTTCCCATGAAGTGATGGGACCAGATGCCATGATCTTCATTTTCTGAATGTTGAGCTTTAAGCCAACTTTTTCACTCTCCTTTTTCACATTCATCAAGAGGCTTTTTAGTTCCTCTTCACCACCATAAGGGTGGTGTCATCTGCATATCTGAGGTTGTTGATATTTCTCCTGACAATCTTGATTCCAGCTTGTGCTTCTTCCAGCCCAGTGTTTTTCATGATGTACTCTGCATAGAAGTTAAATAAGCAGGGTGACAATATACAGCCTTGACGTACTCCTTTTCCTATTTGGAACCAGTCTGTTGTTCCATGTCCAGTTCGAACTGTTGCTTCCTGACCTGCATATAGATTTCTCAAGAGGCAGTTTAGATGGTCTGGTATTCCCATCTCTTTCAGAATTGTCCACAGTTTATTGTGATCCACATGGTCAAAGGCTTTGGCATAGTCAATAAAGCAGAAACAGATGTTTTTCTGAAACTTTCTTGCTTTTTCGATGATCCAACGGATGTTGGCAATTTGATTTCTGGTTCCTCTGCCTTTTCTAACTCAGAACAAATGATAAAATATAAGTAAATGTAATCTAATACTCATCTTCATGCCCAACCTGGTGATATACCACTCAGAATGTAATATGACTGGGGCTTAATGGGGATTGCATCAGCGTATGGGTGCTGTAGCTCCAAATAGATGGCAGAAAGCCATATTTTATTTTTATTGCAAAAACTGCAATTTGGAAGCCTATTTCAGTTAACTCTGCCATTTCTTAAGTGTAGGAGATATTTCAGTGACAGATGAAAGTATTGTACATAGAAAGCTAGAGGGAAAAAAAAGATTAACTTTTAAAGTCAAACATATATTTTTTCATTTGTATGAAATAGAGTTATTTATAAATCTCTCTCCTCTCCTTTGTTTTTCCCTTTCTTCTTTCTCTCTCAGTTCTCACTTCTGGGGCTTACGTGACACACTTCTTTCTCAATCGCCTCAAGTCTAGCACCACTTGGATGACTTGTCTGTAGATGGGTGAACCTTTTCTTTCTAGCACTCCATTTGTAGTTTGGAATCCATTAACATATACTTATATATTTATTTGTAACTACCTTGAATAATTCTTGCTTATTCAGTTGCAAGTTATCACAGAGTAAGTGCTGCAAGCCCCAGGAAATTACATTCAATAAATATTTATTGACTGCAATGTGCTCATGAGACTACAAGGCAGTCAATGAAATGTCTTTCCATTTTATGCATTAATCATCAGGCTGTCAGAGACTGTCCAGAGGCTGTGTGGGAGGTGGGGTATGTTCTCCACTTCAGGCTGTTTCAGTCCCATGAGGGCCATCGGCTCTGATTTGAATTGTATGTGGCCTCTCAGATGAAAACTTGAGGTTCTATCTTCCTTTTGCATGATTTTGCTTATAAAAAGAACTCTCCATCTAGCCCCTTAAATCTGGCAAAATACAAGTTTGCATATCTTAAAAAATCACAGAGTGAAACAACCTTATTATGAGAAAGGATTCTTCTGACAAGCTGCTGTATCATCATAACTTTCTCCTATGCTAGCCCTTAGTCATTTGGCAAAGAGAATGCTTTCTTTTGCTAGGAGATCTGTCTTAGCAAGTCCTTTTTCTACACTATCCCCTCCAATTCTGGTCCTTGCCCTCCTTATTCCCACTCGCTTCTTCCTGTGATGGTACAAGTTTTTTTTTTTTTTAAGGGACTGCATCTCCCTGGGTTCAAATGAACAGGAGGAGTGACAATTGAGACCATGGCTACCTCTTCTCTCTTTATCCTCCGCAGATTTTCTGAGGAAGGTAGTTGCATGTTAATATTTTTGGCTTTCTCAGTGCCTAGAATATAGTAAACACTCAATGAACACTTAATTGAATAAATGAATGTACAAATTTCTTGACACATAGCAGGGACTCCATAAAGGTTGTTGAATAATAATACATGCAGCAGGAAAAGCACATGCATATTATCCCTTTGTTTCTCACAGTATGAACATATGTGAGAATAATGTGTTTCTGTCATACAGACATTTGAGATCATCCTTGCAGGAGTGACCTCACTGGATCCAGGTCTTTCAGAATCTCCTAGCTTTTAACATTTAACTCTTAAATTCTCAGTAAGTATTTGTCAAATAACTTTTGCATTGACCACTTTGTTGGAAACTGTACAAAACTCATTCTTTCTACATGGTATCTCCCCTTGGCTCTTCCTCCGAACAAGAGGTCACTTCATCCTTTCTCCTAGTCCCCTCCATTCCGTTATAAGGAGCACCATTCCACTGTAAGGAACACACAGTTTTCTACCCAAGGCCGCTAATCTTTTGTCAGTTTGGGTTTTTTTTCTAGGACATTTCTTTAATTACAAAATTCAGGGACCTCATTTAGCCAGATCACTTGACCATAAACTTTGTCTATTTAACTAAGACCAAGCTCACAACCTATAAATGAAGAGGTCTTTGAGCAGCCAATAGAGATGATGAGAGTTCACACACCTACTAAAGCATTGTGGTAATGGCAGAGGCCCTCACATTCTCACTGCTAGCTGTGCATAACTCCAAATAGCCTGAATTTTTTTGCCTCAAAGCCAAGGTAGATTTGTAACATTGTTAGTGAACTCATTTCAAAAACTAGCAAATGACAAGATTGCAGTGAACAAGATCATAAAATGTCAAGAAGCGTGCAGTGTGCATTCTTAATCATGTCCAGCTCTTGAGACCCCATGGACTGTAGCCTGTCAGGCTCCTCTGTCCATGGGATTTTCCAGGCAAGAATACTGGAGTGGGTTGCCAGTTCCTTTTCCAGGGAATCTTCCCAACTCATGAATTCAACCCAAGTCTCTGGCATTTCTTGCATTGGCGGGTGGATTCTTTACTACCTGGGAAGCCTGGGAAGACTCCAAAGACAAGATGGAGTCAAGAGCCTGTGACAATTTAAAGTGAACTGAAGGAGGGGATGTGGCTGACTCTTGTCCAAGCTCTCCTGTTCAGGTGTGATCAAAGAAGGACCAGTGTAGTTCAAAGATGATTCAGACATAAAGTTTTCAACCAGTGCTACCATCAAAGTACACAAGACTAGGCCTGAAATGAACTATGGGTAAAACGCAGCAAATGTCTAAACCAAATATAATACCTTGAGTGTTTGAGGAGTAGCTAAGATGACACAGTAGGAAGAACTTGAGCTCAACTCCTCCCATGGGCACACAAAAATTAGAACGATTTGTCTGTGATAGTGGCATGATTTCCCATAACTAAATATATAAAGAAGCAGGAGAGACCCTCTTCTCCTCCTGGTCACCTCTATCTCCTTCCTTCCTCTTCTCTTCTCTGTGTAACTCCATGAACATCTCTGAGGGATCCAGACTGTGGAGAGCATATAGGGAAGTGATTACTGGCTTGCTTGCTCTCTCCCCTTTGGATTCCCCCTCTTCTCCTCCTGGTCACCTCTATCTCCCTCCTCCTTCTTCTCTTCTCCATGTAACTCTGTGAACCTCTCTGGGTGTCCCTCACTGTGAATAAGTCTTTCACCATTAACTTAGATGTTTTATCATCTGTGCTGTATGGATGGAGAAGTTTCAAGGCTAATGTAAGAATAAGACTGAAAGCCATATGCCAGAGGCTTAAATCCAAAACTTCAGAACACCAGAAAACTCTTGATTCCAGAGAACATTAATAGACAAGAGCTCATCCAAAAGCCTCCATACCTACACTGAAACCAAGCTCCACCCAAGAGCCAAAAAGTTCCAGAGCAAGACATACCACACTAATTCTCCAGCAACACAAGAACACAGCCCTGAGAATTAAAATACAGGCTGCCCAAAGCCATGCCAAACCCACAGACACCCAAAAATTCACTACTGGACACTTCATTGCACTTCAGAGAGAAGAGATCCAGCTCCACCCACCAGAACACAAACGAAAGCTCCCCTAGCCAGGAAACCTTGACAAGCCACTAATCCAACCCCACCCAAAGGGAGCAAGCTCCACAGTAAAGAGGAACCACAAACTTCCAGCCTACAGAAAGACCACTCCAAACACAGCAATCTAAACAAAATAAAAAGGCAGAGAAATATTCAACAGGTAAAGGAACATGATAAATGCCCACCAAACCAAACCAAAGAGGAGGAGATAGGGAGTCTACCTGAAAACGAATTCAGAATAATGATAGTAAAGATGATCCAACATCTTAAAAACAAAATTGAGTTACAGATGAAGAGACTAGACAAAGAGACTAGATTGAGAAGATGCAAGAAATGTTTAACAAGGACCTAGAAGGAATAAAAAGAGTCAATCAATAATGAATAATGCAATAACTGAGATCAAAAGCACTCTGGAGGGAACCAACAATAGAATAAGTGAGGCAGAAGATAGGATAAATAAGGTGGAAGATAGAATGGTGGAAATAAATGAAGCAGAGGGGAAAAAAGAAAAAAAGAATTAAAAGAAACAAGGACAACATCAGAGACCTCTGGGACAATGTCAAACGCCCCAACATTTGAATCATAGGTGTCCCAGAAGAAGACAAAAAGAAAGAGAAAATGAGAAAATACTTGAGGAGATAATAGTTGAAAACTTCCCTAAAATGGGGAAGGAAATAGCCACTCAAGTCTAAGAAACCCAGAGAGTCCCAAACAGGATAAACCCAAGGTGAAACACCCAAGACACATATTAATCAAAATAACAAAGATCAAACACAAACAGAAAATATTAAAAGCAGCAAGGGAAAAGCAACAAATAATACACAAGGGGATCCCCATAAGGATAACAATTGATCTATCAATAGAAACTCTTCAGGCCAGAAGGGAATGGCAGGACATACTCAAAGTGATGAAAGAGAAAACCCTACAACCCAGATTACTATACCCAGCAAGGATCTCATTCAAGTATGAAGGAGAAATCAAAAGCTTTAAGACAAGCAAAAGCTGGGAGAATTCAGCACCACCAAACTAGCTCTTCAACAAATGCTAAAGGATCTTCTCTAGACAGGAAACACAAAAAAGGTATACAAACTTGAACCTAAAACAACAAAGTAAATGGCAACAGGATCATACTTATCAATAATTACCTTTAATGTAAATCGGTTGAATTCCCAAAACCAAAAGACAAAGATTGGCTGAATGCATACAAAAACAAGACCCCTATATATGTTCTCTACAAGAGACCCAACTCAAACCAAGGGACACATACTGACTGAAAGTGAAGGGCTGGAAAAAGATATTTCACGCAAATGGAGACCAAAAGGAAGCAGGAGTAGCAATAATCATATCAGATAAAATAGACTTTGAAATAAAGGCCATGAAAAGAGACAAAGAAAGATACTACATAAGGATCAAAGGATCAATCCAAGAAGAAGATATAACAATTATAAATATATATGCACCCAACATAGGAGCACCACAATATGTAAGGCAAATGCTAACAAATATGAAAGGGGAAATTAACAGTAACACAATAATAGTGAGAGACTTTAATACCCTACTCACACCTATGGATAGATTAACCAAACAGAAACTTGGCAAGGAAACACAAACTTTAAATGATACAATGGACCAGTTAGACCTAATTGATATCTGTAGGACAATTCACCCCAAAACAATGAATTTCACTTTTTTCTCAAGTGCACGCAGAACATTCTTCAAGATAGATCACATCCTGGGCCATAAATCTGACCCTGGTAAATTCAAAAACACTGAAGTCATTTCAAGCATCTTTTGTGATCACAATGTGGTAAGATTAGATTTCCACTAGAGGAAAAAAGAACTATTAAAAATACAAACATATGGAGGCTAAACAACATGCTTCTGAATAACCAACAAATCACAGAAGAATAAAAAAAGAAATCAAAATATTCATAGAAACAAATGAAAACACAACAACCCAAAACCTATGGGATTCAGTAAAAGCAGAGCTAAGGGGAAGGTTCATAGCAATACAAGCTTACCTCAAGAAACAAGAGAAAAATCAAATAAATAACCTAACTTTACACCTAGAGCTATCACCTAACCTACTTAGATTCTTCCAGAAAATTGCAAAGGAAGGTAAACTGTCAAGCTCATTCTATGAGGCCACCATCACCCTAATACCAAAACCAGACAAAGGTGCCACAGAAGAGAAAACTATGGGCCAATATCACTGATGAACATAGATGCAAAAATCCTTAGCAAAATTCTAGTAAACAGAATCCAACAGCATATTAAAAAGATCATACATCATAACCAAGTGGGCTTTATCCCAGGGATGCAAGGATTCAATATTTGCAAATCAATCAATGTGATACACCGCATTAACAAATTGAAAGATAAAAACCATATGATTATCTCAATAGACACAGAGAAAACCTTTGACAAAATTCAACATCCATTTATGATAAAAAAAAAAAAACCCTCCAGAAAGTAAGCATAGAAGGAACATACTTCAACATAATAAAAGTTATATATGATAAACCCACAGCAAACATTATCCTCAATGGTGAAAAATTGAAAGCATTTCCCCTAAAGTCAGGAACAAGACAAGGATATCCACTGTCACCACTACTATTCAACATAGTTTTGGAAGTTTTAACCACAGCGATCAGAGAAGAAAAAGAAATAAAAGGAATCCAGATTGGAAAGGAAGAAGTAAAACTCTCACTGTTTGCAGATGACATGATCCTCTACAAAGAAAACCCTAAAGACACCACCAGAAAATTAGTAGAGCTAATCAATGAATATAGTAAAGTTGCAGGATGTAAAATTAATACACAGAAGTCCCTTGCATTCCTATACACTAACAATGAGAAAACAGAAAGAGAGAGTAAGGAAACAATTCCAGTCACCATTATGACAAAAAGAATAAAATACTTAGGAATAAATCTACCTAAAGAAACAAAAGACCTATGTATAGAAAACTATAAAATACTGATGAAAGAAATCAAAGATTACACAAACAGATGGAGAAATATACCATGTTCATGGATTGGAAGAATCAATATAGTAAAATGAGTATACTACCCAAAGCAATCTGTAGATTCAGTGCAACCCCTATCATGCTACCAACAGTATTTTTCAGAGAACTAGAACAGATAATTTCACAATTTGTATGGAAATACAAAAAACCTCGAATAGCCAAAGCAATCTTGAGAAAGAAGAATGAAACTGGAAGAATCAACTGCCTGACTTCAGGCTCTACTACAAAGCTACAACCATCAAGATGGTATGGTACTGGCACAAAGACAGGAATATAGATCAATGGGACAAAATAGAAAGCCCAGAGATAAACCCACACACCTATGGACACCTTATCTTCAACAAAGGAGGCAAGAATATACAATGGAGAAAAGAGAATCTCTTTAACAAGTGGTGCTAGGAAAACTGATCAACCACCTGTAAAAGAATGAAACTAGAACACTTTCTAACACCATACACAAAAATAAACTCAAAATGGACTAAAGATCTAAACGTAAGACCAAAAGTTATAAAACTCCTAGAGGAAAACATAGGCAAAACACTCTCTGACATAAATCACAGCAGGATCCTCTATGACCCACCTCCCAGAGTAATGGAAATAAAACAAAAATAAACAAATGGGACCAAATTAAACTTAGAAGCTTTTGCACAATGAAGGAAACTATAGCAAGGTGAAAAGACAGCCTTCAGAATGGGAGAAAATTATAGCAAATGAAGCAACTGACAAACAACTAATCTCAAAAATATACAAGCAGCTCATGCAGCTCAATCCTAGAAAAATAAATGACCCAGTCAAAAAGTGGGCCAAAGAACTAAACAGACATTTCTCCAAAGAAGACATACAGATGGCTAATAAACACATTAAAAGATGCTCAACATCACTCATTATCAGAGAAATGCAAATCAAAACCACAATGAGGTACCATCTCATGCCAGTCAGAATGGCTCCTATCAAAAAGTACAAACAATAAATGCTGGAGAGGGTGCGGAGAAAAGGGAACCCTCTTACGCTGTTGGTGGGAATGCAAACTAGTGCATCCATTATGGAAAGCAGTGTGGAGATTCCTTTAAAAAACTGAGTATAGAACTGCCACAAGACCCAGCAATCCCACTGCTGGGCATACACACCGAGGAAACCAGAATTGAAAGAGATACATGTACCCCAGTGTTCATCACAGCACTGTTTACAATAGCCAGGACATGGAAGCAACCTAGATGTCCATCGGCAGATGAATGGATAAGAAATCTGTGGTACATATACACAGTGGAATGTTACTCAGCTATTTTAAAAAAACACATTTGAATCAATTCTAATGAGATGAATGAAACTGGAGCCTTTTATACAGAGTGAAGTAAGTCAGAAAGAAAAACACCAATACAGTATATTAACGCATATATATATGGAATTTAGAAAGATGGGAACGATGACTCTATATGAGAGACATCAAAAGAGACACAGATATAAAGAACAGACTTTTGGACTCTGTGGGAGAAGGCGAGGGTGGGATGATTTGAGAGAATAGAATATAACATGTAATACATAACATGTATATTACCATATGTGAAATAGATCACCAGTCCAAGTTTGACACATGAAACAGGGCACTCAAAGCCGATGCCCTGGGACAACCCTGAGGGATGGGATGGGGAGGGAGGTGGGGGTTGTTCAGGATGGGGAACACATATTCACCCATGGCTGATTCATGTCAATGCATGGCAAAAACCACTACAATATTGTAAAGTAATTAGCCTCCAATTAAAATTAATTAATTTTTTTTAAAAAAGAAGGAAGAGACATGTGGTGGGTGGGCAAGACATGATATAGTCAAGACCCACAACACTGGGGAAGTAACCAACAAACAGGAGGATAATCACAATTGTAGAGATTCTTCCCGAAGAGTGAGGAGTCCAAGCCCCACACAGAGCTCCCAAACCCTATGTGGATTGTGGTCCTTTACCAGGAAGGTGAGTCCCCAAACACTGGGCTTTGAAGGCTACCCAAGTTTGCATATGGGAGAGCTAGAGAGCTTGAGGAAACAGACTGTGTCTGGCCTTAAAGGGTGCATGCAAAATTTCTCACTCTCCCAGACCAAATACAGAAGCAGTAATTTGAAAGGAACCTGGATCAGATCCAATTTCTGATCTTGAAGAGTCTTTCAGAGAGGCAGAAGGGAACTGGGATTCCTGTTGGAAACATAGACTGTCAAGGCAGCCATTTAAAAACAAAAATGAACAATGATGTTTATTTCATATTAAAAGCAAACAAATAAAAAGCAACCAAACAAGTTAAAACCACACACCACCTGATGTCAGTAAGCACACTGACATTTTAATCTACGAGGCTGTTTGTAATGAGGGCTTTTAAGCAATCCTACTTTCTATAATGAAAGCTTTAAAGGGGGCCAGGATAGCTGGTGTCAGCAGATTTTAAAAAAATTTTAACTGGAGGATAATTGCTTTACAATGTTGTTTTGGTTTCTGCTGTACAACAACATGAACCAGCCATTAATATACATATATCCCTGCCTTCTTGAGCCTCTTATTCCACCCCTCTAGGTCGTTACGGAGCACCAGGCTAAGCTCCCTGTGTTATACAGCAACTTCCAAATAGCTATCTATTTCACATATGGTAACGTTTATATGTCAATGCTACTCTCTCCAGTCATCCCACCCTCTATGGGTGGGACATGACTATGGGTGGTATAATCATTTTGACAATATTGATTCTTCCAGTCAAAGAACGTGATATATCTTTCCATCTGTTTGTGTAACCTCTGATTTCTTTCATCAGCATCTAATAGTTTTCAGAATACAGGTCTTTGGTCTTCTTAGATAGGTATACTCCTCTTTCTGATCTTTTGTTGTTAATGTATAGATATACAACCAATTTCTGTGTATTAAATTTGTATCCTGAAACTTTACAAAAATCATTGATGAGCTCTCCTTGTTTTCTGGTAGCATCTTTAGGATTTTTTATGTATAGTATCATGGCATCTACAAACGGTGACCACTTAACATCTTCCTTTCCCCTTTGCACTCCTTTTATTTCCTTTTCTTCTCTGATTGCCATGGCTAGGACTTCCAAAACTATGCTGAATAAAACTGTCAAGAGTGGACATCTTTGTCTCATTTCTTATCTTAGAGGAAATGCTTTCACCTTTTCACCATTATGATGTTGGCTGTAGGTTTGACATGCATGGCCTTTATTGTGTTGAGGTATGTCCCCTCTGCGACCTCTTTCTGAAGAGTTTTTTTTTTTTTTTTTAATCATAAGGGGGTATTGAGTTTTGTCAAAAGATTTTTGCAATTATTAAGATGATCATATGGCTTAAATTCTTCAATTTTTGATGTAGTATATCACGCTGATTGATTTACAGATGTTGAAAAATCCTTGTATTCCTGAGATAACTCTCCTATGGTGTGTGATTCTTTTAATGTATTGTTGGATTTGGATTGCTAGTATTTTGTTGAGGATTTCCTGCATTTATGTTCATCAGTGATATTGGACTGTAATTTTTTGTGTGTGTTATCTTTTATTTTGGTATCAGAGTAATGGTGGCCTCATAGAATGAGTTTGCAAATATTTCTCCCTTTGCAGTTTTTTGGAACAGTTTCAGAAGAATATATGTTAACTCATCTCTAATGCTTGATAGAATTTGCCTGTGAAGCCATTTGGTCCTGTACTTTTGTTTCTTGGGAGTTTTTGCATCACAGTTTCAATTTTAGTACTTGTGATTGACCTGTTCATATTTTCTATTTCTTCCTGGTTCATTCTTGGGAGATATATCTTTCTAAGAATTTGTCCATTTCTTCCAGGTGGTGCGTTTTATTTGCGTAGAGTTGTTTAGCCTCTTACAATCCTTTGTATTTCTGTGGTGTCCATTGTAACTTCCTCCTTTTTCATTTCTAATTTTATTGATTTTTCTTGATAAGTTTAGCTAAAAAAAGTTTGTCAGTTTTATTTTATTTTTTTCAAAACATCAGTTTTTGATCTTTTGACCAAAAGTTTAAATTGATCTTTTCTTTCGTTTTCTTCGTTTCTATTTATTTCTTATCTTTATAATTGCTTTCCACCTACTAACTTTGGATTTTGTTTGTTCTTCCTCTAGTTGCTTCAGGTGTAAGTTTAGGTTGTTTATTTGTGAGTTTTCTAAGCTTCCTTCCTAGAACTGCTTTTGCCATGTTCCATAGGTTTTGGATTATTGTCCTTTCATCTTCTTTTGTCTCTAGATATTTTTTAATTTCCTTAGTGATTCATTGTTTCATAGCATACTGTTTGGCCACCACGTGTTTGTGTTGGTTTTTTGTTTGTTTGCATTTTTCTTGTAGTTGGTTTCTAATCTCACAGAGTTGTGGTTGGAAAAAATGCTCAATATGATTTCAATCTTCTTAAATTTACCAAGACTCATTTTGTGGCTCAGCATGTGGTCAATCCTGGATAATATTCCATGTGCCACTGAGAAAAATGTATATTCTTCAGCTTTGGGATCAAAGACTCCATAATTACGGCTTGCTTGTTGAGTTGCTTCTGTCATATCCAACTCTTTGTGATCCTCTGGATGTAGCCTGCTGGACTCCTCTATCCATGGGATTCTCCAGGCAAGAATACTGGAGTGGGTTGCCATGCCCTTCTCCAGGGGATCTTCCCAACCCAGGGATCAAACCTGTAGCTCTTATGTCTTAGGCATTGGCAAGCAGGTTCTTCACCACTAGTGCCACCTGGAAAAGTCTATCTAGTCTAATGTATCATTTAAGGTCTGTGTTTCCTTATTGATTTTCTGTCTTTATGACTTGTCCATTGATGAAAGCTGGGTGTTAAATTTCCACTCTGTTATTGTGTTAAAGTCCATCTCTCCATTTACAACTATCTGTAATTGCTTTATATATTGAATTGCTTCTATGGTGGGTGCATATATATTAATATTTACAATTGTTATATCTTCTTCTTAGATGGATCCCATGATCATTATGTAGTATACTTCTTTGTTGCTTGTTATAGTCTTTAGTGAGAAATAGATTTAAGGGACTAGATCCGATAGATAGAGTGCCTGATGAACTATGGACTGAAGTTTGTGACATTGTACAGGAGATAGGGATCAAGACCATTCCCATGGAAAAGAAATGCAAAAAAGCAAAATGGCTGTATAGGGAGGCCTTACAAATATCTGTAAAAAGAAGAGAAGCAAAAAGCAAAGGAGAAAAGGAAAGATACAAGCATCTGAATGCAGAGTTCCAAAGAATAGCAAGAAAAAATAAGAAAGCCTTCCTCAGCCATCAATGCAAAGAAATAGAGGAAAAGAACAGGATGGGAAAGACTAGAGATCTCTTCAAGAAAATTAGAGATACCAAGGGAACATTTCATGCCAAGATGGGCACAATAAAGGACAGAAATAATATAGACCTAACAGAAGCAGAAGATATTAAGAAGAGATGGCAAGAATACACAGAAGAACTGTACAAAAAAGAGCTTCACGACCTAAATAACCATGATGATATGATCACTCACCTAGAACCAGACATCCTGGAATGTGAAGTCAAGTGGGCCTTAGAAAGCATCACTATGAACAAAGCTAGTGGAGGTGATGGCATTCCAGTAGAGCTCTTTCAAATCCTGAAAGATGATGCTGTGAAAGTGCTGCACTCAATATGCCAGCAAATTTGGAAAACTCAGCAGTGGCCACAGGACTGGAAAAGGTCAGTTTTCATTCCAATTCCAAAGAAAGGCAATGCCAAAGAATGCTCAAACTACCGCACAATTGCACTCATCTCACACACTAGTAAAGTAATGCTCAAGATTCTGCAAGCCAGGCTTCAGCAATACATGAACTGTGAACTGCCAGTTGTTCAAGCTGGTTTTAGAAAAGGCAGAGGAACCAGAGATCAAATTGCCAACATCTGATGGATCATGGAAAAAGCAAGAGAGTTCCAGAGAAACATCTATTTCTTCTTTATTGACTATGCCAAAGCCTTTGACTGTGGGGATTACAATAAACTGTGGAAAATTCTGAAAGAGATGGGAATACCAGACCACCTGACCTGCCTCTTGAGAAACCTATATGCAGGTCAGGAAGTAACAGTTAGAACTGGACATGGACCAACAGACTGGTTCCAAATAGGAAAAGGAGTACGTCAAGGCTGTATATTGTCATCCTGCTTATTTAATTTCTGTGCAGAGTACATCATGGGAAATGCTGGGCTGGAAGAGACACAAGCTGGAATCAAGATTTCCAGGAGAAATATAAATAACCTCAGATATGCAGATGACACCACCCTTATGGCAGAAAGTGAAGAGGAACTAAAAAGCCTCTGATGAAAGTGAAAGAGGAGAGTGAAAAAGTTGGCATAAAGCTCAACATTCAGAAAACGAAGATCATGGCATCTGGTCCCATCACTTCATGGCAAATAGATGGGAAAAAAATGGATACAGTGACAAACTTTATTTTCCTTGGCTCCAAAAATCACTACAGATGGTGACTACACCCATGAAATTAAAAGATGCTTGCTTCTTGGAAGAAAAGCTACGGGAAATCTAGAAAGCGTATTAAAAAGCAGAGACATGACTTTGCCGAAAAAGGTCCATATAGTCAAAGCTACAGTTTTTGCAGTAGTCATGTACCAATGTGAGAGTTGGACTGTGAAGAAGGCTGAGAGCCAAACAATTGATGCTTTTGAACTGTGGTGTTGGAGAAGACTCTTGAGAGCCCCTTGGACTGCAAGGAGATCAAACCAGTCCATCCTAAAGGAAATCAACCCTGAATATTCATTGGAAGGACTGATGCTGAAGCTGAATCTCCAATACTTTGGCCACCTGATGTGAAGAGCCAACTCACTGGAAAAGACCATGGTGCTTGGAAAGATTGAAGGCAGGAAGAGAAGGGGACAACAGAAGGCGAAACGGTTGGATGGCATCACTGACTCAATGGACATAAGTTTGAGCAAGCTTTGGGAGATGGTGAAGGACAGGGAAGCCTGGCATGCTGCAGTCCATGGTGTTGCAAAGAGTTGGACACGACTGAGCAACTGAACAATAATGCTCTTATCGCCAAAAAATATTCAAACTACTGTACAATTGCACGCTTTTCACATGCTAGCAATATCATACTCAAAATCCTTCAAGGTAGGCTCCAGCAATACTTGAACCAAGAACTTCCAGATGTACAAGCTGAGTTTAGGAAAGGCAGAGGAGTCAGAGATCAAATTGCCAACATTTGTTGGATTATGGAGAAAGCAAGGGAATTCAAGAAAAACTGCTTTATTGACTTTGATAAAGCCTTAGACTGTGTGGATCACAATAAACTGGAAAATTCTTCAAGAAGTGGGAGTACCAGACCACTTTACCTGTCTCTTGAGAAATCTTTATGCAGGTTAAGAAGCAACATTTAGAACCTGACATGAAACAATGAACTGGTTCAAAATTGGGAAAGGAGTATGTCAAGGCTGTATATTGTCACCCTGCTTATTTAACTTATATGCAGAATACATCATGTGAAATGCCAGGCTGGATGAATCATAAGCTGGAATCAAGATTGCCAGGAGAAATCAACAACCTCAGATATGCAGATGATATCACTCTAATGGCAGAAAGAGAAGAGAAACTAAAGAGCCTCTTGGTGAGGGTGAAAGAGGAGAGTGAAAAAGCTGGCTTGGTCAACCCAGCATTATAAAAACTAAGATCATGGTATCCAGTCCCATCACTTCATGGCAAATAAAAGAGGAAAAAGTGGAAGCAGTGATAGATTTTACTTTCTGGGGCTCCAAAATAACTGTGGATGTTGACTGCAGCCATGAAAATAAAGACACTTGCTCCTTGAAAGGAAAGCTATGACAAACCTAGGCAGTGTGTTAAAAAGCAGAGACATTGCTCTGCTGACAAAGGGTTATATAGTCAAAGCTATGATTTTTCCAGTAGTCATGTATGGATGTGAGACTAGGACCATACACAAAGCTGAGCACTGAAGAACTGATGCTTTTGAACTGTGATGTTAGAGAAGACTCTTGAGAGTCCCTTGGACTGTAAGGAGATCAGACCAGTCAATCCTAAAGGAAATCAACTCTAAATGTTCATTTGGAAGAACTGATGCTGAAGCTGAATGTGGCCACTTGATGCAAAGAGGAACTCACAATTTTTCCCAGATGCTGGGAAAAACTGAAGTCAAAAGGAGAAGGGGATAGAGGAGGTTGAGCTAGTTAGATAGCCCCACAGACTCAATATACATGAATTTGAACAAATTCTAGAAGATATTGCAGGACAGAAGAGCCTGGCATGCTGCAGTCACAGGACTACAAAGAACTGGCCATGACTTACTGACTGAACAACAACAACAACAATGCTCCTATTGCCATTTTCTTATTTCTTTTTAATTTTTTTTAGATTTTTCATTTCCTCTTTTGTTTCCTTCTCTTGTGATTTGATGACTAACTTTAATGATGTGTTTTGACTCATTTTTCTTTTTTCTGTCTGTTGTAGATTTGCAGCTTGCAATTCTGTAGAGGATTTGATTTAACAGTCTCTATATAAACAAGATCATTTTCAGTTGCTGGCCTCTTACTTTTAGATGCATTCTAAATATCCTGCATTTGTACTCTTGTCATAATTGGTGGTTTTGATAACCTATTTGTGTGCAGATGGTTTCCTACATTTACTTTTTTTTTGCCTTTACCATTGAATTTTCTATTAATAATTTTGTTGTTTTTAGTAGTTGTCTTTTATTTTGCTTAAAGAAGTTCCTTTAGCATTTGTTGCAAATCTCATTTGGTGGTGCTGAATTCTCTTAGCTTTTGCTTGTCTGTAAATGTTTTGATTTATCTGTCTAATCTAAAAAAGAGCTTTCCTGGGTAGAGTATTCTGTTGTAGTTTTTTCCCCCACTGACCAGTTTAAATATATTATGTCCCTCGTTTCTGATCTGCAGAGTTTCTGCTGATAAAGCAGGGGATAACCTTATGGGATTCCCTTGTATCTTATTTGTTGATTTTCCCTTGTTGCTTTTAAATTTTTTTCTTTGTCTTTAATTTTTGTCAGTTTGATTAGTATATGTCTCAGAGTGTTCCTCCTTGGGCATTCTGCCTGGGCCTCTCTGTGCATCCTGGATTTTGATGACTGTTTCATTTCCCATGTTAGGGAAACTATCAGCTATTATCTTCAAATATCTTCTCAGGTCCTTTCTCTCTTCTCCTTCTGGGAGCCCTATAATGTGAAAGTTGGTGCATTTAAGGTTGTCCCATAAGTCCCTGGAGGAGGGCATGGCAACCCACTCTAGTATTGTTGCCTGGAGAATCCTCCTGGACAGAGGAGCCTTGTGGGCTGCAGTCCATGGGGTCACAAAGAGTCAAACATAACTGAACAACTAAGCATAGCACAGCACAGCATAAGTCTCTTAGATTGTTTTCATCTTTTTTCAAATTTTTTCCCATGGTATTGACATCCACCATTCTATTTTTCAGGTCAATAATTTGCTCTTCTTCCTCAGTTACTCTGCCATTGACATCTTTAGTGTAGTTTTCATTTTGATTACTGTATTTTTCACTTCTGCTTTTTTGTTCTTTAGTTCTTCCAGGTCTTTATTAACATTTCTTGTATCTCCTCCAACTGTGCCTCCATCTTTTTCTGAGATCTTGGATCATCTTTACTATCATTGCTCTGAATTCTTTTTTGAGTAGATTGCCTATTTCCATTTCACTTAGTTGTTGTTCTATGGTTTTATATCATTGTTCACCTGAGACGTATTCCTCTACTGTATCATCTTGTCTATCTTTCTGATTGTTATTTCCTTAACACAGCCTGCAGAGTTGTAGTTTTTCTTGCTTCTGGCATCTGCCCTCTGGTGATAAATCTGTCAAAGAGCCTTGTACTGGCTTACTAGCGGGAGGGACTGGTTGCTGCCTGCTGGTGTGTGGAGCTGGATCTTATCCCTCCGGTGGCAGAGCCATGCTTGGGGAGACTCTATGTGGCCTGACTGATGAGTTGGGCTGTGTTCCTCCCCTGTTGGTTGTTTGGCCTGAGGTGTCCCAGCACGGGTGCCTACAGACTGTTGGGTGGGGGTAGGTCTTGGTGGAAATGGAAGTCTCTAGGAGGGCTCATGGCAATGACTACTCACCAGAGCTGCTGCTGCCACTCTTGTTGTCCCTGCAGTGAGCCATAGCCACCTCTTGCCTCTGCAGGAGACCCTCCAGTACTAGCAGGTAGGTCTGGCCCAGTCTCTTATGAGATCACTCTTTTTCTCCTGGTCCTGGTGCACACTGGACCTTGTGTGCACCCTCCAAGAATACAGTTTCTCTTTCCCTCAATCTTGTGGAATTCTTGCAATCCAGCCCCACTGACCTTAAAAGCCAGGTTCTCTGGTAGCTCTTCCTCCCATTGCCAGATCCCTAGGCTGAGAAGCCTAATGTGGGGCTCAGGACTTTCACTCTTCTGGGATAACTTCTGTGGTATAATTACTTTTCAGTTTATAGGTCACCTACCTGGAAGGTGTGGGATTTGCTTTTATCACAGTTGTATCCCTCTTACCATCCCATTGTGACTTTTTCTTTGTCTTTAGATATAAGATATCCTTTTGGTAGGTTCCAGCATTCTTTTTGTTGATGATGGTTGTTTAGCAGTAGTTGTGATTTTGGTGTTTTTGTAAGAAGGGGTGAGCTGACATCCTTCTACTCCACCTTCTTGCTGGCAAGTCTCCAAAGCAGCTATGTTTGAGAGCTCATTGTACCACAAAAACACTGGTGCTGTCTACCACCATTTGGCATCTTCCTTCTAGCCTGTTAACCCTGGGACAAGGCCCCATGTACTAGTAGTCCAAGATCAGCCCTGAGACCTATGCAGTCAACTATACCAGGATCCAACAGTACCCACCAGTAAGATGGGATCAGCCCAGGGACACCTTGGGCCACATAACCAGCCATTCCTAGGCCCTATACCAGCCATTGCTGTACTAGAAACAGCCCCATGACCTCCTGAGACACACAGCCATTCAGGGATTCAGAACTACCCAGCAGGTCTGCACCAGCCCCAGGATAGCCAAGGCCTTAGTCCTATTCAGTAGTGGGCCAGCATCAGGACTGGCACAGTCCAGATGGCTCAGGTAGTCAGCCATCCTGAGACCAGGAGTCACTCAACAGTGACTGGTAGCCTAATCATTAGACAGGATTGGCCAGAAAACAGCCCTGCCAACAGTGCATTCATAGTGGTTGGTCCCACCACAACAGATAGGCCCATTCAGCCCACATACAGGACATACCAAGATATTATAGTTCTGGCACCCAAATGGGAGTATGTTGCTGGGACACACTCTAAGATTGGGAAAAGTAACTGACCTTACAAATATATACAAATAAACATAGAGTCTTAGGCAAAGGAAGATAACAAAGAAATATGTTCCAAATGACGGAACAGGTTAAAACTCCAGAAAAAGAAATAGGTGTAGTGGAGGACATCAAAGCACTGAATACATGGTTCAAATTTTTGAGACTAATACGATAAAATCAGGGAATTTTAAAACCCTGCTTATATTAATGGACAGATCTTTGAGACAGAAATCAACAAGAAAACACTGACAACAACACATTAGAGAAACAATATGTTAGATCAGATGACTCTAATAAATAAATATATATATATATATAACATTCCATCCAAAAGCAGAATACAAATTCAAGTACACATGGAACATTCTCTAAAAATCAATCACACACTGAGCCACAAATCAAGTCTCAATAAATTTAAAAAGATTGAAATCATATCATGCATCTCTTCTGATCTCATTGGAAAAGACTCTGATGCTGGGAGGAATTGGGGATGACAGGAGGAGAGGGGGACGACAGAGGATGAGATGGCTGGATGGCATCATCAACTCGATGGATATGAGTTTGAGTGAACCCTGGGAGTTAGTGATGGACAGGGAGTCCTGGCATGCTGCGATTCATGGGGTCACAAAGAGTCGGACACGACTGAGCGACTGAACTGAACTGAACTGATCTCTTCTGACCACAGTGGTATGAGAGTAGAAACCAACTACAAGAAAACAGTACTGTAAAAACACAGACACATGGAGGCTAAACAATATGCTAGAAAATAACTAATGGGTCCATGAACAAATCCAAGAGGAAATAAAAAATATCTGGAGAGAAAATTAAAATGGAAATATGGAGATCCAAAATCCATGAGATACAGCAAAATCATTTATAAAAGGGAAGTATATAGAAGGCTAAGTCAGGAAACAAGAAAAATTTTGAGTTAAAATTTACACTTAAAGGAACTAGAAAAAGAAAATAAATAAAATCCAAAGTTGGTAAGAGAGAAGAAATAAAAAAATATTAAAGCAGAAATAAATGAAATAGAGATTGAAAAACAATAGAAAAGATCAATGAAACTAAGATCTGGTTCTTTGAAAATTTTAAAACTCCCAACTAACCAAAGTGCATATCCAGGTGGCTTTACATATGAACTTTACAAAACCTTTAAAGAAGAGTTAATACCTATCCTTTTCAAATTGTTCCAAAATACTGAAGAGGAGGAAAGAATTCCAAATTCATATATGAGGCTAACATCATCATGATACCAAAAATACCACAGAAAATCATATTTAGGGTCAATATTACTGATGAACATAGATAAAAATCCCCAACAAAAAATTAGCAAACCTAATAGGACAATACATTAATAGGATCATTCACTATGATCTAGTGGAATTTATCACAGGGATGCAAAATGATTCAAGATCAACAAATCAGTCAAAGTGACACCTGTATTAACAAAAGAAGAATAAAAATTATCAGATCATTTCCATAGATGCAGAAAGATCTTTTGCAAAATTAAACATCCATTTCTGATTTTTTAAAAAACCCTCCAACAACTGTGTATAAGGGAATGCTGCTGCTGCTGCTGCTGCTAAGTCACTTCAGTTGCGTCTGACTCTGTGTGACCCCATAGACGGCAGGCCACCAGGTTCCCCCGTCCCTGGGGTTCTCCAGGCAAGAACACTGGAGTGGGTTGCCATTTCCTTCTCCAATGCATGAAAGTGAAAAGTGAAAGGGAAGTCATGCAGTCGTGTCTGACTCTTCGCGACCCCATAGACTGCAGCAGACCAGGCTCATCAGTCCATGGGATTTTCCAGGCAAGAGTACTGGAGTGGAGTGCCATTGCCTTCTCTGATAAGGGAATATACCTCAGTATATTAAAGACCATATATGAAAGCAAAATGGCTGTCTGGGGAGGCCTTACAAATAGCTGTGAAAAGGAGAGAGGCAAAAAGCAAAGGAGAAAAGGAAAGATAAGCATCTGAATGCAGAGTTCCAAAGAATAGCAAGAAGAAATAAGAAAGCCTTCTTCAGCGATCAATGCAAAGAAATCGAGGAAAAGAACAGAATGGGAAAGACTAGAGATCTCTTCAAGAAAATTAGAGATACCAAGGGAACATTTCATGCAAAGATGGGCTCGATAAAGGACAGAAATGGTATGGACCTAACAGAAGCAGAAGATATTAAGAAGAGGTGGCAAGAATACACAGAAGAACTGCACAAAAAAGATCTTCATGACCCAGATAATCATGATGATGTGATCACTCATCTAGAGCTAGACATCCTGGAATGTGAAGTCAAGTGGGCCTTAGAAAGCATCACTATGAACAAAGCTAGTGGAGGTGATGGAATTCCAGTAGAGCTATTTCAAATCCTGAAAGATGATGCTGTGAAAGTGCTGCACTCAATATGCCAGCAAATTTGGAAAACTCAGCAGTGGCCACAGGACTGGAAAAGGTCAGTTTTCATTCCAATCCCAAAGAAAGGCAATGCCAAAGAATGCTCAAACTACTGCACAATTGCAGTCATCTCACATGCTAGTAAAGTAATGCTCAAAATTCTCCAAGCCAGGCTTCAGCAATACGTGAACCATGAACTTCCTAATGTTCAAGCTGGTTTTAGAAAAGGCAGAGAAACCAGAGATCAAATTGCCAACATCCCTGGATCATGGAAAAAGCAAGAGGGTTCCAGAAAAACTTCTATTTCTGCTTTATTGACTATGCCAAAGCCTTTGACACAATAAACTGTGGAAAATTCTGAAAGAGATGGAAATACCAGACCACCTAACCTGCCTCTTGAGAAATCTGTATGCAGGTCAGGAAGCAACAGTTTGAACTGGACGTGGAACAACAGACTGGTTCCAAATAGGAAAAGGAGTACGTCAAGGCTGTATATTGTCACCCTGCAAATTTAACTTCTATGCAGAGTACATCATGAGAAACGCTGGACTAGAAGAAACACAAGCTGGAATCAAGATTGCCAGGAGAAATACCAATAACTTCAGATATGCAGATGACACCACCCTTATGGCAGAAAGTGAAGAGGAACTAAAAAGCCTCTTGATGAAAGTGAAAGAGGAGAGTGAAAAGTTGGCTTAAAGCTCAACATTCAGAAAACGAAGACCATGGCATCTGGTCCCATCACTTCATGGGAAATAGATGGGGAAACAGTGGAAACAGTGTCAGACTTTATTTTGGGGGGCTCAAAAATCACTGCAGATGATGATTGCAGCCATGAAATTAAAAGACGCTTGCTCCTTGGAAGAAAAGTTATGACCAACCTAGATAGTATATTCAAAAGCAGAGACTACTTTGCCGACTAAGGTCCGTCTAGTCAAGGCTATGGTTTTTCCAGTAGTCATGTATGGATGTGAGAGTTGGACTATGAAGAAGGCTGAGCGCCGAAGAATTGATGCTTTTGAACTGTGGTGTTGGAGAAGACTCTTGAGAGTCCCTTGGACTGCAAGGAGACCTAACCAGTCCATTCTGAAGGAGATCAGCCCTGGGATTTCTTTGGAAGGAATGAAGCTGAAACTCCAGTACTTTGGCCACCTCATGGGAAGAGTTGACTCATTGGAAAAGACTCTGATGCTGGGAGGGATTGGGGGCAGGAGGAAAAGGGGATGACAGAGGATGAGATGGCTGGATGGCATCACCGACTCGATGGACGTGAGTCTGAGTGAACTCCGGGAGTTGGTGATGGACAGGGAGGCCTGGAGTGCTGCATCATGGGGTTGCAAAGAGTCGGACACGACTGAGTGACTGAACTGAACTGAACTGAACCGATCCTATTAGACAATCCACCTGGGGCCATCCAAGGCTTCCTGTCTTGTCCCCACACCCTGTTAGCCA
Source organism: Oryx dammah (assembly GCF_014754425.2). NCBI lineage: Eukaryota > Metazoa > Chordata > Mammalia > Artiodactyla > Bovidae > Oryx > Oryx dammah. Next base: position 9,513,626 of record NW_024070209.1, on the reverse strand, counting down.
AACAAGGTCAAATGCCTTGGAGACCAAAGGTAGCATTGCTGCTCTATCCAATACTTAGAAATCTTGTCTTCATTTAAATTTGACCCGAGTAGTCCTCGCTTTCTTAGCAGATAATTATTGCATATAAGAAGGTTTGTTTGTTTTTATTTTTAAAAAGGAAACAACCCAGAAAGCAAAGCATTTCAACCCAAAAAGCATATGCAACGTAGTATTGTAAAACAACCATGTAGCTGTTTAGACACTACATTGCGTCTGACTTTTTGCAACCCCATGGACTTTAGCCTGCCAGGCTCCTCTGTACTCCAATAAAAATTAACTTTGAAAAAGGAGAGGGTTTTTTAATGATGGTGGTATCTCCTGCAGAATTTTGTGATTAATTTCAAGAACATAAATCAGAATATCTAGTCTGCCATTTTGCTGGAAACAGAAGTTCTGCTGTCTTAGTTTTCTTTTTCTCATCTAAATATTTGAAGTGAAAATTCAAATAATATAGGAAAACATAAAGAGAAAAGCCTTTTTCTTACTTCCATTTCCTGAGACAAATATCTAGCTAACACACAAACATGCTTGGGAACTGACATGATTTATCGTATGTGTTTTCTGTTTATTAACTCATTTTATCTTTTACTATCTCTTTGATAGTCTACTGTTATGACTCCCTTTTTTCATATGAAGAAATCAAGGCTCAGAGAATTTAAGTGACTCATCCATCAAGTGATGGGGCTGGGTTTGAACTTGGCAGTATGGCTTCAGAAGCTTTGTCTTCCTTCTCTTCACCGTGTTTGCTTTGCTTTTAATCATAGCACTGTCCAGGACTCTCACATTCACTGTCAACGAGTGAAATCTTTCTTTCTTTGCACACTCAAACCTATATATGCATATATTTCCTAATTTATTTTTTACTCATTTATTCAAGAAGCATTATTTTACCTCTTCTATGTGTCAGATCAGAGCTCAGGATATTCATTTTTGAAGGAGTCTTGTGGGAGAGGCCCACACTTCCGTAATAATGAAGATACAATGGTGCTGTGTGCTGCAGTAGAGTTACGATGCATAGGAAGCTTAGAACAGACAGAAGGCCATTTCAGTCTAGGCATGAAAATCATATCTTAATGGAGCTGGTATTTGAATTTGCCCTTGAAAGATGAGTCGTTATGTACATCTCTGGAGAACTCTATGCTTTCTAGGAGGAAGCCTCAGAATATACAAAGCTCTAGGGACCTGAAAAGTAATGGCTTGTTTATAATAATTTCTAACTGCTATTAAATGCTTGGGCAAATAAACAAGTACTGTTTCTTTTGTGTTCCCATGACACCTGGCCAGATAAACATGGCCCCATAGTGACTACCATCTAATTAATTTAATGACTCCATCTATTAAACATGCAGACGTTGGCCTCTTCCAGATGTTGATGGGAAAACAAGGATAGAAAGTTGGATGAAGAAGGACATGGTCTTTGAATCTCTGCTGGGGAAAGTGCCCAGGGAGAATGTTACCCTCTAAGGAAACGTATGAAGGATGCTGGGACCAGGCCTGTCAAACACAGAGTAAGAGCTCAAGAGAGGAAAACGTGCTTTCCAGAAAGTAGACTCTACCCAGGCTTGTGTTTGTAGGTCATCCTGTGGCTGGCCCGTTCTGGTGATCCAGGGCTTCCTCGGTCTGCATTCCTGGGCACTAGAGGCCATGTTGTCAGAGTAATGACTTTCCTCCTCCCATGGGGCTCACAGCACAGAACATACCTCTTTCCCTCTCTCCCTCTCTCACTTTTCATTTTTCCTGCTACCTAATCTCACTTGAAGTGGTTTCTCGTGCCACATACTATTTACTGGTAATGATGGTTGACTGAGACAACATGTGATAAAGAAGGACAGAGCCTGGTGCACAGTCGGCACATGACGCAGGGTCATTTTTTCCCTAGCATCTTCGTAAGGCTCATGACCACAGGCAGCATGATATCTTCGCAGAGGCTCAGTGTCTAGCTTAACCCTGGGTACCTAGAGCATGAAACACTTAAACTATGTAAATCGTATGTGACTGGCTGAATCCGGGACTAGGCACCCAAAGGATGCTCAGATAGCCAAAGGGCAGTGAAGCAGTGGCATCAGTTTAATAGCTGCTATCAAGTTTGGAAGTCCTCGATTTGCAACTTAAATCATATTTCATAGTTAAAAAAAAAACTGGAGTAGTATTATTCATCCCCCAGTCCCCACCTGTGGATTCCACTGAGACATTCAAGCATGACAGTTGCTGAAACATGCTGTCACAGACTGGTAAAAGGGCACTAAAATGTAGACAGCTACACATCAGACCTCCTATAGGGTTTGCTGGAATAAATGGTACTCCTCTCAGGGGGACACCAAGACCAGGTTCCCCTACGAAGGAGGAATCTGATTCACCTTCTCCCTCCTTCCCCGCGTAGCCAGTCCTCTTCCTTTATTCAGCATCCTGCCTCACTGCCTTTCTGTAGATCTCATTCCTTTGTTAGAGGCTCACGAGAGAGCTATTGGGACACTAGGAACAAATGAGGGCATTGTCAGAGGGCTAAACACATCGACTGTGCGTGTGCGGGACTGCCCGAGAGAGGAAGAGCACATCCCCAGGGAAGAAGAAAGTGTGCAGGGAGGGCAGGCGTTGGGAGAGGGCCCAGCCATGTCACCAGACAGGGCACAGCTCAGCCTCCTCACGCTTCTGCAGTCCTCTGTACAGCTATCTCTCTGGCCATCCTTTCTGCCCTGGGCCAAAAGGGCAGTGGTTGCTCCTTTGACAGATAGATCCAAGCTCCAAGAGACTTGGCACTCATTCTTCATTCAACAACCCACAGCAGAAGAAATGTGGAATTTGCACTTAACCACTCTAGTGTGACAATGTTGCACTACTTCTCTGACAAGTCAGAAAGCACTGAATTGTAGTCTTTTCTTTCTCTGCCACTGACTAGTGAGAGCTTCTGGAAAGTCATCTCTTCTTGAGTCTTGGTTTCCTTATTGGTGAACAGTTTTTGTAGATGTTCTGTAAACTCCAAGTACTAGTTTAGCTGTGAGCCTTGGCCCTGGAGGTGGAGCTGGGCTGCTTTTCTTAGCTACTATGAGGTTTGTTCCTTCCCTCATCTTTGTCACATTTTATGGGACCTCTTAGCCACTGTCGCTCAAAATTTCTTTACTCCAATCAGTTCACTTCAGTTCAGTTGCTCAGTCGTGTCTGACTCTTTATGACCCCATGAATCACAGCACGCCAGGCCTCCCTGTCCATCACCAACTCCCGGAGTTCACTCACACTCGTGTCCATCGAGTCCGTGATGCCATCTAGCCATCTCATCCTCTGTCGTCCCCTTCTCCTCCTGCCCCCAATCCCTCCCAGCATCAGAGTCTTTTCCAATGAGTCAACTCTTCACATGAGGTGGCCAAAGTACTGGAGTTTCAGCTTTAGCATCATTCCTTCCAAAGAAATCCCAGGGTTGATCTCCTTTAGAATGGACTGGTTGGATCTCCTCGCAGTCCAAGGGACTCTCAAGAGTCTTCTCCAACACCACAGTTCAAGAGCATCAATTCTTCAGCGCTCAGCCTTCTTCACAGTCCAACTGTCACATCCATACATGACCACTGGAAAAACCATAGCCTTAACTAGATGAACCTTTGTTGGCAAAGTAATATCTCTGCTTTTCAATATGCTATCTAGGTTGGTCATAACTTTCCTTCCAAGGAGTAAGCGTCTTTTAATTTCATGGCTGCAATCACTATCTGCAGTGATTTTGGAGCTCCCCAAAATAAAATCTGACACTGTTTCCACTGTTTCCCCATCTATTTCCCGTGAAGTAATGGGACTAGATGCCATGATCTTCGTTTTCTGAATGTTGAGCTTTAAGCCAACTTTTTCACTCTCCTTTTTTACTTTCATCAAGAGGCTTTATGCTCCTCTTCACTTTCTGCCATAAGGGTGGTGTCATCTGCATATCTGAGGTTATTGGTATTTCTCCTGGCAATCTTGATTCCAGCTTGTGCTTCTTCCAGCCCAGCGTTTCTCATGATGTACTCTGCATAGAAGTTAAATAAGCAGGGTGACAATATACAGCCTTGATGTACTCCTTTTCCTATTTGGAACCAGTCTGTTGTTCCATGTCCAGTTCTAACTGTTGATTCCTGACCTGCATACAGATTTCTCAAGAGGCAGGTCAGGAGGTCTGGTATTTCCATCTCTTTCAGAATTGTTCACAGTTTATTGTAATCCACACAGTCAAAGGCTTTGGCATAGTCAATAAAGCAGAAATGGCCAAATTCCTAACTAGCAGTTTAATTTTTCCATTTCATGTAAATATTGTGAGAACCAAATAAGACAAAAATTTAGGATTTTTGATTGTCATTTAAGCATCGTTAGGGACTACTTACCAAACAGATATTCAGGCCCAGGAAAGACAGGAAGAAGTTTGTCAAGGTGAGCTATGTCACATCCAGAGCTTTAGAAAGATCACAGATATCTGGGGTGGATGATAGCAGAGCAGATCTCAACAGATAAGGATGTCCTAACCATTAATTTATAATGAGCCCTCAGCTTGGACTTCAAGGAGAAATTGTTAGGTCAATGGTATTTCACTATCCTTGAAGTAGACAGACCTTACCGACAAAGATCCATCTAGTCAAAGCTATGGTTTTTCCAGTAGTCATGTATGGATGTGAGAGTTGGACCATAAAGAGCGCTAAGTGCTGAAGAATTGATGGTTTTGAACTGTGGTGTTGGAGAAAACTCTTGAGAGTCCTTTGGACAGCAAAGAGAACAAACCAATCAATCCTAAAGGAAATCAGCCCTGAATATTCATTGGAAGGACTGATGCTGAAGCTGAAGCTCCAATACTTTGACTACCTGTTGTAAAGAACTACTCATTAGAAAAGACCCTGGTGCTGGGAAAGACTGAAGGCAAGAGGAGAAGGGGACAGAGGATGAGATGGTTGGATGGCATCACTGACTCGATGGACATGAGTTTGAGCAAGCTCCGGGAGCTGGTGATGGACAGGGAAGCCTGGTGTGCTGCAGTCCATGGGGTTACAAAGAGTTGGACATGACTGAACTGAGCAACTGAAAGGAATGACTGAACTGAACTGAGAAGCAGCTTGACCCAGGAATTAGGTTGAGTGTATCTGTGTTCCTTGCATACTGATGACACACAGGACTGCAGTGACTAGGCAGGCTGTTAGGAAGAGAAGAAGGATTACAGGTTGTGTAGTCCAGTCCCTTCACTAGACATATGAGGACACTGGGGCCCAGAGAGGTAGCATTAATAATCAAGGTCCAATTTGAGGTCAAGTTGTGCTTAAAGCCAGTGGTGGCTCCAGAATTTTTGTATTGGAAGGGCTAGAGGACAAAATCAGGCTTAGGGAATGGGAGAAGGCTGTCTTGAAGCTGCTTTTGTGTAAGACTTTACATACGATTGAAAAATTGTCAAAGTTTATTATAAAAAATACAAGGGAAGAGCTCATGAAGATGGGAGAGAACTAAAGCCAGTCTTTGGTACCAACACAGCTTGATGCCCAAGAACTCTTTTCTCATGCCCTTCTCCACTATATGTGGCCATATGAACATTTTTAGATGAAAGGAGAAGAAGGCAGATCCATACAGCAATGAGCCCACCCTCTGGATGAGGCAGGTCAGGACATGTCCTGCCCAGGGTTCAGGGAAGCAATGGTGCGGAGAAGAGTTGGTTCCAGCCTTGGCAATAGATGTTCACTACAGAGACATGCAGGTATCTACATCTTATGCCCAGATTTAGGAGACTGGGGAAGTGACTTCTAGCAATAGACTTGTTAGTACCAACCTCTATGACCAAAAATTTGGAAGGCAGAAAGAATTCATTAAAATGGGACTTTACTGATAGTAATAATTATAAACAGAGAAGATTATGATTTATGCCCAGATTTACAATGCCCTTGTGGAGAGAAATGGTGGAAGGATTCTTGCTCCACTGTTTCTTGACCTTTCAGGGCCTTTTCTATTTCTAAGGCAGATGTCATGAACAAATTAAAGACATTTGTTTGAACATCCTCAATGGCCTTTTTTTGTTTCATGGCTACCCAGCCGAATTTGAGGCTTTGCCTCCCAACTTTTTCTTTCTTTCCTTTTTTTGACTATTTATTCTGCCTGATTGCAAGTCTCCTGGGTGACTAGCCAACTAACAAAGACAAGTTTAGTTCAGTCTCTCATTCATGTCTAACTCTTTGCAACCCCATAGACTGCAGCATGCCGGGCTTCCCTGTCCATCATCAAATCCCCGAGCTTGCTCAAACTCATGTCCATCGAGTCAGTGATGCCATCCAACCATCTCATCCTCTGTCATTCCCTTCTCCTCCTGTCTTCAGTCTTTCCCAGCATCAGGGTCTTTTCCAATGAGTAGTTCTTTCCATCAGGTGGCCAAAGGATTGGAGCTTCAGCTTCAGCATCAGTCCTTCCAATGAATATTCAGGGTTGATTTCCTTTAGGATGGACTGATTGGATCTACTTGCAGTCCAAGGGACTCTCAAGGGTCTTCTCCAAAACCAAGGTTCAAAAGCATCAATTCTTTGGTGCTCAGTTTTCTTTAGGGTCCAACTCTCACATCCATACATGACTCCTGAAAAAACCATAGCTTTGACTAGACAGGCCTTTGTTGGCAAAGTAACATCTCTGCTTTTGAATATGCTCTCTAGGTTTGTCATAGCTTTTCTTCCAAGGAGGAAGCGTCTTTTAATTTCATGGCTGCCATCACCATCTGCAGTGATTTTGGAGCCCCCAAAATAAAGTCTGTCACTCTTTCCGTTGTTTCCCCATCTATTTGCCATGAAGTGATGGGACCAGAGGCCTTGATCTTCATTTTGTGAATGTTGAGTTTTAAGCCAGCTTTTTCACTCTCACTTTTATCAAGAGGCTCTTTAGTTTCTCTTCACTTTCTGCCAGAAGGGTGGTGTCATCTGCATATCTGAGGTTATTGCATATCTGTGGTTATTGCATATCCACATATCTGACGTCTTAAATGGAACTAGGTGGTTTACAGTACAAGTGGCTTCTGAAATTTCACTGAAGCCCTGTCATCCAGCTGTACCTCACTTAAATGAGGCAGGATAGTTTGATTCAACAGATTTATATGACTTCTTTAACATGGTGGGGTCACCATGTAGAAATGATTTTCTAATATCAAGTAATGTGCAGAAAATTACTTCTTCACATCCAAGCAAGTCTCTCTCCATTACCCCTACATCTCTCAGGCTTTGTCTTTAAGGGAGGTTTGGTGATGATGTGTGGAGGATAGATGGGATGGGGTCCAGGAAGGGGATAAAGAAGCCTATTAAAACACTTGGATAAATAATGGCTTGATTTCAAGTAATATCAACAAGTCTTTGTTGTCAAGTTTTATCCATTTATAATTGATTACTCCTAGATATGTAATGGGTAATCCACCACCCACTTCTCCTCTGGGAAAGAGTGCTTCCCTCAGATTCTCTGAGAATGGTGGCTGTTATATCAGATATCTAATTCACCATCCTCTGGAATATAATTAATAGCTAATCACTGTCTGGAGTACAGCCAGCTGATGACTCACTCATATCTCTATTCTCCCTTTCTTCTTCAGTTACAAAACTCTAATTTGAGTAAGGCAAGTTCCGACTTTTGTGTTGCTGTTCAGTTGCTCAGTTGTATCCTACTCTTTGTGACCCCATGGATTGCAGTACACCAGGCTTTCCTGTCCTTCACTGTCTCTTGGAGCTTGCTCAAACTCAAGTCCATTGAGTCAGTGATACCATCGAACCGTCTCATCCTCTGTTATTCCCTTCTCTTCCTGCTTTCAATCTTTCCCAGCATCAGGGTCTTTTCCAATGAGTCAGCTCTTCGCATCAGGTGGCCAAAGTATTGGAGTTTCAGATTCAGCATCAGTCCTCCCAATGACTATTCAGGACCGATTTCCTTTAGGATGGACTGGTTTGTTCTCCTTGCTGTCCAAGAGACTCTTTAAGAGTCTTCTCCAGCACCACAGTTCAAAAGCATCAATTCACTGGTGGTTGGTCTTCTTAATGGTTCAACTATCAAATCCGTACATGATTACTGGAAAAACCAAAGCTTTGACTATATGGATCTTTGTTGGCAAGTGATGTCTCTGCTTTTTAATGATGACAGTGACCGTGATGTCATTGTCTAGGTTTGACATAGCTTTCCTTCCAAGGGGTAAATGTCTTTTAATTTCATGGCTGCAGTCACTGTTTGCAGTGATTTTGGAGCCCAAGAAAATAGTCTGTCACTGTTTCCACTATTTCCCCATCTATTTGCCATGGAGTGATGGGATTGGATGCCATTCTCTTAGTTTTTGGAATTTTGAGTTTTAAGCCAACTTTTTCACTCTCCTCTTTCACATTCATCAAGAGGTTCTTTAGTTCCTCTTTGCTTTCTGTCATTAAGGTGGTATCATCTGCATATCTGGGGTTATTGATATTTCTCCTGGCAATCTTGATTCCAGTTTATGATTCATCCAGCCCAGCATTTCTCATGATGCACTCTGCTCAGCCACCTATTGCTCTGGCTAAGCCATGAGAAAATCACCATGGGAAAAAAAAATAAAAGCAAAATATAGCAATACAGCATAACCCAAATAAAAGTACACCAGGTTGATTAGTTGGGGTCAGTGTACCCTGCTAAGCTAAGGAAAAACATAGTGTGGACCTTGGAATGCTGGATCAGCACAAGTTCAGAACGCTGCTTGTGCACACACGAAGACGTTTTCCCAAGGCATATGTGGGTCTGTGACCTCCAGGCAGGTGATAGCCCTTGTACAAGAAAATAATACAGGTAGTTTAAAGTAATCAGTAAAATGGGAGATGTGACTGGGGACACGGGAGGCTGACTTCATCTTAGCACAACAGATGCTTCCTGCTTGCCAAGACACTAAATAAAAGTGATGTGGACCTGAGGAACGGGGCTCTTGGTCCAAGAGGTCTTGAGTCCCCCCATCTTTAAAACTTTAATTCTGTCTCTAGTTTCCCCAAACTGTGTGTCGACCACTTTCGATCCCTACCTACTGTGCTGGCTGCAGCAAGTGGCGCCCATCGTGGGGCTTGAAAGTGAAGGATCACTGAGAGCAAAGCTAAAGTTAAAATATCCACGCACAGTCCTGGAGAAGAGTGGGGGGCTGCTGCTGCTGCTAAGTCGCTTCAGTCGTGTCTGACTCTGGGCCACCCCATAGACAGCAGCGCACCACGCTCCCCCGTCCCTGGGGTTTTCCAGGCAAGAACCCTGGAGCGGGTTGCCATTTCCTTCTCCAAGAGTGGGGTGAGGCCTCTAAAAATCCCCCTTTGTGGTAAGTAATACTCTCTCAGGCATTGAAACGGGGTTAAGCATGGGAAATTCAGAAAGCTCAGAACAATACCGGCCACATATATTCCTCTTAAGGCAGCTTTTGAAAGCAGGAGGAACAAAAACAAGCGAGGGTCGGCTATTGGAGCTTTTACAAGTCATTGAGAAATATTGCTCATGGTTCCCTTCTCTCGGTACGTTAGGTTTAGGAACATGGGAGAAGGTAGGTAGTGAATTAAAGAACTTCTTTGCAAGGAAGTGCCCTTGCCTGTATCTATCTGGTCAATTTGGACGCTGACAAAATCCATTTTGGAAGCTCTTCAGACCCCTGAAAGCTCAAAAGGCAGTAAAGGTAAATGTAAAACCCCATTAGAGGAAGGACTTGAATATGCAGAACCCAAGGGGTAAAACAAAACACTCAGGAGGCTCTTAAAGCTGCAGTTCCTTCTGCGCTTTTGTTTGGGGAAGACTAATTGCCTTTGCCTCCTCTTCCTCCCTCTCCTGGCTTAACCGCTGGAGAGGCTTCGGCTTTTCCTACCTTAGAGCAGACAGCAGTTCTGTCACCCCTGCAAAAAGGCATTTGTCAGACTTGATAGGAAGATGACTTGGAAACTATGACTGGCATTTCCAGTGACAACGATACGAGGGTGGATAGCTCCTGGGACAGATCCTAACAATCCCAATGGGGTATATGAAGCTGTACACAAACAAATTTCCCTCAAAATACTAAAGGAACGTAAGCAAGCTGTTCAGAATTATGGAGTAAATTCTCCTTTTACCTTGGGACTAGCACAGGGACTAGCTGAGGGTTCCCATTTGATTATGATGGCTCATGACCAAGCCAGGCAGAGCCCCATCTCTTTAGATCAATTAATAGACAGTGGAAACTGGGGGAGAACTCACGAGCAAGTGCTTACGGAAGATCAGGCTATAGAACAGGTGAGGTGATACTACATAAGAGCTTGGGAGAAAATAGAGGTTAAAGGACAGGTTTTCTTTACTTTAAGAGAAGTCACCTCCCCAGAGAGACAATTCCTGCCGCGACAACATCTTATCAGTCAGGCTACCCCTGTTATCAGAGCCAATTTGAGCATTCCCTGGTTTAATATTTAGTTATAAAACTATGACTACAAAAAAGAGAGATGACGTTTTTGACACTGAATGGCTATGATATTCTTTAGCCTTTGGAGAAAACTGGTTAAAATCTTTTTTGAAATTGCAAAACCAATTCCTCTGGCACGTGCACATAAGAAAAAGTTGACTTGTTAAAATACTTTTTTGGAGCTCCAATTCTGACTGAGAAACAAAAAACAGGCCTGGGAAAAAACCTGAAGTTAACTCTTATCATGTCCTTGTGATACATAACCCACTCTTTCTGGGACTCCAGCCATGAACAAATTGGTAGAATTCAAACCAAGAAAAGAAAGAAGGGACAAAGAGACATTTTAAATTTCAAGTGGAAAATTATGAGATCTCTGTCTGTCTAAATTTATCTGTGTCTCAGTGTGTCTTTGCTTTTGGATAACATGAGGTTAATTTATAAATGAGCTCTATTTTAATTCAGGTTCACATGAACTGAAAAATATTCAATCTTAAATATCTAACATTAATGTTTGTTTGCTAATCTAATTAAAACCTGTCTTAAGTCATCAACATTGTATAATACTTTTATTGTGCCTAGGTTTAAGGTAAACTAAATTTGTCAACAAAGAAGGTGACTTTTTATATATATAAATGAGATGAAAACTTTTAAGATAAACTCTATTAAAAATAATTATATTTTAGGAAAGTCTATCTAAAATAATCTCTGAGGGTTGGGGTAACAAATTTCTAGAATTGTATTAAACTAAATGACAAAGTTGATTAAATAGCTAGATCATTTCCAAATAAAATAAGATTTTGCAACATTAATTACTGAACACTAACAGAGAAACTAAAGAGATTTGGGATGGTTAATACATATATTTGGTGCCATCCTGAAATAGTCTCTAAATAGATAAATGAAGTGATGACTACAAAAAATATAAAAAAAGGGTTTATGACAAGTGAAGAGAGTTTTGTGCATGGCCCAAGTTTCTTAAGACATTAAACTGCCTTTAAAGTCTTATTGTTACTTTGAATAAGTAAATAATTATTGTTTCACAGTGAATATAAGCTGGTACCCATCAGGAATTTGGTTTTCTCTTCTTATTAAAAACAAAGTTTTCTTGAAATATGGCTTTTGATAACAGACTATGTAAATTTGTCTTTAAGTGATACATACTTGCTTTTAAAATCTTTTGTTACTTTGATAAAATAAATTAGTGCTATTTCACAATGATCTATGGAAACCATGGCACACATAGGCAAAGCTCATTCTGCTTCTACAAAGTTAACCCCTCCTCAGAAAACTTAAAATGGATAAACAATGGCTATGAACCAGTCAGGGCTATGGGAAGTCCAAGAGGGCCACTTTGCTTTTCCCGGCTCTCTGACAAGCCTCACTTCTATTTGATAGGATAATAAAGCCTTTCCTGGCTGCAGGGTTAAGAGCCCGCAATGGAAAAAATGGTTAAAATGCATTTTCTGCAATCTCCAGTGGCCAGGGCACCCACTTTGCTAAATAGGTCGTACAGACACAGACAAAAATTTCTTGAGCTTCTTGGAGACTGTCACTTTCCCTGATGTCCTTTGTCATCACACAAGGACCACAGAAGAAAGGAATTGGTTACATGAGATTGAACAAACTGCTAAATATGGATACAATTTGCACGACTTTTTATCTGACATATTACTGGTTTCTAATCTTTGTTTTCAGATATTAAAAAAACTCTTCTCCTCAAGTCACTGATGACTTAAAACAATTTAGTGATTTACGCCTATGGGTAAAATTAAAATATTTTTCTTTTCTCTCTGCCTCATCCCTCCAGAAACTGGATACATTTGAGTTCTGAACAGCCTCATCAAGGTAAAAAAACTGTCTCCAGACATTTACAAAAATCACTGGGGAGCCCAAACTCATATAGAGGAAGAGATTAACAACAGGTTGGTGGATTTAGAAAATGCAGTGCTACTCTTAGGAAAAGAAGTACAAAATCTTAAATTACAAATACATTTAAAGTGTGACTGTTACATTACTACTTTCTGTGTAACCCTCCCAGAAATTTAGCCAATCTGAACATGCCTGGAAAAATGTTAGATGGCACTTGCAGGGCCATATGGCTGACAGCTTTACTCTAGATGTTAAAAAGCTACAAACAAGAATCATTGACAAGTAGCATGCTTCTCTTAGACTATTACCAGATACAGATACACTTCAAGGGATAACAGAGGGCCTTAACTCATTGAGTCCTCTCGAGTGGATTAAAGGTATCAGAGATGGTCTCATTAAAATACTAACTATGTTTTGCTGTTTCACTATAATCTTCTCTTTAGTCCTCAGATGCACACAAAAAGCCCTCTGAAAAGTAATAAAGAAAGAAGTTGCGAGATCAACCTATCTTCTGCTACAGAAACAAAAAGTGGGTTATGCTGGGGTTAATAGTCAGCCGCCTGTTGCTCTGGCTAAGCCATGAGAAAATCAGCATGGGAAAAGGATAAAAGCAAAATATAGCAATACAGCATAACCCAAATAAAAGTACACCGGGTTGATTAGTTGGGGTCAGCATACCCTGCTAGGCTAAGGAAAAACAGTGTGGACCTTGGAACGCCAGGTCAGCGCAAGTTCGGAACGCTGCTTGTGCACACACAAAGACGTTTTCCCAAGGCATATGTGGGTCTGTGACCTCCAGGCAGGTAATACCCCAAGAAAATAACAAAGATAGTTTAAAGTAATCAGTAAAATGGGAGATGTGACTGGGGACACAGGAGGCTGACTTCATCTTAGCACAACAGATGCTTCCTGCTTGCCAAGACACTAAATAAAAGTGATGTGGGCCCGAGGACCAGGGCTCTTGATCCAAGAGGTATTGAGTCCCCCTGGTCCCATCTTTAAAACTTTAATTCTGTCTCTAGTTTCTTTTTCCCAAACTGTGTGTTGACCACTTTTGATCCCTACCTGCTGCGCTGCCTGCAGCACACTGCACAGAAGTTAAATAAACAGGGTGACAATATACAGCCTTGATGCACTCCTTTCCCAATTTGGAACCAGTCTGTTGTTCCATGTCTGGTTTTAACTGTTGCTTCTTGACCTGCATTCAGGCTTCTCAAGAGGCAGGTAAGGTGGTCAGGTATTCCCATCTCTTTAAGAATTTCCCACAGTTGTTATCTATGCAGTCAAAGGCTTTAGCGTAATGAAGCAGAAGTAGATGTTTTCTCTGGAATTCTCTTGCTTTTTCTGTGATCCACTGGATGTTGGCAATTAGATCTCTGGTTCCTCTGCCTTTTCGAAATCCAACTTGTACATTTGAAAGTTCTCAGTTCGCATACTGTTGAAGCCTAGCTTGAAGAATATTGAGCATTACCTTGCTAGTATGTGAAATGAGTGCAATTGTACAGTAGTTTGAACATTCTTTGGCATTGCCCTTCTTTGGGATTACAGTGAAAACTGAACTTTTCCAGTCCTGTGGCCACTGCTGAGTTTTCCAAATTTGCTGGCATATTGAGTGCAGCACTTTCACAGCATCATCTTTTAAAGAGACATAAGTGAAAGTTTCTATAAGAATTCCATGAGGAGGCACCTTTCTCCCTTCTTCCTTCTTCCCTTTTGCTGCTTAGAATGTGGATGCAGTCTGAAATCTCAGCATTCACGTTCGACCAAGAGATGACTTGAGAATGGAAGACACGTGTAAGGGAGCAAAAAGACAGAAGGAGGCCAGGTGTCTGACGGTTTCATCAAACCACCATACCTGTCCTACTCTGGCCACGGCTTTAGGTAAGTCTAGCACTTGTATATCTCTAGCATCCTTAGGGAGAAGGCAATGGCACCCAACTCCAGTACTCTTGCCTGGAAAATCCCATGGACGGAGGAGCCTGGTGGGCTGCAGTCCATGGGGTCTCACAGAGTCGGACCCAGCTGAAGCGACTTAGCAGCAGCAGCATCCTTAGAATGTTGACCTGCCTCCTACTGAGGTTGTTTTAAACCTTTTTGTGTTTAAGACACAACAGTCAGGTCTCAGTTACTCTCATCTGCTTTGAATTCTGACAACAAACTTTAGCACTTACGAATGGCTACTGTACATACATGTGTGCATGGTCAGCTGCTCAGTAATGTCTGAGTCTTTGTGACCCCACGGAATGTAGCTCCCCAGCTTCCTTTGTCCATGCGATTTTCCTGGCAGTTATACTGGAGTGGGTTGCCATTGCCTCCTTTAGGGGATCTTCCTGATCCAAGAACTGAATCTGCATCTACTTGCAGCTCCTGCATTGGCAGGAAGATTCTTTACCACTGAGCCACCCAGGAAGCCCCTGGATATTGTAAATAATGGAACCTAAAATAAGACATCTGATTGTCAGAGAAAGAGAAAGCCGATATTAAGGACCCAGTCACTGCAGGTTGAAAACTTGGTGACTCTCATTATGCAGCAGAAACATATTTGGTTAATTCATGGCATGTTTCTACAACCTGAGGAATTAGGCATTTATTTGTTCTTGATGTTTTTGTAAAGTCCTATGAGAGCAATGAACTCAGACAAGAGCCAGAGAAGCTACACACAGAACTGAGATGGAACTCAGCTTTGCTATGAGAGGTTTGTAATTTGAAACATTGCTGGGCTGAAAATCATTGACTGCTCTTGGACTCAAGTTAAGTAATTACAAGTGGTGGGTGTACAACTGCATCCTTGGAAAGTGGTAAGATTGTTGTGCTGCCATACTTACGTGGCAGGCCCAAGTCTTAACCTAGATACCAGTTCCCATGGACCAGCTTGGTGTTTTGAGGAGACAATAGGTGTCCCCAGAATTTTCATCTCTGACATCCTGAGGATGTCAAACAACTCACCCCAGGACTTTACAGAGCTTAAAAGCAAGGCCAAATTTTCCAGTAGGAAGAACTGCTTATTTTAGTCCATCTCTACACATTATTTAAAATTAGTATTTACAAAATAGTTTCTATAAACAAATTCTCAGCTGTGTAGGTAGAGTGGCCACGCATGTTGCTATGTCTAATTCCCTTTCTCCTCTAGGTTTAAAAGGAAAATATTCCTTAGAGATTCAGTTGCTTAGGGAGAACTTTGGCTCAAAATATCTTCCAGCGATTGATATGTTAGGGGGTCTTTGTCTTTCCTGTACATATCCACTTGCTCCATACCACTAGATCTTTAATGTGTCTCTTCATAATGGGATTTTTGACATTAAACACTGTAGAGTATTAAATATACAGTGCTGGGTTTCATCAGTGCTGCAGGACATTTACACGTCTAAGACAACTTAATAGCTTTGAATGAAGTGGCTCCAAACACCAGTACTGGGAAAGATGGATGTACTTACGATTACATTATTCTTTGACAGTACGTGAGAAAACTGGAGTTCACAGATACACAGAAGATAGATAGTAAAGATAAGGCCCTGCCCATTATTTCTGTCCCATTTCAAAACCCAAGCTTTGTAAGAGAAATGCAGAGTCCTCCCCAGTTCAAAGATCCCATAAAAAATAAGCAGGACTGGGGATGACACAGTCACAGATTTTAGCACTGGCAGTTATTTATTTGAGCTACATGCCAGGTACTGTGTATGCTCTGAGAGTGATCTACTTCGGGTGGAACAGTAAGTGAACAAGTTCACTGCAAACTTTGCTTTTCACCCACAGCTGAAGCTACCTACCTTGAACTTTTGCTTTCTTTCCAAGGAAGGTGATTGCTACTCAAGTAGGAATAGATTTCAGGCCTGGAATGATCTCTCACCCAGAAAGAGTTGATCCATTTCACTGACCCAAAATTGAGGGGGGACAGTGGGTACTTGAAGATATCCATTGAAGACATCCCATGTAGCCTTGGCCTGTACTATATGAATACACATTATGGCAAACAAGCTCATGCAGGATTGTAGTAATGTCAAAGGGTCTGATATCTGCCTCTCCCCACTGGCTACTTTTGAGGTCCTTACCTGTCACTGGTTGGCAGCCTGGATGCTTTTATTCAGATAATTACTGAATGCTTATTAGAGAGAGGTACTATGGAAGGGGCTATCACCCATGATCTCAGGGAGCTCTAGCTGTATGACAGAGATGGATGATAATCAACTAAACCTACAAATAAATGTCCAATTGGAGCTGTGTTAAATTCTATGAAGAAGAAAAGTCAGAAGTTCATGTAACAAGGGGCTTGCACAGCCAGGGAGGTCAGAGAAAGAGTCTCTGAGGAAGCGGCATTTGAGCTAAAATCTTTAAAATGAGTTGGATCTGGTAGGCCAGGAATGACACACAGATGGAGTCATTCCAGAGAGGAAGAGGGAACTGTATGTTCAAAGACCCTTTGGTAGAGGACAAACTGGAACGTAGGGAGTGAGAGGGAGAATGGTGCAGGATAATGATTACAGCTCACAACACTGGGTTCTTACTCTATGCATGTGAAAGTCACTCAGTCATGTCTGACTCTTTACAGCCTCATGGACTAAAGTCCATGGAATTCTCCATGGTGGAATACTGGAGTGGATACTCTTTCCCTTCTCCAGGGGATCTTCCCAACCCAGGGATCAAACCCAGATCTCCCACATACTAGGTGTTTTTCTCAAGGTTTTATATATATGAACTCACTTAATCTTTGTAAAGACCCAAAGAGATAAATACTATTATGACCTACATTTCACATGTGAGAGAACAGTCACAGAAAGGTTAAGTAATGTACCCAGAGTCATACATTTGAATCTTCAGCTGGCCTAACTCCAGAGTAGTGAGCAGGATGGAGAGGTATCTATCCAGGTGGGAATGGGAAATCACTGTATTTTCTTCAGTCAAGGGGTGAGGTGGCCAGGTTTGTACCCTGAACAGTCTATTCTGGCTCACTGAACTCTGCTTGGTGAATGACAGCTTTGAGTTCATCTTAGACCCTCTGCCTCTAGTCTACATGCCCTCCAAGGACATGTACACACGAGGTAAGAATTATGCTCTATTATAAAACTGCAGTCTTCCCAATCCTATGGACTCAGGGTTCTGGAGTTTAGGGCTTTAAGAAGAACTACAGAAGGTACAGATCCTAAGGGTCTGAATGAAGCCTCTGCAGGCATTAAGAAGTCCATTTACCATGTCTTTTCACTGTAATGGGAGGGATAAACAGAAGGGACATCCACATTCTCCACACCTCTGACCACCTCTGACCCAGGGACTCGGTTTCTTGGAGACTGCAATAATTTTGTATTTGCTGACTGGCTTCCCCACCTGGTCATCAATGATCCAAGGAACTGTAAACAAAAGATAAACACCATCCTCTCTACTCAGACCTACCATAATCAGAATTCCTGGGAAGAGTTTCAGAAATTGATATTTTTGAAGAGTTTCAAGAATGAAGCAGATTACTTCTAAGATCTTGATTCAAAATTATGAATTTTATCTTTCCTTCAGTTGAGTTCAGTTCAGTTCAGTTGCTCAGTCGTGTCTGACTCTTTGCAACCCCATGAATCGCAGCACGCCAGGCCTCCCTGTCCATCACCAACTCCCGGAGGTCACTCAAACTCACGTCCATCAAGTCAGTGATGCCATCCAGCCATCTCATCCTCTGTCGTCCCCTGTTCCTCCTGCCCTCAATGCCTCCCAGCATCAGATTATCTTTCCTGACATTTATCCATTAAAAGAAGTATAAGAAGAACCAGAGTTTTTTCAAAATGCTGAGAAACCTTATACATTTTATATCGCTTAATGCTAACTCAGCCCTTTGAGGCTGGTAGTATTATTACCACTTGACAGATAAGGGAGCTTTGGCTCAGTAAGATTTCTGCCCCCTTCAGTGTGCATGCATGCGTGCCAAGTCGCTTTAGTCATGTCTGACTCTTTGTGACCCTATGTAATACAGCCCCTCAGGCGCCTCTGTCCATGGGATTCTCCAGGCAAGAATACTGGAGTGGGTTGCTATGTCCTCCTCCAGGGGGTCTTCCCAACTCTGGGATGGAACCTGGGTCTCCTATGTCTCTTGCATTGGCAGGCAGGTTCTTTACCACTAGTACCACCTAGTAAGCCAATACCTCACACTTCATACTGGAATGAAAACTTGAATCTGTTTCTCTAAACTCAGTCTCCTTCTGCTAAACCAGATGTGGTCAAAAGGGCTAAACAGTAAATATTTTTGACTTTTGTAGATCTTAGATCTTTTTTAGTTTCAGACATCTGCTTATCAGTAAAGCTCCCTGCCATGAAACTTCCTTTGTTTGTAATTACTTTCTTAGTTTCAACAGTTTAGGGGAATTCTGACTTGGCACGAATGTTCCTAACTTTGAGCAGCAGGCCCAGGACTCTAGGGGGCCATGACTGGGACAAAAGGCATGGTTTTCATAAATGTTCAGAAACTACAGTGAGAGCTGATAGAATTCTCTCAGCCTTGAGAGGTATGATAATTAAAAGTATGGGTACAGTCTGTGGGGCTCTGAGATAACCATAGACTTCACTATAGCCTGGAAGAAATTATTTATCACAATAAGGTTCTCTTTTGTGCAGATGTTTCTAGGTGTAACCTTTTCCCAATCTTCATAGTCAACTGTAGTCCTACAAAACTAAAGCTGCAGACTTCTCCTTTTCTCTTTTTCTAAACTTAAGATTGGAATAAGTATCCCCATGATTTCTGACGGAAACCATTGTAACTCACAGATATAAAAGGACTTCCTCAGGAAAGCTGGGCAAACACAGAAAAACCAGATATATGAAATGACTCAAAAGTCTGAATGAAGAAAATACATCTGAACAATCAGAAATGTTCTCTGAAGGAAGTTTACTCCAAAAAGTTAGTTATGGTAAGAAACAAAACAAAATTGATTCATATTCTCAATAAACTTGGATTTAAGCACCCACTCCATCTAAAAGCAGTGACCAGAGGTCAGGAAATATTGTTTTTAAACATTTAAAATTTTAAACTAATTTAATTTTTTAATGTACATTTATATTTCTGAATTCAAGTTTTAAATTTCAAGTTTTATTTCCCAGTGATATTAGTGAGTAACAGATTAGACATTATAGAAAAATCACATCAGTGATTCAAAAGTTCAGCTTGAGAAATTTTCCCAAAACCCAAAAGTAAAAGATAAAACAAATATAATACATAAAAACATAAGAGATATGAGAAGTGGGTTTAGGAAATAAAACTTAGTATAACAGGAATTCTAGAAGGGGAAGCAATAATTAGTAAATTTAGAATATAGTCCCTGAACTAAATAAAATTTTGTTTTTAAATTAAATGGGGACTTTTCTAGAAAAAACTTACTAAAAAGAAAATTCAGTATCAGAAATTCTATTAATATCATCTATCATATGACCAGATCAAAGGAGAAAAATATTTTTTATTTGGATAATAACAGGCACATAAGAAAAATTAACATCATTTACTAATGTAAAATGGAAACAGATTGATATTCTATCAATAAAATATCTACATAGATTTTATTTAGTGGGGAAAAGCTATCAAGTTTCATGATGAGAAACTGAAGTCACCTAATGATGACTGTTGCTGGTAGTAATATTGTTCTAGGCTGCTGCTGCTGCTGCTGCTAAGTCGCTTCAGTCGTGTCCGACTCTGTGCGATCCCGTAGGCGGCAGCCCACCAGGCTCCCCTGCCCCTGGGATTCTCCAGGCAAGAACACTGGAGTGGGTTGCCATTTCCTTCTCCAATGCATGAAAGTGAAAAGTGAAAGTGAGGTCGCTCAGTTGTGTCCAACTCTAGCAACCCCATGGACTGCAGCCTACCAGGCTCCTCCGTCCATGGGATTTTCCAAGCAAAAGTACTGGAGTGGGTTGCCATTCCAATGCAATTAAGATGAGGGAATAAGAGACTTAAGTAGTGTAAAGTAAGAGAAAATTATCATTATTTTCAGATAATAGTGTATCAACAAAACCAAAAAGAATCAACTGAAAAACAGATAAAACTAATTTGACATTTCAGAAGATGGTTTCAAAACAAATGTGTGAAAATTATACATTTACATTTTAGCATAGCCATTTATAAACATATGGAAGTAAAGTCATATCACAATGGTCATTAAAGTATATAATACTTAGAAGTAGATTGAGTTATGTAAAATCTATAAGAAAAAAACTGCTTCATATTCCTTTACTCAGTTGTGTCTGACTCTTTGAGATCCCATGGACTGTAGCCTGTCAGGACTCCCTGTCCTTGGAATTCTCTAGGCAAGAATACTAGAGTAGGTTGCCATTTCCTTCTCCAGGGGATCTTCCTGACCCAGGGATGGAAACTTGGTCTCCTGCATTGCAGGCAAAATCTTTAATGTCATGCTGAATGATTTGTCTATAGACAAGATCATATCACAATGGTCATGAAAGTATATAATACTTCGAAGAAAATTGAGTTATGTAAAATCTATATGAATAAAACTGCTTAATATTCCTTTACTGAAAGAAACAATAAAAAGTTGAATAAGTGAAGAAACATTATACCCTACTCAACAGTCATATCAAATACTGTTACGTTAGAACAAGCTAGTGTGCAGGATCTGCACATCTAGGTGGGGAGATGCAGAAATCACATTGGTTTTATAACTTGAATTAAGATAAGAGATCTGGCAACAGAATTTGGGAGTTACCACTGTTAATGGTTATAACCATGAACACAAATGAGATCATCTAGGAAAGCATGGGGTGCAAAGAGAAAAGGGCCAAAGACCAAATCATAGAAAAGAACAACAAATTTGAGATAAGGACTTCCCTGGTGGCTCAGTGGCAAATAATCCTCCTGTCAAATGGGAGATGTGGGTTTGCTCCCTAAGTCAGGAGGATCCCCTGGAGAAAAGAATGGCAACCCACTCCAGTATTCTTGCCTGGAAAATCACTCGGACAGGGGAGCCTGGCAGGTTAGAGTTCATAGGGTTGTAAAACAGTGAGGCACAACTTGGAGACTAATAACAGCAACAACAACAAAAGTTGAGATGAGGATACCTGAATTGTTTGTGATGCTAATAACTGTGGAGAAGACACATGGAAGAAGATACATGGAAGTGAAGTGAAGTGTTAGTCGCTCAGTTGTGTCCGACTCTTTGTGACCCCATGAACTGTAGCCCGCCAGACTTCTCTGTCCATGGGTTTCTCCAGGCAAGAATACTGGAGTGGGTTGCTATGTCCACCTCCAGGGAATCTTCCCAACCCAGGGATCAAGCCCGGGTCTCCTGCACTGCAGGCAGATTCTTTACCATTTGAGGTATAGGGAAGTCCCTAGTATACATGGAATCCACCAGTTATTGTGTGAAGTCAACAGATCCTAATAAGTCTCAATTTCCTCTTCTATAAAGTGGAGTTTATAGCAGTTTATAGCAGTTTAGTTTATAGCAGTTATCAGGAAAAAAAGAAATGTGATAATGATTGTGAAATATTTTTTAAACTGTAAAGCATTATACAACAGATGATGTTATTTTTAGTTCTGGCCAACTTCCAGGCAATGTTTTAACGTGAAATGTGTTACCTGATGGCTCTGAAAAAAATTTCCCATCACTTCCTCTGTAGTTACAGTTTTTCCACCCAAGGCAGGTTCTGCAGGCTTGTTAACACAGACACATGATCTGCTCTGTGCTTCTGCACTGACGCAAACTAAGCTGTCAGGGAAACCAACTGATCTGAAATGTTTTACAATGCCCTGCATTGTTTCAGTCATCAAATGAAGACCAGAATTCCAGTTCCAGTCAAGTGAAGTGGTGGAGCACTTTCTTTTTGTGTAAACAGATGCCTGCCCTTATATAAATACTGTGTTCCTTCCCAGAACTTAGTTGGAAAGCATCCCCACCAAACGCCTCCTAGGATGTTTGGCACATGGCCCAAACCAGATGACGTTTCAATTGTCCTTCTCCTCTATTGTGATTTCAAATATTCATAACACTGACATTTCTCCAAACGCTTAATTTCAATGACAAGTGTCAAGTAGTAATAACATAATGGGCTTAGTCGCACATCCATCATTCTTTCATCCATTCCTACAAAATGTATTCATTAATCATCTATTAAATACCAGACACTTGGTAGGAATAAGGTTCACAGAGATGAATGACAACTGAGTTGCTCTTAAAGAGCTTGAAGTCTAGTCAGAAAAAAAACAGAAAAGAAACATGGTAGCACTGAATTGCAGTACAGTGGGGTAAGAAATTTAATAAATGTATGTTGACTATTTGTTGTTGTGGTTGTTGTTCAGTTGCTAAGTCCTGTCCAACTCTGCAGTCCCATGGACCGCAGCACATCAGGCTCCTCTGTCTGACACTCTCCCAGTTCAGTTCAGTTCAGTTCAGTCGTGTCCGACTCTTTGCGACCCCATGGACGGCAGCACGCCAGGCCTCCCTGTCCATCACCAACACCCAGAGCTTGCTCAAACTCATGCCCATTAGGCTGGTGATGCCATCCAACCATCTTGTCCTCTGCCATCCCCTTCTCCTCCCACCGTCAATCTTTCCCAGCATTAGGGTCTTTTCAAACGAGTCAGTTTCCAGCATCAGGTGGCCAAGGTATTGGAGTTTCAGCTTCAGCATCAGTCCTTCCAATGAATATTCAGGACTGATTTCCTTTAGGCTGGACTGGTTGGATCTCCTTGCTGTCCAAAGGACTCTTAAGAGTCTTCTCCAACATCGCAATTCCAAAGAATTAATTCTTCAGTGCTCAGCCTTCTTTATGGTCCAACTCTCACATGACCACTGGAAAAACTATAGCTTTGACTGTACAGACTCTTGTCAGCAAAATGTGTCTGCTTTTTAATACACTGTCTAGGTTTGTCTTAGCTTTCCTTCCAAGGAGCAAGCATCTTTTAATTTCATGGCTGCAGTCGCCATCCACAATGACTTTGGAGCCTAAGAAAATAAAACCTGTCACTGCTTCCACTTTTCCCCCTTTGTTTGAGTGATTCTTGAGAGTCCCTTGGAATGCAAGGAGATCAAACCAGACAATCCTAAAGGAAATCTGTCCTGGATATTCACTGGAAGGACTGACACTGGAGCTAAAACTCCAATACTTTGGCCACTTGATGCAAAGAACGGACTCATTGGAAAAGACCTTGATGCTAGGAAAGATTGAAGGAAGGAGGAAAAGGGGACGACAAAGGATGAGATTGTTGGATGGCATCACCAACTTAATGGATATGAGACTGAGTAAGTTCTGGGAGTTGGTGATGGACAGGGAAGCCTGGCGTGCGACAGTCCATAGGGTTGCAAAGAGTTAGACAAGACTGAGCGACTGAGCTGAACTGAACCATCATGGTTACAGCTGGGTCATTAAGACCTTTTCTGTATATTTCTTCTGTGTATTCTTGCCATCTCCTAATCTCTTCTGCTTCTTTTCCCCTTCTATTTCCCCTTCCCATGGGTGGAGTGATGGGACCAGATGCCATGATCTTAGTTTTTTAAATGCTGTGTCTCAGGCCAACTTTTACACTATCCTCTTTCACCTGCATCAAAAGGCTCTTAAGTTTCTCTTTGTTTTCTGCCATTAGGCATCTACATGTCTGAAGTTGCTGATCTCTCTCCCAGCAATCTTGATTCCAGCTTGTGATTCATCCAGCCCAGCATTTTGCACAAGGTACTCTAAATAGAAGTTAAATAAGCAGGGTGACAATATACATCCTTGTCTTACTCCTTTCACAATTTAGAACCAGTCAGTTGTTCCATGTCTGTTGCTTCTTGACCTGCATACAGGTTTCTCAGGAGATAGGTAAGGTGGTCTGGTATCCCCATCTCTTGAAGAATTTTCCACAGTTCGTTGTCATCCCACAGTCAAAAGCTTTATTAGAGTCAATGAAGCTGAAGTAGATGTTTTTCTGAAATTCTCTTGCTTTCTCCATGATCCAACAAATGTTGGCAATTTGATCTCTGGTTCCTCTGCCTTTTATAAACCCAGCTTGTACATCTGGAAGTTCTCAGTTCACATTCTGCTAAAGCCTTACTTGAAGGATTTTTAGCATAATCTTGCTAGTATGTGAAACGAGCAAAATTGTACAGTAGTTTGAATATTTTTTGGCATTGCCCTTCTTTGAGATTGGAATGAAAACTAACCTACTGCTGAGTTTTCCAAATTTGCTGATATATTAAGTGTAGCACTTTAATGGTATTGTATTTTAGGATTTTAAGTAGTTCAGCTGGCATTCTGTCACTTCCACTAGCTTTGTTTGTAGTAATGCTTCCTAAGGCCCACTTGACTTCATGCTCCAGAATGTCCGGCTCTGTGTCATTAAGACATTTTTCATATAGTTCTTCTGTGCATTCTTGCCATCTCTTCTTAATCTCTTCTGCTTCTGTTAGGTCCTTACCATTTCTGTCCTTTATCGTGCCCATCCTTGCATGAAAATTTCCCTTGATATCTCCCAGAGGACTATGGAAACCCTGGAAATGGCCATCCAGACTCACAGTTCAGCCAAAAGTCCAAGAGTTGAAGTGTCAGAAGTCTGACTCCTTCTGATTCTGAAAATAGAGTAATTGATAAATACCACTAAACATGACTTTAGATGGCAGCTCTCCTCATCACTGAACTCTTTCTCATTGGTATAATCCATTTCTAAGAGTATAGTGACATCCTCCCTAGGAGAGCAGACTACATAAAACACAGTCTGCCATCCTCAAAAAAGAGAGAGGAGGCCAAAACCTCTTGAAAGAGTTGTTTTAAGCAGAAGTTCAGTAGGATTCAGACTGGGAATGATGCAGATGTCACAGTCACTCTGAATCTAAGGAGATACTGTCATGTGGCATGAAAGCAGAAGTTGGCAGGAATCTTCTAACATCACCTACACCTCAGTGGGACATTACGAAAGATTGCCCAAAAGGAAGACAGTCCTGACATTGAAGTGAGGTTACTCACCCAAGGACAGGCTACTCCCTTCTGAGAATCACTGACCCTATTTATCAAATATGAATGTTGGCTGGATGTGCTCTGAGATCTCCTCTATATCTACGAACCTAGGATTTATTTTAGAATCAGAACAAAGACTATTACAACAATTCTCTTAATTCTTAAAGTAGGTGTATACAACTGGGGAAGAAGCAAGAGCAAGATCCTCAAAATTCACCTAATGCATCCTTTATTTCCTTTCACGTGGCTGCTAATCCTTTTAACTTAGGAGGGCAGAAGATCCAGGCAGGAAAACCCAGGGAGCAAAATAGAGACAGTTTCATCTCCTATGTGACTCCATGTACATTCTTTATCCTACTCACGCTGATTATAGATCATCAGTATCATGTAAATACTCTATCCAGGCTCATTAAACTTTCTACTGAAGCTTCTGACTGTGTACAGCACTATTCAGCTTTATTCAGAGTGTTGTGCCGAGAAAACAACTAGGGTGGTCCTTGCTATAGAAGGACATCATGAGCCTTGGTAAAGGGCTAGCCTGGCTGGACGATTTCCATAAAGGCTAAGCTTGCTGATTAACTGAAAGATGGAGGTTAATTCAAGTGTGGAGGTTGGGAGCTGACTGTGCAGAATGCTGTTTCTCTGTTTCCCTTGTAATGCCCAAAACAGTGCTTGGTCCATAGGAATGCTGAGCCTGATACTGCCTTCATCCCAGGCTCCTGGCTTTCCTTAGGATTCCAACAGTCAGGATCACACTACTGCTGCTGAACTATGAATGTATTTTTCCTGAAAACCCCCAAACAACACCACTTCTGAGGAGCCCACTGGGGAGTAGTTAGACTCTCCAGACCGAGCATGTCATGAGGGAGGGGCTGCATTGCTGAAGCCAGCTGCTCTGGGAGATTTCTAATTGGAAGTTTGGCCCCATGGAGATAATCAGTGGAGCAGAAACCACTGGGGATTCAGGACCAAAGCCAGAATAGCTGAGTGAAAATGCCAGCCTGTTAGCCACCCAGCCATCCTCCCTCTTTGAAAAGGGTTTCCCATCTTCTGCCTTTCATCACATGTGAGTCAGGCCCTTAAGGTTTCCTGCCTGAATTATAGGGCAGCAAAACTTGCCACCCCAAATGTCTCTGACATGCAGATTATTTCAAGCTGAAAACATTCACATCTCAAAAGAATCAGTAAGAAATTTTGACCTTCCCCCTAACTGCCTAAAAATTGTAGACAGAGGACCTGTTCTAGGAAAAGAGCTAATAAATAATTATATTAATAGAACAAACTAGGTGTGTAGACAGGGAGGAACCTAGCAAAGTCCATTTGTTAAAATCCTTCCCTGTATCCCATTATCTCTGCCTGGCCCAGCAAACATTTTTATTTATCATACATTGTCTTCTATATCTCCATATAAATGGCCTTCCTCCCCTTTGAAGTCCCAAACCCCTACCCCCAATATCCTCTTTTATCTTTAGCTGAAGATGGTATTTAAGGTAAGAGTTGTGGCCATTTGGGGGAGTTACTCAGTTGTCCTGGATTTCTTCCATGTATACCTGTTATTAAACTTTGCTTTGATTTTCTCTTGTTAATCTGTCTCGTATCAATTTAACTCTTAGACAAACCAGGAGAACCTAGAAGAGTTGAAGAAAATTTCTTCCTCCCAGCACTCCTAGTCGTCCTATGTTTTCTGCTTTTCCTGTGTTCTCTGCATCAGTCTCTCCTTGTCCATTCGCCCTCATCCTTGCTGTCAGAGATTGCCCTGAAACTGTCTCCAAAGCACTGCTCAGCTCCTGTTAGGACCCCACCGCCTCTTCTGGCCCACTCTGTGCTGCGGGCTTCAGAGGCCATGTCCAGTCCACTCCCACCCCAGTCACAGTAGCCTAAAGAAGCACCCCTCTTCCCCAGAAATCTATGTTCTCCCCATGCTTTTGCTCACAGAAATTCATACCAAGCACAATCCTCCTGGACCCTACCTCTCCATATCAAAGGAAAGGGCTACTAAATATAATTGACTTGTTAATTTTGGAAAGATGCTTTACACCTTGTCTGCTATTTAAAAACTAATGAAAACTAATGTCCAAACAGTCAGGAACAGACCAATGTTCTTGTGCATTCTGCCCTTGGCCTTTAAGGATGTTCTCTTCATTCTTGAGATTTCAGCTCCTAAAATGTCTTAATTCTCTTCAGCGCTAAGACGTTTCTAATTGCTTTCTCTCCTGTGATGGTCTAATAAGTTTCAAGCTACCTTAGCATCATTTGAACTTAGCTTCCTCTTCTGGCTCTATTTGTTAATGTGATGTATTACATTGATTGATTTGTGGATATTGAAGAATCCTTGCATCCCTGGGATAAACCCCACTTGGTCATGGTGTATGATCTTTTTAATGTGCTGTTGGATTCTGATTGCTAGAGTTTTGTTAAGAATTTTTGCGTCTATGTTCATCAGTGATATTGGCCTGTAGTTTTCTTTTTTTTGTGGCATCTTTGTCAAGTTTTGGTATTAGGGTGATTCTCTTCTGCCTGTAGCAACCTCATTTTATCTATCTCTGCTTTCATTTCCCATCTCCTTTTCCCTTTGTTTACATGCCCTTCTTCCCCTTTTTCTCCTCTCTCTGTCTCTCTCTAATGTCATTAACTCCATTCATCTCCCACTCACAATGGTACATCCAGCCAACTCATTTGAGGAAGGTTCTATTCCCTCCATAGCAGTCACCGTATCCTGTTCTTAGGGGTCACATAGCTCAGATACACATAAACGAGGTCAGGACCATCACCTTTCTGCCTTCAAAAGTCACCGTGTTACCTTCCATTATCATATTTCTTGTGAAGCCACTTTTATGTTTTATCATATCCATGTGACTAGAGGAAGGATTTTGAAAAGGAGAGCAACCACAAAGTGTGTCAAAAGACATGGAAACTTTTAGAATAATGAAGATACAGAAAAGATAGTTGGCCTCATTTGAAGGTTAATGGAAGCCTTCAAAAAAGAAATCAAGGTGATTTGAAATATATTCTATAATTCCAACCCAAGATCAACAAATTACAGACTATGGGCCAAATCTGACCTGCTGCCTATTTTTGTATGGTCTATGGACAAAGAATAGTTTTTATATTTTTTAATGGCTGATAAACAATAAAAAGAAAAATATTTCATAAAGTATGAAAACCTGTGGAATTTGAATCTCAGTGTTCATGAATTAAATTTTTCTGGACTATGGCTAAACATTTATTTATAGACTGTTTATGTCTGCCTTTGTGCTGCAATGGCAGAGTCAAGTAGCTGGGACATAAAGTAGTTGTGACATTTATGTCCCATAAAGCCTAACATACTTACTATCTGTCTGTAATGGGTTGAATGGTAGCCTCTCAAAAGACATGTTCACACCCTGGTATCCAGTCACTGCAAATGTCACCTAATTTCTAAAAAGTCTTTGCAGATGGAATTAAGGATCTTAAGATGAGAGCATCCTAGATTTATCCAGGTGGACCTCAAATCCAGTGACAAATTTTCTAATAAGAGATAGGGGTGAGGATGCACAGGGACAGAGAGAAGAAGGCCATATGACAACAGAGGCTGAAAGTGAAATTACATGTCTACAAATCAAGAAATCCCTGGAGCCGTCGGAAGCTGGCAGAGGCAGTTAAGGATTCCTCTCCTAGACCTGTGGTGTGCTGGAAATGCATACCTGCTAACACTTTGCTTTTTTGCTTCTGATTCCCAGAACCGTATTGTTGTTGTTGTTGTTCAGTCACACAGTTGTGTCCCACTCTTTATGACCCCATGGACTGCAGCACGCCAGGCTTCCCTGTCCATCACCAACTCCTGGAGCTTGCTCAAACTCACATGCGTCGAGTCGGTGATGACATCCAAATATCTCGTCCTCTGTCATCCCCTTCTCCTCCTGCCTTCAATCTTTCCCAGAATCAGGGTCTTTTCTAATGAATTGGCTCTTCGCATTGGTGGCCAAAGTATCGGAGCTTCAACTTCAGCATCAGTCCTTCCAATGAATATTCAAGACTGATTTCTTTTAGGATTGACTGGTTTGATCTCCTTGCTATCCAAGGGACTCTTAAGAGTCTTCTCCAGCACCACAGTTCAAAGGCATTAACTCTTCAGCATTCAGCCTTTTTTATTGTCCAGCTCTCAGAACCATACATAACTTCTAAAAAAGCCAGGCTTTGACTAGATAGACATTTGTAGACAAAGTAATATCTCTCCTTTTTAATATACTATCTAGGTTTGCCATAGCTTTTCTCCCAAGGAGTAAACATTTTTAAATTTCATGGCTGTAGTTACAGACTGCAGTGATTTTGAAGCTCAGGAAAATAAAGTCTGGCACTGTTTCCATTGTTTCCCCATCTATTTGCCGTGACGTGATGGGACCAGATGCCATGATCTTCATTTTTTTGAAAGTTGAGTTTTAAGGTAACTTTTTCACTCTCCCCTTTCACCTTCATCAAGAGGCTCTTTAATTCCTCTTCACTTTCTGCCATTAGGATGGTGTCATCTACATATCTGAGGTTATTGATGTTTCTCCTGGAAATCTTGATTTCAGCTTGTGCCTCATCCAGCCCGGCCTTTCTCATGATGTAATCTGGATATAAGTTAAATAAGCAGCATGACAACATACAGCCTTGATGTATTCTTTTCCCAATTTGGAACCAGTCCCTTGTTCCATGTCCAGTTCTAACTGTTGTTTATTGACCTGCATATAGGTTTCACAGGAGGTAAGGTGGTCTGATATTCCCATCTCTTCAAGAATTTTCCACAGTGTGTTGTGATCCACACAGTCAAAAGTTTTAACATAGTCAATAAAGCAGAAGTAAATGTTTTTCTGGAATTCTCTTGTTTCTTCTATGATCCAATGGAAGTTGGTAATTTGATCTCTGGTTCCTCTGTCTTTTCTAAATCCAGCTTGTACATCTGGAAGTTCTTGGTTCACATACTGTTGAAGTCTAGCTTGAAAGATTTTGACCTTTACTTTGCTAGCTTGTGAAATGACTGCAATTGTGCAATTGTTTGAACATTCTTTGTCATTGCCTTTCTTTGAGATTGAAATGAAAATTGACCTTTTCTGGTCCTGTGACCACTGCTGAGTTTTCCAAATTTGCTGGCATAATGAGTGCAGCACTTTCACAGCATCATCTTTTAGGATTTGAAATACTCAAATGGAATTCCATCACCTCCACTAGCTTTGTAGTAATATTTTCTAAGGCCCAGTTGACTTTATACTCCAGGATGTCTGGCTCTAGGCGAGTGATCACATCATCATGGTTATCTGGGTCATGAAGATCTTTTTTGTATAGTTCTTCTATATATTCTTGCCACCTCTTCTTCATATCTTCTGCTTCTGTTAGGTCCATACCATTTCTGTCCTTTATTGTGCCCATTTTTGCATGAAATAGTCTCTTGATATCTCTAAATTTCTTGAAGAGATCTCTAGTCTTTCCCATTCTATTCTTTTCCTCTATATCTTTGCATTGTTCATTTTAAAAGACTGTCTTATCTCTCCTTGCTATTCTTTGGAACTCTGCCTTCAGATGGCTATATCTTCCTTTTCTCCTTTACTTTTCACTTCTCTTCTTTTTTCAGCTTCTCCCAAACTGTGAGAAACTAGTATCTGTTGTTTTAAGCTACTCAGCTTGCGGTAAAATCTAGGAAACTAATACACTGACCTTTGTCAGAAATATTGCCAACCCTTGCTTCAATTTGTATTTTTATGTAGTATTTTATTATGTTCATTCAAATTTAGTTTGCTCCTAAATGGAGTAAAAGAGATAACACAAGGCAAGGATACACTGCATTTCTATTCGTTTGATTAGGAAAATGAGAAAACCTTTGTATGTCCACAGGGTGATGCTGATGCCTTTCTTTCCTCGTTGTGGGAATGGGAGTGGACACTGAGTGTTCCATCCATTTCTCCAAAGAACTTATCTCTCCAACGCCTACCAGCCACTGCCTGGGATCACTGGTGACTGGAACAGAAGCTGGAAAGGATTTTCTCCCCAGATTTTATTCAACTTTGCACTAGTGGTAGGATGGGGCTTGGGAAAGTATTGAGGAGGAAAATGAATGAAGAAGGATGCTAACTTGGAAAGACCGGTAGCTGAGACTTGGAGGAAGACTAGACCCTGACTCCACCAAGTCTGAAAAAATCATCTTTCCTTCCATTTTCCTTTGTACCACCTGCCCACTGTAGTTTCCTCATCCATTTATGGCAGTAAATGCCACCTGGCTACTTGATTGTGAAAGTGAAGTCGCTCAGTCGTGTCCGACTCTTTGCGACCCTGTAGACTGTAGCCCACCAGGCTCCTCCGTCCATGGGATTCTCCAGGCAAGAGTACTGGAGTGGGTTGCCATTTCCTTCTCCATAGGTACCCACATTTCTCTCCTTTACACTCCCAACAGAGAGGAGTCAGACAGCATAAGGACCTGCAAAGACAAGTGTTTGACTTAGTGGGCTTGGAGAAGGTATGGGTAAGAGCTGAGGAAGAAGGTTACATTCACCTGGTTCCCCACATGTTCACGTATGATGTACCATAAAAGGGAAGGAAAGTAGCCCAGACAGCTCCCAAATAGCCCTGTGCCAGGATCATGGCAAATGGCATTAGTCGGAACCCCAAGGCAGAGGCTAGGCACAGGGATGCGCTGCCTGGACTCCTAGGGGAACTGTCCTTCCAAAACAAAAAGAGACAGAAAGATATACAACTGTGTGTTAGTCAAGAAGAGGTAAGTAATTTAAGAAGTGAATCATTTAAATGTTTTACTCTGTTCTTTCAGTTCTGGTTACTGGCCATCATCAGGAAGATGTGGGAAGGAGCCTGAATGAAAATTGTCTCACTGTTGAGAGAGAATTCGCAACAGTGGAGCAATTTATGGTGTTTCTACCTGGAGACAGGGAAATAGGAGCTTTCTGAGTCCAAGT
Organism: Oryx dammah; assembly: GCF_014754425.2. NCBI lineage: Eukaryota > Metazoa > Chordata > Mammalia > Artiodactyla > Bovidae > Oryx > Oryx dammah. The sequence goes on along the minus strand of NW_024070209.1, from coordinate 9,481,526 downwards.
TCCCATGGAAATAAGCTGTAGTTCAAAACTGGTTTCTCAGAGAACTTGGACAGACATACAGGCATATGTTAGGTCTAAACTTTGTTTTATGTATGAGAAAATGGAGGCCTAGCTATGCGAATTTATCTAAGATCATAGAGATAGTTGAGGACAGAGAGAATAAGAGGTTTTATGACCCAAGTTGGTTCTTCAATACTCCTCACTGTTTTGGGATCTAATTTGCTTCAGGTTAATGTCTCAGAGATCTTCAAGTGGGTGAAGACCTAGGCATTTGTTAATTACCTAATCAGCATAGTTTTGATTAGAGATAGTGGACAAGGAAAGATTTCCAGGGTTTCTTAACTTTCCTTTATTCTCTGCCTTTTTCCTGGGTAGAGCAACCATATTGGGTATTTTTAGGGTCTGACTTAATAAAAGGGATTACTATAAAGGGCAGCATCAACACAGCTATTATCCAAGATAAAATACATATTTAAATAGATAATTAGAATGTTCTTAGGGTGGGTCTCTATCCCAAGCTTCAAATAAAGTTCTAAATCTGTTAGTTTTTATCAGAAGGGGTAAAAGTTGTTTTTGTCAGCTTTGGGTAATTGTCATATCTTTTCATCAATTAATTTTTGTTGAAATGCCTGCTGAGTATGTGCTGTAGCACAGGGAGACAGCTGACTGCAACATAATCTAATTTGGCAGCTGAGCCCTGAAAGCTGAGTATTCCTTAAATTAACATGCTAGAGGATGGCAGAACGAAAAAAAGGAACCGGTGCTCTGGGAGATGCTTGCTGGCTATTCAGTGAGATTTGAGCCTCTGCTCTGAATTCAGACGGTCCCATGTCCAAGCCCAGGCCCTGCCTCTGACCAGCTTTGTGGCTTGCAGCAAGCTGTCAGTCTCTGGGCACCTGTTACTACACTTGTAGAAGCGAGATAGCACCTCTAAGGGTGTTGTCCTAAGTGCTTTAGACAGTTTCTCACACAGGTTTTAAAAGAGCTGATAAAAAGACTTTTTATTGGTACTTTTTTTTTTCCTGAGGGATAAGTAAAGCAGCTAATTTGGTAGGAAAGGCCAAGGAATAGGAGACATGATTTCAGGTCCAGTTTGGCTATTAACTAATTCTTTCACTTTTCACTTCCACACATTGGAGAAGGAAATGGCAACCCACTCCAGTGTTCTTGCCTGGAGAATCCCAGGGACAGGGGAGCCTGGTGGGCTTCCGTCTATGGGGTCGCACAGAGTTGGACACAACTGAAGTGACTTAGCAGCAGCAGCAGCAGAACTGTAAGGTTTCAGAAAGCAGATCCCAACAACATGCCTTCCTGTTAAATCATTGAAAGTATTAAGTACTTGGACCAGCTAAGACACAAATCAAAGTAAAGAATTGAAATGGGGAAGTTGTGTTATAAAAGTATAGAAGTAAATATAGAACTCAGTTAAATCTAAATAATTATTAATTTTTGCGTTATCTTTTAAATCTAATAAATTATGGGGTTTTTTTCTCCTCCAACTCCAAGAAACTAGTTTTATTAAAGCTCCAAGCTATTAATATTCCTTGAGTATATGTCAAGAAACAAAGACTTTCCATTAACCAAAGTTCTGAGAAAACTTACAGGCCTGAGAAAGGAAAATGGTGGCAGGACATTGGTCATACCTACAGATTTGGAATGTAGCCATGAAATTAAAAGTTTACAAAATCAGATTTATAAAGATCAGAGTCATCCCCAAGTCACATTTTCATGACCCAGTCTAGCCATATCTTTAAGAAGAATTATGGCATTTTACAAAAATGTGGTAGCGGCACCCAGTGTAGCATGCACTAACTAATTCAGGTCAGTGGCCAACAGTTCTGGATCTACTAATAATAGCGAAAGACCACGCTCAATACTAAGACCCACCTCTACCAAACCACCTGGAAACTCCACTGCTAGAACCCTAAGGCCAAACAAATAGTAAGACAGGACACAGTCCCACTCGACAAAAACAAAAACCAAAAATCAAAAAAAGAAGAAAGAAATGATAGCAAATACGTTACAGACAAAGGAGCAATGTAAAAACCTATAAGACCAAATAAATAAAGAGGAAATAGGCAACATATCTGAAAAAGAATTTAAAGTAATGATAACAAAGAAATTTCAAGATATGAAAAACAGATGGAGAAAATACAAGAAACATTTAACAAAGACCTAGGAGAAATAAAGAATAAACAAACAGTGATGAACAGCACAATTACAAATTAAAAATACTCTAGAAGAAATCAATAGCAGAATAACTAAGGCAGAAAGATAAGTGAACTGGAAGACAGAAATAACTGCTGAGGAGCAGAAGAAAGAAAAAAGAATGAAAAAAAGTGAGGACAGTCTCAGAGACCTCTTGGACAATATTAAATGCATCAACATTCAAATTATAGGAGTCCCAGAAGAAGAAGAGAAAAAGAAAGGGTGTGAGAAAATATTTGAAGAGACTGCAGTTGAAAAGTTCCTTAATATGGGAAGAGAAGCCTCCACCTATGTTCAGGAAGCCCAGAGAAAAACCCAAAATACATACATACAGGGAAAACCTAAGCAAACAATAGATAATGGAAGGGATGTGGAGAAAAGGAAACCGACTCGCACTTCTGATGGTAATGTAAATTGATATAGCCACTCTGGAGGACAGTATGGACATTCCTTAAAAGACTACAGCTGAAACTACCATATGACCTAGCAATAAGGAGCTCATTATTTGACCCACAGTCAGTTCCAGGTCATGTTTTTGCTGACTGTGTAGAGCTTCTCCATCTTTGTCTGCAAAGAATATAATTAATCTGATTTCAATATTGACCATCTGAGGATGTCCAAGTGTAGAGTAGTCTCTTGTGTTGTTGGAAGAGGGTGATTGCTATGACCAGTGCGTTCTCTTGGCAAAACTCTGTTAGCCTTTGTCTTGCTTCATTTCGTATTCCAAGGTCTAACTTGCCTGTTACTCCAGGGATCTCTTGACTTCCTACTTTTGTGTTCCAGTGCCCTGTGATGAAAAGGACATCTTTTTTTGGTATTAGTTCTAGAAGGTCTTGTAGGTCTTCATAGAACCACTCTTCAGAATTAGTGATTGGGGCATGGACTTGGATTACTGTGATACTGAATGGTTTCCCTTGGAAACAAACTAAGATCATTCTGTCGTTTTTGAGATTGCACCCAAGTATTGCATTTCGGACTCTTTTGTGAAATGCAAAATTATGAGGGTTACTTCATTTTTTCTAATGAATTTTTGCCCAGAGTAGTAGATATAATATATAATGATCATCTGAATTAAATTCCCCCATTCCCATCCATTTTAGTTCACTGATTCCTAAAATGTCAATGTTCACTCTTGCCATCTCCTGTTTGACCACATCCAATTTATCTTGATTCATGGACCTAACACATTAGATCAACAAACAAACATTAATATTATATATCAACTTAATATTGAATATTTTTCCAGTTCACATAAACCTAAAAGTCATCTTGACCAGGAGAAGTTATGATAAAAGGAATTACATTTTATTGAGGAAAAAGAAAGAATGAACTGGTTAATCTTATCTGAATAGGAAATGAGAGATGGGCTGGATATGGAAAATAATGAGAGATTGTGGAAAAGGAACCCTGAAGAGTGAGAAATGTCATATATAGTCAGGATTAACTAAATTTAGATTGAAGTTAATTAAATGGATTGTATTAAGTAAGCTACTGCAAGACTGAAATTTAATTTCTCTTTCTGTTAGAAGTTTTTGATAACAAAACTTCTTTTTGATGACAAATTGTGTGTTTCTGTGGCCTTAAGTGATTGATCTATACTTGTTTTCTTTTAATTGTTTTGTGACTTTGGTTGAACAAGTATTGTTTCGGTGACCTATGATTCTGTTGTGTTTTCAAACCTTTTTTGATGTTTCTAACAAACTTTTAAAATATCAAAATCTAAGCTCTTTTAGCCTCCAGCTGACTCTGGGACAGATGCTAAGAAGAAACACCCCTGAGACATCTCAGAGAGGAATGTTAAACTACGTTTTGTTGATATTTTTAATTCAGGAATTTTGGCAAATGATTAGAGGTAGACTTTAGGTTGTAATGTATGGATTGATGTCATTAATACTGATATCCCCAAGTTTCATATGGAATCCCTAACATCCAGTATGTCCTGATTTAATTTTATGGTGTTATCAGTAATAATTCTAGCGATTATACTAAAATGTTACATGCTGCAGAAATATCCAAGTTTTCTAATTGCGTTGTACTCAAATCTTTAACCATGCTATTTTAAATTTTGTCCTCTGTAGATTATCATAATTTTACATTGCCTTTAAAAAAATGAAAGTTTTCAAGAAGACTCATAAAAAGTACTTTTATTTTTTTTAGTAAATGTGTGTAGTTTTATTTATTTTTTAAATATAAATTTATTTATTTTAATTGGAGGTTAATTACTTTACAATATTGTATTGGTTTTGTCATACATCAACATGAATCTGCCACAGGTATACACGTGTTCCACATCCCAAACCCCCCTCTGTCCTCCCACCCCGTACCATCCTTCTGGGTCGTCCCACGTCCAATAGCAGATGAATGGATAAGAAAGCTGTGGTACATATACACAATGGAGTATTACTCAGCCATTAAAAAGAATACATTTGGATCAGTTCTAATGAGGTGGATGAAACTGGAGCCTATTATACAAAGTGAAGAAAGCCAGAAACGTACTTTTAAATAGATAAGTTTCTGATAGCCTTTTAGTAAAGGCCACTGAGTGAGTGAAAGTGAAAGTCGCTCAGTTGTGTCTGACTCTCTGCGACCCCATGGACTAGAGTCCATGGAATTCTCCAGGCCAGAATACTGGAGTGGGCAGCTGTTCCCTTCTCCAGGGGATCTTCCCAACCCAGAGATAGAACCCAGGTCTCCAAAACTGCAGGCCGATTCTTTACCAGCTGAGCCACAAGGGAGGCCCAGAGGCCACTGAACTGGGCAACAAATGACAGGCTGTAATGAAAAACCTGATTACTTCATGTGGATCAACTGGAATCATTATATGGGACTGAATGAACTGATAAATATGATTTATAATTTTGACTTTAGAAAACATACTAGAAACTTGAAACTGTTTCCTAGTTAACAATTTTTTCTCTTATGCCGTGACCTCCAACAAGTTGATAAATTATGCCTTTATAAACAAAGATGAAACATTTGTCTTTTCTCTCTACCTGATCCTGCCAAAATTTGGCTTCTCCAGCTGGCTCTTCTATGGACTTGATGGTTTACTGCAACTGGATTACAACTAGCTAATAACGGTTGTTTTAACTTGTTGTTTCAAAGTTGTTTATGCCTTTGTCTCTCTGCTACAATATAACTTTGTCATGTAATGTTACTAACTCCATTACTTATATCTATTTAATAAGTTTGTTGGCTGTTAAACAATGTGTAACCAGGCCTCCAATAAATGTAATGGTGACTAGACAACTTAAAGAAATTGATTAGATATATAGTTCTGTATACAACTAATAATTCCAATAGTGTGATTCTAGGTATGAGAAGAAGCAACAAAGAAAATACCTCCTGGATCATAATAGGTTAGAAGATAGAGGATCCAGGGAATCTTTTATTATCTATCAATGGGCCTAATCCAGAAATTAACACCTAGAGTGACATATCAACAAAAATTTTTGCCTGATCTGGGATGAGACTCCCAGCACCAGGGGACCAAAAAAAAAAAAAAGGTCTTGAAATGTCTCCAAAGTATTGTTTGAATTTCTTACCATGGAGAGGGATTGTGAAATGGCGTATTCACTGCCATAGCAATAAACAAAGATGTCACAGTCCTCAGGGATTCTGGCCCTCCAAATGTGAATTTCTGAGCCCAGGAAGAACAATGCCTGCTATCTTTCAGCCACCAAGCTGCTGCCCCAGTCTTCTCCCAGCTGCCACTCTCTATGGTGGGCAAGGAACTAAGTACATGAATAATCAAATTGCAGGATGCTGGCCCCAGATAGCTGAGATGCACATGGAAAAAAAAAAAATTGTTTCCCTAAGCCTAGACTCTTACATCTTCCCATACATAAAAAGGCACTAAATTCCTTAACTTGAGGTATCTGATTTTCCTTAATTCTTGATAATCTTTTGATGTTCAGACTAACTGCACCTTGTTGCAAGCTTCTATATAACCTGACTCCTTCCCTTGCCTCCTCAGGACAGTTCTCTCAGGGTCACTTGAAATTTTGTTTCCTGGGCTTGAAGTTCTAAAAATTCCCACCAAATAAAACATAAATCTTAACTTCTAGATTGTGACTATTTTTAAAGCCAACAGTAGTATGGATAAAAACAATGGTTTCTGTCATTTCAGTAAACAGTAAATGTTGCCCCACCGTCAAGGCATCAACCCCTGTAACCACTCCCAATGTTGCATTTTGTGGGAAATTCAGAATAGAGGAAAACAAGAAACTGGCCCTAGATAGTTAAGATGCATATCAAAGAAATAATTTCATTGCACCCAACTTTTGTATCTTCCCGTATATAGAAAAGCACTAAAATAATTTACTTGAGATGTCTACTTTTTGTGATCATCATTAATCTTTTGATGTTCAGCTATGTGTGTTTCTTTTTAAGCATAAACTCCTGTATATCCTGACTCCTCCCTTTTCTCTTTGGAACAGTTCTGCAGAGTTATCTGAGAGGATGTATACTGGACTACAGACCTCAATGAAAGTGAAAGTTGCTCAGTCGACCCCATGGACCATATAAACATATGAGAGTATGCCCTCCTCCAGGGGATCAGCCTGACCCAGGAAGCAAACCCCTGTCTCAGGCATCTCCTGCATTGGCAGGTGGGTTTTTGTTTGTTTGTTTTTTTACCACTAGTGCCACCTGGGAGGCCCTTTTGTTTTTTAGCTGTTCATGCAAAAAAATAATAATTTTGATACGTCAAGAGAAACCCAATTTGGCTATTTTTAGGACAAGATTTCCTTTAATTTCTAATTAAGCAAGGATTTGCAAATGTATATTCTGTATATACATAACAAAATTTCTCAATGTCTTTCCAATGAGAATAACCCCAATACCTCTTCTTGAAACTGTTCAAAGGAAAACTTACTCCTTCAGAGAGAGGAGCTAAACACCATTGAATCAAACTTAGAATCATCTGACAATAGGAGAAGATCGAAGACCCAGGAAAGACTTACACAAATTCATCTAGACTCTCTAAGTAAGCAGACAGACACAAGAGGCCTCTGCTAGTACCAAGGGCCTGGTTCCTCATAGAGTTCACGTGAAGGAGAGAAGTCTGCTATGGTTTTCGCCATTGATTCCAAAACTATTGACTGAAAAATATTCTCAGCCTAACAGTTGAGAATTATGGTTTGTTTAGTGACCTATTGAGGGCTGTGACTTCCCTTATAGCTCAGTCGGTAAAGAATCCGCCTGCAATGCAGGAGACCCCGGTTCGATTCCTGGGTCGGGAAGATCCCCTGAAGAAGGGAAAGTCTACCCACTCCAGTATCCTGGCCTGGAGAATTCCATGGACAGAGGAGCCTGGTGGGCTACAGTCCACGGGGTCACAAACAGCTGGACAAGATTAAAGTGACTTTGCACACATGTGTGCTGAAACCCTGCCTGATAAACTGGGAATTCCGACCTTAAAGGAAAAGAAGCCCTTCTAGGGGGAACTGGTGTTTTCTCCCCGTCTTTGAAGTGTAAATGTTCTACTTGAACTTCGTAGGCTTTTTCCCCCTTTGTTTTCAGAGCTCAGTTTCTGCCATCCAGAAGGCGCATAAATGGTGTACATTTGGCAGCCAATCAAATAGAGTGGAATTCCCAACAATCTTTTTGTCTGGTCGAGCCAACTCTTGGGAGCCTTTGTCATCTTAATCTTCATTGTGTCCACCTGTGCAATGAAGGCCCTTCGCTTTCTTAGACTGTTTTTAGGAATAAGCTTTCTAAATATTGTGAAGGCTCTATTTTTGCCTTCTGTCGTGAGGACTCTCTTTGAGTCATACTAATTTAAATCACTGTTAAGCTATATCTCATCTTAACTGAAGGATGAATGCTGAAGGATGAATCTTTCAAATTGGAGAAACTTCTAAGTTGGTAAATTTATAGACAGTTTTCATTGTAAACAACTTTTATTAGAACCTATGAAAAAGACCTAGAAGATGGATTGTTGTTGTTTAGTCGCGAAGTAGTATCCAACTCTTTTTGACACCATGGATTGTAGCCCATCAGGCTCCTCTGTCCATGGGGTTCCCCAGGCAAGAATATTGGAGTGGGTTTCCATTTCCTTCTCTAGGGGATATTCCTGACCCAGGGATCAAACCTGCATCTCCTGGGTCTCCTGCATTGGCAGGCAGATTCTTTACCATGCGCCGCCTGGGAAGCCCTAGAAGGTGGATAAATATATATGCAATATATATATACAAACACACACATGTATACACATAGATAACAGCTAACCTAAAAACTCTCAGTTTAAAACAAACAAAATATTATTTAAGAAGCCTTATTTTTGGTCTCCACTTCACCTCAATAAATCTTGCAGGTGCTAGTATAACACAGGTTGATTAACAGGTTGATTTTCCTGAGGTCAGATCACCAGGGACTACCTGCAGTAGGGCTGTGCTCCGCCTACCAACTTGGCTGCAGAACTCGGAGGCTGTGGTGGAAAATGAGGGAAGTCTGTCCAAGAATCTGCCAAGGTTTCATTTGCCTTGAGTATGCCTTCTCTTCCCTTGTCCATTCTGACCTGGACCTCTACTCCAAAAACACATTAACTCTTTTGGAGGATCAGAAAGAGGGCATTTGGTACATGGTGACTCACTGGCCACCATTTTGGCAAGTTCCCAAGGTGCACTTGGAGACCTCTTGACGTTTCCTGTTTAGGAAACTGCTGCATTCCACTTTGGGAAATCCCTTTTGCAAAGCACCTCTTTGGATAAACGTCACAGGTTTAGTGGGACTTGGGAGTGACCTTTGGGGGCATTCTTGTCATTTAGCTTTTGCATTTCTGGGTATCTCTTGCCATCCTTTTGAGGCACATTCTGCCCCTCTACTTTTGATTTCTGGGCAACTCTTTGCCATTTGCTTTGTTTTTAGTGACTTCCCAGTGGTGCTGTTTGGTTTAGTCTTTTTACTTTGGTTTGAGTGCACAGATATCTGGCACTAAATGCTCAAGCTAGGATGGGAAGTGCTCCCTCTAAGGTTCCATCTCAGTCCCCTAGGAAAGTTCTGACTGATCGACCTATTTACTTAACTAAAGGAAATCACATCCTAAAAACTGAGGGGGCTCTTTTATTGTGTACGTAATTAAGTTAAATTAATGTTAAAACCTTTATTAAAAGACACTCCTTGGAAGAAGAGTTATGACCAACCTAGACAGCATATTCAAAAGCAGAGACATTACTTTGCCAATAAAGGTCCATCTAGTTAAGGCTATGGTTTTTCCAATAGTCATGTATGGATGTGAGAGTTGGACTATAAAGAAAACTGAGCACTGAAGAATTGATGCTTTTGAACTGTGGTGTTGGAGAAGACTCTTGAGGGTCCCTTGGACTGCAAGGAGATCCAACCAGTCCTTCCTAAAGGAGATCAGTCATGAGTGTTCATTGGAAGGACTGATGTTGAAGCTGAATCTCCAATACTTTGGCCACCTGATTCGAAGAACTGACTCATTTGCAAAGACCCTGATGCTGGGAAAGATTGAAGGTGGGAGGAGAAAGGGAGGACAGAGGATGAGATGGTTGGATGGCATCATCAACTGAATGGACATGAGTTTGAGTAAACTCTGGGAGTTGATGATGGATAGGGAGGCCTGGCGTGCTGAAGTCCATGGGGTCGCAAAGAGTCGGACAAGACTGAGTGACTGAACTGAACTGAACTGAAGGTTGAAAAGCTGTCTTTATAATAATAATATCTGTTCAGAATTCTGACTTTAAACAAAGGCTTTCTGGAGTGGGGACTTGCACTTCTCTTCCTGTGTCTTTGAGATGTAACTGTTTTACTTGACCTAGAGCATTCTATAGAGAAGGCAATGAAAACCCACTCCAGTACTCTTGCCTGGAAAATCCCATGGACGGAGGAGCCTGGTAGGCTGCAGTCCATGGGGTCGCTAAGAGTCGGACACGACTCAGTGACTTCACTTTCACTTTTCACTTTCATGCATTGGAGAAGAAAATGGCAACCCACTCCAGTGTTCTTGCCTGGAGAATCCCAGGGATGGGGAAGCCTGGTGGGCTGCCATCTATGGGGTCACACAGAGTCGGACATGACTGAAGCGACTTAGCAGCAGCAGCAGCAGCAGGACATTCTATGTGTGAAGAATGTGTATGTGTTTTGAAAACATGACCTTTGCCATGATATTTTGAGAGTAAACTCTCCAGATTTAGGTTATATCATTCACCAGTCTCTTATGGGGAGGCCTCTTAGTGGTTCGAATCACTATCTATCTATCTATCTACATGCTAAGTCACTTCAGTCCTGTCTGACTGTAATCCACCAGGCTCCTCTGTCCATCAGATTCTCCAGGCAAGAATACTGGAGTGGGTTTTCATGCCTTCTCCAGGGATCTATCTATCTATCTATCTATCTATCTATCTAATATATGTGTGTGTGTATACATATATATGTATATGTATGTATATATATGTATATACCTATAAGTATAGATATACATATACATATAATTGATTTCAAAATGATGAATACTTTTAAAATTTGAGAAACTAACAATTTAGTGAATCTAGAGGACACATCATAAACAACTGTTTTATTGGCACCTGTAACAGAAAAAAAAATCAAATTAAAGGTGAGAAAAAAATCTAATCATTAGCCCAAGAAAGTCTGTTGTTTAAAACAAGTAAGAATACTACTTTGGGAAGCTTCATTTGTGGTCTTTCTTCCCCTCACAGAGTTTTACAGATGCCAATAAGAGCATTAGAATAATTAATGTTAACTTTTTAAAAAACTTGGAAAGTTTAGCTACTGTTTCCAGCAAGGTAAAAAACTTTAAGGAATTATTTCAAATGGATAAAGTAATCTTTGAGTGCTTCCCTGATAGCTCAGTTGGTAAAGAATCCACCTGCAATGCAAGAGACCCTGGTTCAATTCATGGGTTGGGAAGATCCGCTGGAAAAGGGATAAGCTACCCACTCCAGTATTCTTGGGCTTCCCTTGTGGCTCAGCTGATAAAGCAATTATTTCAAATGGATAAAGAAATCTTTAGATATATAATTATTTAGAATGGGATAAATAAAATGGACATTTACGTGATTAAAGTAAGATTTGATATTACTACACTCCCAGCATGTAGTACGCTACACTACTGTCTGAGCTGCCAAAGAATCTGCCTCCAATGCAGGAGATCAGGGTTCGATCCTTGGGATGGGAAGATCCCCTGGAGAAGGAAATGGCAACCCAACCCACTCCAGTATTCTTGCCTGGAGAATTCCATGGACAGAGGAGCCTTGCAGGCTACAGTCTATGGGATCGCAAAGAGACACAACTGAGTAACTAACACACTCACACTACCAACGAGAGCTTCCCTGGTGGCTCAGACAGTAAAGAATCCATCTGTAATGCAAGAGACCCAGGTTCAGTCCCTGGGTTGGGAAGATTCCCTGGAGAAGGACTTGGCTTCCCACTCCAGTATTTTTGCCTGGGAAATCCCATGAACAGAGGAGCCTGACAGGCTACTGTCCATGGGCTCACAACCGGTCAGACACAACTGAGCAACTAAGCACACACACAAACACAACCAATTAACTGGTTCAAAATAAGGAAAGGAGTACGTCAAGGCTGTATATCGTCACCCTGCTTATTTAATTTATATGCAGAGCACATCATGAGAAACGCTGGGCTGGTTAAATCACATGCTGGAATCAAGATTGCCGGGAGAAATATCAATAACCTCAGATATGCAGATGACACCACACTAATGACAGAAAGCAAAGAGGAACTAAAGAGCCTCTTGATGAAGGTGAAAGGGGAGAGTGAAAAAGCTGGCTTAAAACTCAACATTTCAAAAATGAAGATCATGGCATCTGGTCCCATCACTTCATGGCAAATAGATGGGGAAACAATGGAAACAGTGTCAGACTTTATTTTGTTGGGCTCCAAAATCACTGCAGATGGTGACTGCAGCCATGAAATTAAAAGACGCTTGCTCCTTGGAGGGAAAGCTATGACAAACCTGGATAGTATATTAAAAAACAGAGACATCACTCTGCTGACAAATGTCCATATAGTCAGAGCTACTGCAGATGGTGACTGCAGACATGAAATTAAAAGACGCTTCCTCCTTGGAAGAAAAGTTATGACCAACCTAGATAGCATATTCAAAAGCAGAGACATTACTTTGCCGACTAAGGTCCATCTAGTCAAGGCTATGGTTTTTCCAGTGCTCATGTATAGATGTGAGAGTTGGACTGTGAAGAAAGCTGAGTGCCAAAGAATTGATGCTTTTGAACTGTGGTCTTGGAGAAGACTCTTGAGAGTCCCTTGGACTGCAAGGAGATCCAACCAGTCCATTCTAAAGGATATCAGCCCTGGGATTTCTTTGGAGGGAATGATGTTGAAGCTGAAACTCCAGTATTTTGGCCACCTCATGCGAAGAGCTGACTCATTGGAAAAGATTCTGATGCTGGGAGGGATTGGAGGCAGGAGGAGAAGGGAATGACAAAGGATGAGATGGCTGGATGGCATCACTGATTCGATGGGCATGAGTCTGAGTGAACTCCAGGATTTGGTGATGAACAGGGAGGCCTGGTGTAGATTCATGGGGTCGCAAAGAGTTGGACACGACTGAGTGATTGAACTGAACTGAACTGATGGTTTTTCCAGTAGTCATGTATGGATGTGAGAGTTGGACCATAAATAAGGGTGGGCACTAAAGAATTGATTGATGTTTTCCAATTGTGGTGTTGGAGAAGACTCTTGAGAGTCCCTTGGACTGCAAGGAGACCAAACCAGTCAACCCTAAAGGAAATCAAGCCTGAATATTCACTGAAAGGACTGATGCTGACGTTAAAGTTCCAATCCTTTGGCCACCTGATGGGAAGAGCCAACTCACTGGAAAAGACAATGATGCTGGGAAAAATTGAGGTCAGGAGGAGAAGGCGATGACAGAGGATGAGATGGTTGGAAGACATCATTGATTCAATGGACTTCAGTTTGAGCATACTCTGGGTGATAGTTAAGGACAGGGAAGCCTGGCACACTGCAGTCCATGGGGTCTTGAAGATTTGGACACAACTGAGCAACTGAACAACAATACAATCTAAGGTTAAATGGGAAGAAAGGGACCCCCTACTGTTCCCCAGCATTAAACACCAAATAAGTCTGTTCTATTTACCCCAGAATTGATGCTTTTGAACTGTGGCGTTGGAGAAGACTCTTGAGAGTCCCTTGGACTTCAAGGAGATCCAACCAGTCCATTCTGAAGATCAGCCCTGGGATTTCTTTGGAGGGAATGATGTTGAAGCTGAATCTCCAATACTTTGGCCACCTGATTCGAAGAACTGACTCATTTGCAAAGACCCTGATGCTAGGAAAGATTGAAGGTGGGAGGAGAAGGGGACAACAGAGGATGAGATGGTTGGATGGCATCACCGACTCGATGGACATGAGTTTGGGTAAACTCTGGGAGTTGGTGATGGACAGGAGGCCTAGTGTGCTGCAATCCATGGGGTCACAGAGTAGGACACAACTGAGTGACTGAACTGAGCTGAACTGAACTTAAAGATAGTTACATCTCTTTTGATTAACTATATTATGGTATAAACATGTTTCACAGGGGTATTCTTCCCCTGCTTGGTATTATTAAGGGAAACACACCCTGAAACCGCCCACCCTGGCCAGGCACCATAATAACCATTTGCATGAGTTACTTTATGACAAGAGGTCCTGGTAAAGAACTCGGAACTAATAAGTCACCACCAACCAGAAGAGTTCAGGAAAGGTCGAAAGGAGACTCCACATGTCTGACCACCTCCTAGAATCCTTGCTGGCATCCCCCTTGGCTGAGCAATGCGTGCACCACCAGGAACAACTCTCAGTCAGGGTGACAAGCCAAAGACAACCTGGAAACTAATCCCATCACCATAAAACCCTAGACTGCGAGCCACATGGTAGAGCAGTTCTCCTGGGTTCTCTTACCCTACTGTTCTATGCCTGGACGCCCTTTCTAATAAAATCTCTTGCCTTGTCAGCTCATGTCTCCTTGGACAATTCATTTCCGAGTGCTAGACAAGAGCTCGCTCTCGGGTCCTGGAAGGGATTCCCCTTCTTGCAACAAATGGCGACTCTGGTGGGGACTCTTCTTCACTGCAATTGACATCCTGACCACTCGGGGTACTCAGGGGCCAGCTAGCCTACTGATGGACCAGACCCAATAGCTGAAACAGGGCCTCTTTTTTCCTTGAAATCCTTCCATTGCGGATGACTGACCAGAGTGCCCCAACTGGCCAAAGAAACAAGAGACTTTACTGAACTCTCTCCCCCTCCCTCTCTCTTTCCTCTTACTCCTTCCTAACTTACCCATTTTTCTAGGCACCACCCCCCCACCAACCCCGCCCGGTCCTGTGTCCTGGATGCAAAAATCTGGTTGAAGGGCCTCAGCCTGAGCTGAGGATAGGAGGCTGATCATTTCTGCTTGGCAGATCTCGGATTCTAGCTCTGTTCTGGTCTAGTTTCTGGTTTGAATTCTGATTCTGTTCTGGTCTGGTTTCTGGTGGGGCCGAGTTCCAGTCTTCTGTTCCATGGAGGCCCGGGGTAACATCCTGTAATGCCTGGATATCTGTAGATGGCAAGAGACGTCTGGAAGGCCACCCCCTTTACCCCACTCTCTCGCCTCCTGCCCCTCTTCTCTCAACCTGGCTTCCTTTCCTCCCTTTGAAATCTTTGAAGACCTGAGATATTTTCATTTGCTCTGTTAGTACTTGGATCTGAAGTCCTGTGTCTCTATAGGAGGTTTACTGAGAGGCCATAATCTTGCATTGGAGGGGGAGCGTGATTAGGACTGCTGGGTCTCTGTGTGTGCTTTGTACTCTGTGTTCTGTGTTATGATTTGTGTGACCACTTTGCTTTATGTGGCTGCCATTTGTTTAGACCTGCCACTTCTTTATACCTCAGAGAAAGTAAGTTTAAGCAAAAGTCTTCAAAACTGGTTCCAAAACTGTGGTTTTTTTCTGCATATGCAATTAGTAAAAGCAAGCTTGATCAAAGGGCTTTTTAGAATTCTGACCCTGAGGTCGGAAAACCAAGTAGAACTTAATTTTCTCTCCCCTTGCCTTGAGACCAGGGCTCTCAGGAACACTTACCTAGACCATCTGTAACTCCTGACACTGAGGGAAAAATGGGTAGAAGCCTTTAAAAAATGTATTTATTCCAATTGTTATAAAATAGTAAATTTTACATTGTAATATCTGATTCATGACTAACTTAAGAAGACGAAGCTAAATCTCTTGTGGCTGTATGGATATGTGTGTGTCTCAGTAGATGTCTTTATCTCTAGATAATATTGTTGAGATTAATTTGTAAATGAACTCTATTTAACTGGCCTAAAGAAAAATAAGTGCTTACAACTCAAACAATTCCAAATTAAGCCAAATGAATTTCAGGTTCATGTGAACTAGGAAATATTATACACGTGTCTTTAAAATCATCAGAAAGTGTAATACTTCTGTTGTACCTAGGTTTACAAGAGTTCAAATAAGACTGTATTCTGTTACAAACTTGTCAACAAGAAAAGGAACTCAGTGTGGAAAAAAAAAAACTTAAGGGAAGTGTTTTCAGGAAATGAAGGCATGAGAAATGAAAAAGTACTAAAATGAGTGAGTTATGCATGATCAGTATTTTCTAAAATTGGATTACAATTAGTAGGGTAAATGGATTTCGTTTGGAATGACACAGTCATAGGAAAGGTGGTTAGAGCCAACTAGATCCAAGATGGTGGAGTCAACTTTCATTAGACCTTGAGCCTCAGTATATATGCCCATTGTGATATATCAGCAGGTTAAGTGATACACTAACCAGCACAGGCTGAATCTGACTGCGTGTTCTAAACCCTTAGACTTTTTGACAAAACTTCCTAAATCAAATTCTACTGAAGTTCTTTTGACCTCTGGCTACCTTTGGGATGCTTCCAAGGGCCCCTGAAACATCCCAAAGACATATTAAACTGAGTTTACCTGGTTGGTTAAATTGCATGGGAATATTATCAAATGAGTAATCCTCTCAGATTATATTGTATGGTAAACATTACTTGTATAGATATCTTAGAAATTATATGGAGTTCCTAAAATTCTGAAAGTGAAAGTGAAAAGTGAAGTCGCCCAGTCATGTCCGACTCTTTGCGACCCCATGGACTTATAGCCTATCAGGCTCCTCTGTCCATGGGATTTTCCAGGCAAGAGTGCTGGAGTGGGTTGCCATTTCCTGATATGTCCTGGTATTCTAATGGGAAACCTGATGATTTCACAAAGGTTAGCAAAAGGACTGAATGAACTGGCAAATATACTTATAACTTTTATGGTTTCTATCTGAAAAATTATGGGTTTGAATCTGTGTTTCCCATGAGTAAAGAAAACTTTCCCCTCAAACTAATTATGACAGTAATTTGGTAAAATTATACTTTATAAGCAAATTGAAACATTTATTTTTCCTCTCTACCTGACCTCTCCAGAGATCGGAAGCTCTTAGGTTTCCAGTAACTTTATCAGATAAGTTAGGGAGGTTATCTCATTAACAGGTACAGAAATCTCAATGAATTTTTGAGAACTTGAGAAGGGAGGAATTCATAGATCTGTTAGATGAAATCTGTGATAAGCCTTTGGTGTGACTTTCCTAGCCCTGAAAGGTTTTATTTTAAAAGTTCAATCTGAGACTTTTTAAAAGTTTCAGCAAAGCAAAAAAGTCTATGATCAGTTATGGTTATATAAATTATCAAGCCAAATTTACTGAGACCAGACCTATTTTGCAAACTAGTCTTAATTTGGTTATACTTGGTTAAAAAATGAGGGTGATTTTAGGGAGAAAAGGATGTTTCAATGAATATTAAATTCCAGTTTGTTGTTGGAGGTCTGTCTACTAAGACTCCTGTTCTGGGTAGTTCTTTGCTATTATGTGATATTAACGTAAAATTTAATTGAATTCTTAAAGAATACCCTAAGTTTGCTTCTGAAGCTTATCTCAGTACTCTGTCTTTGAATGAAGATCAGATGCTTCACAACCTGCAACCAGGACTGGGAAAAGACATAATTTAAAGGCCTGTCTACAACCTAGATAGACAGACCTTTTTATCAGGTACTCTTAACTAGCTCATGCACTGTGAAATTGAAGGGAAATTGACTCTTAAATTAATTCACACATCCTGCAGCCATGAAATTAAAAGATGCTTGCTCCTTGGAAGAAAAGTTATGACCAACCTAGATAGCATATTAAAAAACAGAGAAGTTACTTTTCCAACAAAGGTCCATTCTGGTCAAAGCTATGGTTTTTTCAGTAGTCATATATGGATGTGAGAGTGCCAAAGAATTGATGCTTTTGAATTGTGGTGTTGGAGAAGACTTTTGAGAGTCCCTTGGACAGCAAGGAGACCCAACCAGTCCTTCCTAAAGGAGATCAGTCTTGAGTGTTCATTGGAAGGACTGATGCTGAAGCTGAAACTCCAATACTGGCCACCTGATGTGAAGAACTGACTTATTTGCAAAGACTCTGATGCTGGGAAAGATTGAAAGCAGGAGGAGAAGGGGACGACAGAGGATGAGATGGTTGGATGGAATCACCGACTCAATGGACATGAGTTTGAGTAAACTCTGGGAGTTGGCAATGGACAGGGAGGCCTGGTGTGCTGCAATTCATGGGATCACAAAGAGTCAGATGCGACTGAGTGACTGAACTGAACTGAACGGCCCCTACACTGAATTAATCTATAGAGAGGACTGCCGACCTGAATTCACCTTAAAACAGCACTCAAATGGAGGAAACTGCACTATACTAGGACAAGAAGATGATACCGGAAGTAGACAGCTTGCCCAAGATCCTTGACATGACTCATATGATCATTTATAATGTTTTCTTGACTTCTTGGATCACTGCACGTGAATAAAATGTTTTTCTATCATAGGCACATTCCTATGCTAGTTTTAGAAATCAAACCAATTGTTGGGTTTGTGGCCAATTACCTGTGTCTAGTTCCATATTATCTTGGTGAATTTCTCTACTCAAAGGCTCTAATTGATTGACCTTAAGGAAATTTACTTTAAAATAAAAATTATAGTCATGTTCAGGTCACTATTGACATTCCTCTCACCTGGCAAATTCATAATACCTGCTCTGACCCTGGGCATAGATTTAGTTTTCTCTTAGGGTCATTCAAACTCAGTGACAAGCTAAGTCTCAATCAATAACTGTAACCTCTCATCTATTAAAAGGAAAACTGCCACAACTATGGGATGGATTTATGTAGATAACACCAAGCTATGGTAATTTAAATTTAAAGCCTCCTCTATGTTGGGAACAATTAAATCATACTAAAGATAATCAGTCTAACAACACTAGGAAAGTGGGCTATGTGCCTTATAGACAGTGCCAATATATAATTTCCCTGGAAGATAAGGATTGGTTCAGAATAGACCCAGTCAGATGGCTTGGGATATTACTGGACTGCACCTAATGAAGTTTTTGGCTTAACTGTTACTTAAGACTCTACTAATACTGCTAGCCTATGTTGTTTGTAGTTCATCTGTTTCACAGATTGCCGTTTCTAACACTGCCAAGTGTGTGACTGAGTCTCCAACAAAATAATACATAGCTCCATATGAGATGGATGATGGCACAGTGTAACTCTAGATATGGGGAGAAGAAGAAATGCTTTCCTGGACTAAGAGGCTAGTAAGGCAGATGGTCCAAAGAATTTTGGATACTGTTTTAATGCTTAATCCAGTAACAGTATATTGAGTGGCCTATCAGCAAAATCTTTGCCAGACCTGAGAATGAGCATGCTCAGCTCCGTGGGATGAAATAGTCATGAAATGCCACCCTTCCTCTCCCCCACAAAAAAAAATTCATGGTCAAGTTTATGACCAAGAAGGTGCTCTGCTGACCAGAAACTGGCACTTACCACTGACCTCTACCAAGATAAATTCATGGCCACTGAAGCTGCTGACCTTCAGCACACCTGCAAGGAGCTCAGGACAGAAATCAGGAATGAGGCACTCTGTGCTCTGGGAAAAGCTGACAGGACAGGCCTTCAGATAGGTATTTTGAGGAAAATAATTATAGAAGTCCCAATTCTTGCATCTTTTCATACCTAGAAAAACACTAACATTGTTAACTGTGACATCTGCTTTGGCTATTAAGAAGAATATTACAATTAAAAGTCAAAATAGAGTAGCTATGGTTCAGACATCCAAGAAAATAACTAGGTGACACTATAGATGCAATTTCAGACTAGTTCTTGTAGCTTTCTGAGTGATACCAACTTGGATGCTACCGGACATTCTCAAAAGAATATCTGTGCTGGCAGCTAGTAACTACAACCTTACTTTTTATAAAACTAGGCAACTGGTTACCCAGCTACCAACTGCCTGGACCTGAAATGCCAGGTCTAGATTGGATTTCAGGCTTATTCTTCTGAAAAGAAATGAGATGTATTCTGTCTATTAAAATTCCAGTTGTCTCTCCTCTATCTACATCTCATTGGGTCTCTTCACACCAAAATGGCAGACCAAGAGACTCAAATTTTGATCATACAAGATTCAGATCTAGGACTTGGAACTCAGAAATACTTTCGATTCAGTGTCTGTTCTCCAAATTGAGGCAGCACTATGTCCCATTTTGAAAGGAAGTTACTGGAACCATTGTTGCCTAGTTCCCTGAATTAAAACTAAGCAGGACTCTGTGGGGCTTTGAAGTACAGATCCTTTCTGTTTCTTGTCTGTAGGATATAAGCTTCATTCAGACTCCTTGACCTTCCCTGAGTTCCAAAGGGAAAATTCAAAAAACTTGCTAATCTGGAAAGGGAAGGAATACAGAAACATACAGAAGAGTCAAATGATGGTAACGGCCTTGGGGCAGGGTCTTGGTTTCTTCTCAAGAAATACACATAACAAAATCTTTGAGTTCTTCTGCAGGACTATGGCACCCCACTCCAGTACTCTTGCCTGGAAAATCCCATGGACGAAGGAGCCTGGTAGGCTGCAGTCCATGGGGTCATGAAGACTCGGACATGACTGAATGACTTCCCTTTCACTTTTCACTTTCATGCATTGGAGAAGGAAATGGCAACCCACTCCAGTGTTCTTGCCTGGAGAATCCCAGGGACGGGGGAGCCTGGTGGGCTGCCGTCTATGGGGTCGCACAGAGTCGAACACGACTGAAGCAACTTAGCAGCAGCAGCAGCAGGACTAGGACCCCCACCCAGGTGGAGGATGGTAACTTCAGGCCAAGCACAACATCCCTGGAGCACCACCCTGTTGCCTCACCACCAACCAATCATGAGAAACTCATACACCTTGCAGCCCTCACCCCCAAATTTTGCCTTCCTTTTCTGGGGACCAGTGATGACCATCCTATTAGGTCCCCTGTTTGGCCCCTGTTAGGGTCCAACAGTTGCAGGCTAAATTGCTGTTACTACAAGGGTGGAGGCTCAGACACAGTATACCTTAACTTAGATCAAATAAAGAGAGACTTCTACTCCACTAGGCAGGACTATGCCCATGAACAGCAGGAAGAAGTTACAGGAGAAAGAGACCTCTGCCCCAATTCCCAAGAAGTATCTTGAGTATGAAGTCTCTTGGGAGGAGTTGTTAGGGGAAGCACACTGACTGCCCACCCTGGCCAGGCACCATGGTAACCATTTGCATGAGCTGTTTTATGACAGGAGGTCCTGCGATAGTATTAGATGAATAAAACAAGGCATATAAATCTGTGTCTCAGAAAATATTAACCAAACACGCTAAAGGAAATCAATAGTTACCTGAACCATACGAAGTAAGTAAAAACTAGGAACTAACGTGCAAAGACTAATAAAAATAAAATAGTGATTGTGCTTTAGGCTTAATTCATAAACAAAGAAGGTCTTTGCTGAATGCCTTATACAAACCTTTGAAGGCATGACAAACTCTAAAATTGTAGAACATAGAACTTACAAAATTAATTTCAGTTTAATTAGAAATCTTGTCACTGATAAAATCTTTTAGTATCTTTTGGGTGACAGAGCTGTTCTTTGGGGAACTAAAAGCAACTGACTTTCTCTTGCAAATCTCTACAAACCAGAGTGATAACAGGCCACAGGGACCTGAGATTAAGCCTAATTAGCTCAAACAGATAAGACCTAAAAGCAAAGAAAGAAAGTACCAGTTTAAAATTCAAACTTCTGGAATGCTCCCTGAGCCAATCCTTACAGATAGCAAGCCTTAGTCATCTGAGCAAGCAACTTTAATGTACTCCAACTGTCTGTAAACTTCTACTGTATAATTGTAAAATCCCTTACAGTTATACAGTAGACATGACAGATTCAAGGGATTAGATCTGATAGAGTACTTGAAGAACTATGGACAGATGTTCGTAATATTGTACAGGAGATGGTGATTAAAACCATCCGCAAGAAAAAGAAATGCAAAAAGGCAAAATGGCTGTCTGAGGAGGCCTTAGAAAAGAAGAGAAAAGAAAAAGTGAAAGTCGTTCAGTCGTGTCTGACTCTTTGTGACCCTGTGGACTATACAGTCCATGGAATTCTCCAGGCCAGAATACTAGAGTGGGTAGAGCCTTTCCCTTCTCCAGGGGATCTTCCCAACCCAGGGATCAAACCCAGGTCTCCTACATTGTAGATGGATTCTTCACCAGCTGAGTCACAAGGGAAACCCAAGAGTATTGAAGTGGGTAGCCTGACCCTTCTGGGGATCTTCTTGATCCAGAAATTGAACCGGGGTCTTCTGCAATTGCAGGCGGATTCTTTACCAACTGAGCTAAGAAAAGAAGAGAAGAAAAAGGGAAAGATATACCCATCTAAATGCAGAGTTCCAAAGAATAGCAAGGAAAGATAAGAAAGACTTCCTAAGTGAACAATGCAAGAAATAGAGGAAAACGATAGAATGGGAAAGACTAGGAATCTCTTCAAGTTTATAATACCTAATTCATAACTTTTTTTTTAAAGTGAAGTCATGAGATCTCTAGTTTTGCCTGTTTATGTCTGTGTACACATTATACATATGCAATAACTCTACCCTTGAAAACTGAATTTATAAAAGGCTCCTTTCAATTAAAAAGTAAATGCTCACAAATTAAATGTAAAGAAACCTGCCTAAAGAAATTTCAGGTTCATGTGAACTCAGAAATTCTCAAAATTAACTTGATACCTGGTATTAATGTTTAAGTTTGTGAATGCAATTGATATAGTCATCTTTAAAGTAATCAAAATTAGGTATACTACTTTACTGTACCTAGATTTAATAAATAAGACTTTATTATATCTGTTGCAAGAAAAATAACTTGCTTTGATAAAACTTCAAATGTAAATGAGATAAGAGATTTGGGGTAAACCATTAAATGATTGTATTTTAGAAATGTCTGCTTAAGATGATCTTTCCAGGTACTTTGTAACCTTGAGTTCTAGAGTTATGTTAATTTAAGTGATGGAAGTTTATTAACTAGCTAGAGGATACTGAAATATCAATTACTAAACAGAGAAATTAACCTATTTAGGAATATAAATGAAAATATTTGGTGTTAGCCTGAGTTGTGCTTCTCTATCAGAAAGCAAGTGTTTTAAGAAATTATCACTGATATTTGTGCTTACCAATCTATAGAATGTAAATGTAAAAGAGAGTTCATAATTGCTTACTTCTTAGCTTTCATTAAAAATTAGGGTCTTAAGAGTTGAAGATTCTAATTTAAACATATAATTAAAGCTAGTGGAATAACAGACATTGCAGTGTACAGTAAGAGACTGAAAATGTTTACTGAAAGTGTATATTTTCAGTAAAGAAGGCATGAGGAATGAACAGATATTTTAGTGAGAAAAAAGAATGATCTGGTTGATTTTATTTGGATGGAAAATGAGAGACAGGCTAGATACAGAAAATGAGGAGGAGGAAAAAGTTTCATACATGGTCAGGATTAACTACATTTAGATTGGAGTTAACTAAGTTAATGGATTTTGTTAAGTAAGCTAATGCAAGACTGGAATTTGATTTCTCTGTGTTAGAAGTGCTCCTCTTTGATAAGATATTGTGTGAATTTCTGTGCCCTTGAATGATTCGCATTTGTTTTCTTTTAAACATTTTGTGGTTTTGGTTTAAAAAGTATTGTTTCAGTGACTTATGACCCTGTTTTGTTTTAAAACCTTTTTGATAGTCCCAAGTATTAAAATTAGGAGAAGGCGATGGCACCCCCACTCCAGTACTCTTGCCTGAAAAATCCCATGGACAGAGGAGCCTGGTAGGCTGCAGTCCATGGGGTCACGAAGAGTCGGACACAACTGAGCGACTTCACTTTCACTTTTCACTTTCACGCATTGGAGAAGGATATGGCAACCCACTCCAGTGTTCTTGCCTGGAGAATCCCAGGGGCGGGGGAGCCTGGTGGGCTGCCGTCTATGGGGTCGCACAGAGTCGGACACGACTGAAGCGACTTAGCAGCAGCAGTAGCAGTATCAAATTCTAACTAAAGCTCTTTTAACCTCCAGCTGATTCTGGGATGCTTCAAGGAAACATCTCTGAGACATCTCAGAGAGGAATGTTTAAGTTTATTTGGTATTTTAAATTCATAAACATTGCCAAATGATTGCAGGTGAATTTCAGGCTATAGTGCGTGGATAAATGTCATTAATATAGATATTTCAGAATTTATATATAATATATGTTAGCAGTCCCAATTCTAGTTGTTAACATAAAATGTTATTTGTTGCTGTTATTTAGTTGCTAAGTCATGTTCAACTCTTTGCCACCCTCTGAACTGAAGCATACTAGACTCCTTTGACCTCCACTATCTCCCAGAGTTTGCTCGAATTCATGTCCATTGAGTCAGTGATGCTATGTATTCATCTCATCCTCTGCCACTCTCTTCACCTTTTGCCTTCAGTCTTTCTCAACATCAGGATCTTTTCCAGTGAGTTGGCTCTTCCCATCAGGTGGCCAAAGTGTTGAAGCTTTAGCTTCAACATCAGTGCTTCCAATGAATATTCAGGGTTGATTTCCTTTAGCAGTGACTGGTTTGATCTCCTTGAAGCTTAAGGGACTCTCAGGAATTTTCTCCAGCACCACAATTTGAAAGCACCAATTCCTCAGTGCTCAGCCTTCTTTATGGTCCAACTCACATCCATACATGACTACTGGAAAAACCATAGCCTTGACTATACAGACATTTGTCAGCAAAGTGAAGTCTTTGCTTTTTAATACACTGTCTAGATTTGTCATAGCTTTCCTCCCAAGCAGCAAACATCTTTTAATTTCATGTCTGCAGTCCCCATCTGCAGTGATTTGGGAACCCAAGAAAATAAATCTGTCACTATTTCCACTTTTTTCCCTTTCCATTTGCCATGAAGTGATGGGACTGGATGCCATGATCTTAGTTTTTTCGTTGTTGTTGTTTGATGTTGAGTTTTAAGCCAGCTTTTTCACTTTTTGCTACATGTTATGGAAATATCCAAATTTCCTGCTCATCGAATCTCTAGCCATGCTATTTTAAGTTTTGTCCTCTATAGACAATTATTCTATACTGATGCTGATACAAAAATGAAGATTTTCAAGAAGACTCATAAAAAGAACTTTCTAAGCAAATATAAGTTTCTGATAGTCTCTAGAAAATACCACTGAACTGACAAAAATACCACTGACAAAATTCTGATAGAAAACTTGATTACTTCATCCAGATCAACAGGAGCAACATACAACTGAATGAACTGATGAATATGATTTGTAACTTTATGACTTCGGACAATATACTAGGTTGAATCTTTGTTTTTCAGAAAACCCTTTTCTCTTATGCTATGGCTTACAACAAATTGATAAATTATGCCTTTGTAAACAAAGATGAAAATTTTATCTTTTTCTCTCTACCTGTTCCTGCCAAAGTTTGGCTTCTCCAACTGGCTCTCCTATGGACTCGATGGTTTACGACAACTGGATTATAGTTAGTCATCCTAGTCATTGTTATAACTTGTTCTTTGTTTTCAAGTTGTTTATGCTTTTGTCTCCCTGCTACACTATGACTTTGCCGATATTCAGTTCAGTTCAGTTCAGTCACTCAGTCGTGTCCGACTCTCTGCGACCCCATGAATTGCAGCATGCCAGGCCTCCCATGAACTCCCCCGGAGTTCACTCAGATTCACGTCCATCGAGTCAGTGATGCCATCCAGCCATCTCATCCTCTGTTGTCCCTTTCTCCTCCTGCCCCCAATACCTCCCAGCATCAGAGTCTTTTCCAATGAGTCAACTCTTCGCATGAGGTGGCCAAAGTACTGGAGTTTCAGCCTTAGCATCATTCCTTCCAAAGAAATCCCAGGGCTGATCTCCTTCAGAATGGACTGGTTGGATCTCCTTGCAATCCAAGGGACTCTCAAGAGGCTTCTCCAACACCACAGTTCAAATGCATCAATTCTTCAGCGCTCAGCCTTCTTCACAGTCCAGCTGTCACATCCATACATGACTAATGGAAAAACCATAGCCTTGACTAGGCGGACCTTAGTCAGAAAAGTAATGTCTCTGCTTTTGAATATGGTATCTAGGTTGGTCATAACTTTTCTTCCAAGGAGTAAGCGGCTTTTAATTTCATGGCTGCAGTCACCATCTGCAGTGATTTTGGAGCCCCCAAAAATAAAGTCTGACACTGTTTCCACTGTTTCCCCATCTATTTCCCATGAAGTGATGGGACCAGATGCCATGATCTTCGTTTTCTGAATATTGAGCTTTAGGCCAACTTTTTCACTCTCCACTTTCACTTTCATCAAGAGGCTTTTTAGTTCCTCTTCACTTTTCGGCCATAAGGGTAGTGTCATCTGCATATCTGAGGTTATTGATATTTCTCCCAGCAATCTTGATTCCAGCTTGTGTTTCTTCCAGTCCAGTGTTTCTCATGATGTACTCTGCATATAAGTTAAATAAGCAGGGTGACAATGTACAGCCTTGACGTACTGCTTTTCCTATTTGGACCCAGTCTGTTGTTCCATGTCCAGTTCTAACTGCTGCTTCCTGACCTGCATACAGATTTCTCAAGAGGCAGGTCAGGTGGTCTTGTATTCCCATCTCTTGAAGAATTTTCCACAGTTTCTTGTGATCTACACAGTCAAAGGCTTTGGCATAGTTAATAAAGCAGAAATAGATGTTTTTCTGGAACTCTCTTGCTTTTTCCATGATCCAGGGATGTTGGCAATTTGATCTCTGGCTCCTCTGCCTTTTCCAAAACTAGCTTGAACATCAGGAAGTTCACGGTTCACGTATTGCTGAAGCCGGCTTGGAGCATTTTGAGCATTACTTTACTAGCGTGTGAGATGAGTGCAATTGTGCGGTAGTTTGAGCATTCTTTGGCATTGCCTTTCTTTGGGATTGGAATGAAAACTGACCTTTTCCAGTCCTGTGGCCACTGCTGAGTTTTCCAAATTTGCTGGCATATTGAGTGCAGCACTTTCACAGCATCATCTTTCAGGATTTGAAACAGCTCTACTGGAATTCCACCACCTCCACTAGCTTTGTTCGTAGCAATGCTTTCCAAGGCCTACTTGACTTCACATTCCAGGATGTCTGGCTCTAGATGAGTGATCACACCATCGTGACTATCTGGGTCGTGAAGATCCTTTTTGTACAGTTCTTCTGTGTATTCTTACCACCTCTTCTTAATATCTTCTGCGTCTGTTAGGTCCATACCATTTCTGTCCTTTATCGAGCTCATCTTTGCATGAAATATTCCCTTGGTATCTCTAATTTTCTTGAAGAGATCTCTAGTCTTTCCCATTCTGTTCTTTTCCTCTATTTCTTTGCATTGATCGCTGAAGAAGTCTTTCTTATCTCTTCTTGCTATTCTCTGGAACTCTGCATTCAGATGATTATATCTTTCCTTTTCTCCTTTGCTTTTCACCTCTCTTGTTTTCACAGCTATTTGTAAGGCCTCCACAGACAGCCATTTTGCTTTTTTGCATTTCTTTTCCATGGGGATGGTCTTGATCCCTGTCTCCTATACAATGTCACGAACCTCATTCCATAGTTACTTATATTGCCAATTTTATAAAATTATTGTCTATTACAGTACCCAGTGTGTAAGCAGGATAATAATGATAACTAGGTGACTTGAAGCAGTTGATAAGATACGTAGTTCCATATGAGATCAATGATTGTAACAGTGTAAAACTCTAGATATGGGAAGAAGCAACAAAAATGAATATTTTCCTGGAACTAATAAGGACAAGCAGCCCAGAGAATTTTGCATACTGTTACGGACTAAACCAGTAACAGAGCATTGAGTGCCCTGTCAGTGAAATCACTAGATTTGGGAATGAGCATTCCTAGCACCATGGGACAAAATTGTCATGAAATGCTCCCCAAACTATGGTCAAATTTATGACCCAGAAGAGGCTCTTCCAACTGGATATTGTCATTCACCATCTACCTCTACAAAGATTAAATGATGGTCACTACATCTACCAACCATGAATTCCCTCTGAAAGGATTTCCGATTGGAGATCAGGAATGAGGCCCTCTGTGCTCTGGAAAAACTGGTAGAACAGGCCTTCAGAAAGATACTTTTAAGAGAAGATTTTATGGGCTCTGGTTCTTACATCTTCTCATACCTAGAGAAATACTAACATCAACAACAGTGATGGCTGCTTTGACTATTAAGGGGAAAGTTACTATTAAAAGTCAAAATAGAGTGTTGTTCAGACATCTAAGGAAATAAATAGGTGACACTATGGTGTGATTTCAGACAAGCCCTTGTATTGTTGAGAACCTGAGTTTTCCGAGCTGTGTCAGACTTGGAATGCCATCAGGCATTCTCAAAGCAATGTCTGCTGGCAGCTGGTGACTACAATCTTACCTTTGAAAGGTTTTCCCATGTAAATCTTATATGTTTAGTTGATGAAGTTGCTTTAGATTATATGTTAGAAAAAAGAAAACACATATGTAGTGACCAATAGCCACATTAAAGGTTAAAACCTACTTGGATAAACCTAGACAACTGGCTACATCTCCTCAAAGTATTAAGTCTAGATTAGGAATCAGGCCTATTTTCCTAAAAAGAAATAAGATCTATTTTGTCTATTAACATCTGGTTGTCACTCCTCCAACTACTGATCCCAAATGTCTCCACTTGTTTGTACAGGATAACCCAAATACTGACTCTATTGTGACAATAATCAAAATTGGTATCAAATGTAACTCCTTCTCTGACCCCTAACTAGTTGCAATAATTCTTTTACTGATCACTGGCCTCTGTCTTTTTTTAAACCACTTGTTAAGTTTTGTCTCCTTCAGACTACAACAGATTCAATTCAAGGTAACAATGATGCAGACACTACAGCCACTCCTCAGAACAGATCCTGCAGGAATAGCTACAAAACCCACCCTGCAGCCCCTTAGTGAACAGGGCAAGACTTCCATGACCCCACCTAGGTAGGGTCTATGAATCATGTGCCAGCCTGAGAAGAAGCTACAGAGGACAGACTAGTGTCCCTCATCCTCCCAATAAAGATTTCTTGGGATTCAAACAGGGAAATTTGAAGTAAGAGATAGATGAGCCCCTGGGCCCGAGAGCTGGTGATCATCAAATCGAGCAAAGCTAAGGTTCTGTCCTCAGCCAAGCAAGAATGATACCTATTTCCCCTCCTGCATCGATATGGAGGGAATAAACTAACAGAGGGAATTTGTTGCAGTGAACTAAAAAAAAAAGAGGAATGAGTTTTTCTTTTGTTTCTTTCCCTTTCCTGAGAACAAAGAAGATATAGAGAACAGTGAGCAGGCCTGATCTCTTCTTGTTTTTACTTTAACTGTTCCTAATGTGTAGTCTGTAACTAAGTTTGCTTTTCTCAAAACCAAGCTGCTACTATATAAACTACTACCAGGACCTATCACCTCCCTAACTCTGCATGAGTTATATCCTGCACCTATTACCCTTTAACTCTATGCTAATTATATCCTGTACCTGGTGCTTACCTTTACGGCAGCTTTCCCTTTTAGTTTTCTTTCTTTTTTCATTTCAGAAAGAAAGCCATAGTACAATACACCAGAGGAAGACAAACCCAATTACTGGGTTCCCTGATGCCAGCTATGACTTTTGAAACAAAACAAGAATGCAAGACTTTCATTACGTTGACCCTATCATTTACTCTAAGACCATGAGGCCCAGGCTATATACTGTCTCAGCTCTCAGAGGATTCGGGGCACAGTTCTTGAGCCACTAGCCTACTGTGTTCTCTCCCCTACCGGTTGAAGGTTTAAGTCATCTTTCTATTTCTTCCAAATTCTGTCTCTGTATTTTTTATTCAACTTTAGAGGCAGAGAAAGCCAAGGTTTTGGTGGCAACAACACTACAGTTGAATGAACCCAAAGGAAACCTCCCATTAGTCCCCAACATTAAAGGGCACCGGTCAAGTACATTCCATATATATGGGCTTCCCTGGAGGCTCAGAGGTTAAAGCGTCTGCCTACAATGCGGGAGACCTGGGTTCGATCCCTGAGTGGGGAAGATCCCCTGGAGAAAGAAATGGCAACCCACTCCAGTACTCTTGCCTGGAAAATCCCATGGACTGAGAAGCCAGGTAGGCTACAGTCCATGGGGTCGCAAAGAGTCGGACACGACTTAGATATATATGTTCCACGGGCTTCCCTGGTGGCTCAGTGGTACAGAATCTGCCTGCCGATGCAGGAGACACAGGTTCAATCCCTGGGTAGAGAAGATCCCCTGGAGAAGGGAATGGCTACTCACTTCAGTATTCTTGCCTGGAGAATTCCATGAACAGAGGAACCTGGCAGGCTACAGGCCATGGGATGGCAAAAGAGTCAGACATGACTTAGCAAGTAAACAACAAAATATGTCACACGTATATGTATATATATAAACACATACATCTTTTAAGACTGGAAAAAAACTTGCTGATGGGATTCTAATGGAAACAAAAGTTGAAGGTATAATAATTGGCACAAATAAAATGATGATTTATATAAACTGGCATATTTAAATGGATTTATATAAGATGGTTACATCTCTTGTGCCTAATTATAATGTAGGATAAATATTATGAATCTCATTGGGGAATGCTTCCCCTGTCTGATATTATAAGACAGGGCATATAAATCTACCCCTTAACAACATTAATTAAACATACCAAAAGAAACCAAGAGTGTTACCTGAACCCTCCTAATATGAAATTAAAATTGAAAGCTCATACTCGGGGGCTAATTAAGATAATATTAGTGATTTTAGCTCTGGGCTTAAGAAGGTCTTTGTTGAATGTCTTGTGCTTACTTTTGAAGGCATGATAAATTGAACCCTAACTTTGTAACAAATAGAACCCTCAATTTGCAGTTTAGTTGAAAATTTTCTCACGGATATAAAAAAATTTTTTTTTAATATTGTTGGGCAAATCATTCTTTTAATATCATTTAGGTGGCAGACCAGTTCTGAGGGGGAAATAAAACAACTGTCTTCGTCTTTGTCTTGCAAATCTCTGTAAATCAGAAATGCAAATACAGCACTCAATAACCTGAGACTGAGCCAGACCAGCTCAATCAGGTAAAACCTGAAACTGAAGGAAATAAAAGGAGGAGAAAGTCTTTTAAAACTCAAACTACTGGAAAGGTTCCATCACCCCAAATCTAATTCTCAGCTTCCTTAGGATCTATCAAGGACAAATATAAATCTTAAAAATCTTACCACAAATAGTAAAGCCTTAATTATCTGAGCAAGTGAATTTAACTATTGCAGCTATTGTTTATAAACTTGTAAGTTTGTCTTGCAATATCTGATTCATAACATTTTAATTTTTTAACATGAAACCATAGGATATCTAGTTTTTCTGTTTATATGTTTGTATACATTAAACATATAATAATTTCTGCTTAATGATATACCCAATTGAAGCAGAATTCCAGAGAATAGCAAGGAGAGATAAGAAAGCTTTCTTAAGTGAATAATGCAGGGAAATAGAGGAAAACAGTAGAATGGGAAAGACTAGAGATCTCTTTAAGAAAACTGGAGACAGCAAGGAAATATTTCATATAAAGACAGACACACAAAAAAGGACAAAAACGGCAAGGACCTAGCAGAAGCAGAAGAGGTTAAGAAGAGATGGCAAGAATACACAGAACATCTGTGCAAAAAAGCTCTTAATGGCCCATGTAACCATGATGGTGTGGTCATTCACTTAGAACCAGACATCCTGGAGTGTGAAGTCAAGTGGGCTTTAAGAAGCATTACTATAAATAAGTTAGTGAAAGTGATGAAATTCCAGCTGAACTATTTCAAATCCTAAAAGACAATGCTGTTAAAGTGCTGCACTCAATATGCCAGCAAATGTGGAAAACTCAGCAGTGGCCACAGGACTGGGGAAGGTCAGTTTTCATTCCAGTCCCAAAGAAGGGCAATGCCAAGGGATGTTCAAATTACCATACAATTGCACTCAGTTCACATACTAGCAAGATTATGCTCAAAATCCTTCAAGCTAGGGTTCAGCAGTATGTGAACTGAGAACTTCCAGATGTAGAAACCAGAGATCAAACTGCCAACATCTGCTAGATCATAGAAAAAGCAAGGGAATTCCAAAAAACATCTACTTCTGCTTCATTGACTACGCTAAAGCCTTTGACTGTGTGAATCACAACAAACTACGGAATATTCATAAAGGAGGAGGCAGGAATATTCATAATGTGGAGGCAGACCACATTACCTGCCTCCTAAGGAACCTGTATGCAGAACAAGAAGCAACAGTTAGAACGGGATGTGCAACAACAGACTGGTTCCAAATTGGGAAAGGAGAACATCAAGGCTGTATATTGTCACCCTGCTTATTTAACTTATATGCAGAGTACATCATATGAAATGCTGGGCTGGGGGACTCACCAGCTGGAATTAAGATTGCCTGTAGAAATATCAACAACCTCATATATGCAGATGCTACCACTTTAATGGCAGAAAGTGAAGAGGAACTAAGGAGCCTCTTGATGAAGGTGAAAGGAGAGAGTGAAAAGCTGGCTTAAAACTTAGCAGTTAAAAATGAAGACCATGGCATCTGGTCCTACCACTTCATAGCAAATAGATAGAGAAAAAGTGGAAACAGTGTCAGATTTCACATTCTTGGCCTCCAAAATCAATGTGGATGGTGACTGCAGCCACAAAATTAAAAGACGCTGGCTCCTTGGAAGAAAAACTATGACAAACCTAGACAGCATATTAAAAAGCAGAGATATTACTTTGTCAAAAACGTTCCATATAGTCAAAGCTATGGTTTTACCAGTTGTCATGTACAGATATGAAAGGTGGACCAGAAGGAAGGCTGAGTGCTGAAGAATTGATGCTTTCCAACTGTGATACTAGAGAAGACGAGACTCCCTTGTACAGCAAGGAGATTAAACCAGTCTATCCTAAAGGAAATTAGCCCTGAATATTCATTGGAAGAATATTCATTGGAGCTGAAGCCCGATACTTTGGCCACCTGATGTGAAGAACTGACTCACTGGAAATACCCTAATGCTGGGAAAGACTGGGGACAAAAGGAGAAGGGATGACAGAGAATGAGATGGTTGGATGGTGTCACTGATTCAATGGACATGGGTTTGAGCAAACTCCAGGAGAAAGACTGGGAAGCCTGACTTGCTGCAGTTCATGCAGTCGCAGAGAGTCAAACATGACTTGGCAGCAGAAAAACACCATCAAATGGAGCATTGGTCACAGGACAAGAGAAAGCTGATATTTAACACATGCAGACTAGATTTATAAGAAAACTTCCAAGACTGAGAAGTGTTCAAAAGCAAAAGAAACACAACTTTAACAAATTGAATATCAGTGAAACACAGGCAGCAAGTTAACGTTTTTTGCTATGACCGAGTTCTCCCTCAAACATATAACACACAAATGAAGCTTAATGTGAAGGTGGTGTCTTTGGGATATGTAGGATGTGGGATGTGACATGTAATTTTGGAGATGGTATAAAAGAAAATGATTTGTTTTTTCTGGGCTGTAATACAGTTGACTCTTGAACAACGCAGGGATTAGAGGCACCAACCCTTGAAAATCCACAGTATTATTTATAGCCTGCCCTCTATTCCTCCATATTTGTGGATTCAACGAACCCCTGACGGTGTAGAACTATATTATTTACTATTGAAAAAATTTGGGTATAAATGGACTCATGCAATTCAAACTCCTGTCGTTCAAGAGTCAGCTGTATATAATATCCAAATACTTGGCCTCTGGTAAAGAGTATGTGCATCTCCACAGATGGGAAGGATGCTGGATGGCATTTGGAAACAGGTTTGCTGACTCAATTAGAAGTAATTTATAGTTTATATTTATGGGGGGAGAGGGGAAGGATATAAACGTTTCATCTTGCTGCTGTTATACCTGATGTAGAAAGCATCCAAGAGGATGCTGTGATGGAATAATGGTGTGTCGTGGGTTATTAGCGATTGCAGCTTAGGAACTTTTCATGCAATTCCATTCCTTTCCTTTTCCCTCTCTCCTTGCAACAATACTCCACAGGGTAACTTTTATTAATGTCCTTTTTATGAGGTGGGAAAATTGAGGCCCAGAGAGGTTAAGTATCTTGCCCATATTCACATAGCTAGTAAGTGTAGAACCACTGTTGAAACCTTTCCTACACTGAACTCCATTATTAAAAGCCAGATGTAAGGTTATTGAAAGACATTCATATGCGAAAGACATGAAATGCACTCCAAGGAGAGTCTCAAATATTAAACGGGCTGTTCACACATTAACACTCACATTGAGGTTTATGTCACATGGCAGTCATTAAAGCATCTTTTCATCCCTGGGTTTCCTTATCCATAGAGCTTCATAGTTCTTCCGAAAGTTGGAAACCCAGCTTCTAAAGGTGGCAAATCAGTTTCTAAAGTAAGTTTCCCAGTCTGTCCTCAAGGTCTATGACTTTCTTAGGCCGCTCTGCTGAAATGTTCCTGTGTCTCTGATGGCATTTTAATATGGTACAGTCTAGGTGTTCAACAAATACTGTAGATATAGCACTTGGAGGGCTGGATGGAGGACAGATTTTGCTGGTCCTGCCTCAGGAAAGACAAGTAAAGCAGAAACAAGTAAAACACCCTCTTGCTAGCAAAGGTGTTGAAGAAAAAGCCAGTGGGATGGCAATAGTTGGACCTCAAAAGGGTCCATGAAATATCTGAGTTTTCAGTATGCCTTGATAGATTGGAGCTAAAGGAGAAAGGATAAACACCAAGGTAGAAAGGATAAACACCTCTCTCAACCAAAGGTATTCTTCTGGGGTATAATGCCTGTTGGGGATAGGGTGTGGGTTGAGAATCCAGTGGGGACCAGTCAAGTGAAGTCTGGAAGAGACAGGTGAATTAGAACTCGTAGTTATTCTTGAACAGGGGTTTGAAACCAAAAGTTTTCTATTTTGTAGCAAAACATCATGGTAGACAGAAATTTGGTCTGATTTATCTTTTGCTTCAAGGCATAGGATCATAGGTGTGCTTTGAAGTCTGTCTGATGTCTGGTTTTCAGATTTTGGTTGGTGTGTGCAGAAGAGAAGTACAGTCATATCAACTACTATATACACACTTTGATAACTTCCTATTCTGTGCCAGGTAACAGAAAACCAGATAAAGCATTCCTGTTTTCATGGTGCTTGCAATTTAGTGGGTGGGAGGGTGTGGGAAAGATCAACCAGTTACAGAGTTGCATAAACGATATATGAATATCCTGCATGAATGACAGGAATACACAGGAAGGACACCTCACTAGACCTGCAGACTAAGGTCAGCTTCTTAGTGGAGGTAGCAGCTGAACTAAGTCTAAGAAGACAAAGTCAAGAGGTAGTACACCAGCCCTATAGCAGGTGGATCTGGACCAGGTAATGGTAATAGGGTGATGCTCAGTTCTGGGCATTATTTAAACTCTAAGTTAAAAGGACCACTGGGCTTCCCTGGTGCTTCAACCGGTAAAGAATCCACCTGCAATGCAGGAGACCTGGGTTTGATCCTTGGGTTGGGAAGATCCCCTGGAGAAGGGAAAGGCTACCCACTCCAGTATTCTGGCCTGGAGAATTCCATGGACTGTATAGTCCATGGGGTCACAAAAAGTCGGACACGACTGAGCAACTTTGACTTGAGCAAATGGGACTAGAAGCAGAGACTAATGAGGATGGAAAGATGAAGGAACTAGGGACAGTTAACCAAAATAGAGAAGCTTCAGGATGGATCTATCAGAGAGACGGCCACAGGGAAGAGGCATTATATGAGTAAGGGCAGCCCCAAATCCGAGTCATTATTCCTTCAACAAAAGGAATGATTTTATAATGCTTCAAAATGGAATGAATTTAACAAATGAGACAACTTGAGTAAAATATTTAAGCAGAATTTGATCTTCTTACAATGATGTTGTCTAGAAGGTTGTGGGGTTGAATTACTATTTGAGTGAAAATTTGTTAAAAGGGCTTTAACGTCCTCTCTGAAACAGTAGGACCCATATATCACTTTCCTTAGACTATATAGAATTCAAAAGCCACCGTGAGCAGGAGCATACAGGCAGATGTCTAAGGCACATGAGTGCAAATTGCATGGGTCTCCAAGTTACTAGGGAGTGGCGAGTATGAGGATGATGCTAAAAGAAATTGTTTTTAATAATCTATCCAAAGTGGAAACAAAATCCCCATTGGTATCGAGGCTTAGATGAGACAGTATATTGGAGAACATGCACCATAATGTATCATTATAAATTGTATTAATATAAAATCCTCTTCTAGTTCCCAGGTGACAAACATGAATAAATCATTATGATAATCCCCAATCCAATGCTCTTGAAGTTTATTTTTAAAAACCCAAACTTCACACTGTTTTCTCTGTATTTTACTGTTTATTTCCTCTTCCCCTCCTCTTCCTTTTCTTTATTTTACTCTAAGCCTTTCCCACATTCCCAAGGGTAGACCATTCCTTTGTCTCCGAAAGCCCTCTGCATGGTACTAATTGCATTGGATTATAATGGTGTTCGTAACTTTGTTGATAGTTGAAGATTGAGAGCAGATGGGCAAAGGCAATATTTTACTGCATTAGCATCTGGTACACAGTAAGTGCTCAATAAAGCTTTGCTGAATGGACAAATGGATGAATAAGAGGCCATTTCCCTCACTGCATCTAATTTTATCCACCCCCCACACCCCACTTCATACTGTGCTGACACTGTCTCTAACCGCTCACCCATGTTCTCTAATTGCCAAAACTAATGTCATCATCCTTGGATTCTAATGACACTATAATTAATATAACCCATCATAACTCATCTCTCTTAATTTTTGTCACTCCACATATTCTGATTATTCCACTAACTTTCTGTTTCTTATTTTTTCCCTTCTAATACCTGGTAGAATATTTCCATGATTCTTTGGCTTCTTTTCTGGAAATATATATATAGGTAAAAGAGATATTCTCTACTTTCAAATTTCCAGTAAGCCATCTGTTTAGAAAATTCCTAAATATAGATTTTGTTTTCCTAGGTTCTTATTCTCTAGCCCCACCTCTCAAATTGCTTGTTGGGCATTTCAAACTAATCTTTATATTTTCACATAAAATCCAACAAAAACTATACTCATTTTCTTCTGACCAACTCCTCCATCCATTTCTTGATTCACTTGTGAATTCACTCAAATTGAGTCAGCCTGTCATTCTCCCCAAATACTTTGCAACTTTTTACTTCCATATTGCTGTTGTATAGTTTGTTTTACCTAGAATATCACCTTTCTTTAACATCTTCTTTAAAAATCTTATCCAATCTTTAAGGCCCAAATCAGTTATCACCTTTTGAAGCCTTCCTTGATCATCACTGCTAGTTTACCTCTTGCCTCTTCACTCCTATAGAATTTGTACAATACTTATGAAACCTATCATATAACACCTTATGTTATAGTTACCTGTAAATCATTGTGTATCATAAGCCCTTTGAAGGAAAGCATGAGGCCCTGATTCAGGAACCACGTACCTGGTGGCACCATCCGTTGATGGACTGGAGATCTTTGCCCAGTTTAACAGTGAGTGTTTCTCCCTTACAATCTTTATTCTACTATTTTCTAATTGAACAACAGTAATAGTAGTCAAGTCTTGTGGTCCTATGATGTGCTTTTACATTGAAAATTACTCTTTATTTTCCCCCAGTTGAACCCATATATGTTTCAACCCCCCACCCCCACCAAAACAAGGGCTTTGACCATTCAGGACCCTGGGGCCTCCTATGAGTTGGGAGAGGATGTGGCAAGGGCAGTTGGGGCAAATCCAGAGTAGGTGGGCAGTAGACCTCTCCAGGAAAGGTCCTGCAGCCAAAATGATTCAACCAAGGTGTAAAAAACTCAAGAAGGTCTGTATCAACCCTTACATTCAAGATTCATGATTTGAAAAGACAGGGTCAGTTACCACGGATGAACTTCTAGGGAATGAACATTCTCAGCAACAGCTGGGTGCTTAGTCATGGACTGTAAGATCTATCTAAATTAGAGGAAAGGATCTTGGGATCTAAGACTTGCCTCTGGGTGTGATGGAGAAGGACTGCTCTGAGATATACAATGGGATCCAAGTCTGTCAACAAGGTGAGGTTCAAGGACAGACTGCAGGTCTAGCAGAGACTTGAGAAGCAGGCTCTTTAGACTTGTAGCTGAGTATGACTGGGACAGAGTGGGATGGGTACCAGGGAATCGGTAAGCAGAGTTTTGTTGTTTATGCATGTCTTGGTCCTTCTTTTAATCTCTCAGAGTTCATTCCCTCTTTTACCTTCAGTCATTGCCCCTATATGAGGAACTATTTTTTGGTCCTGAACAAATGTCATATTGTCCAGAGACCATCATCTTTTGGATGTTTTCTTTCACTCAAATACAAGATATCTATTTAGACCCAGTCTGAGAAGTAAGCAACATTTACCTTTCATTCTCTGAAATTATAACAGCCTCTGCCAGGTAAAGAAACAGTGTTATCAGACCAGCACTTTTCTGAGCCTCTGGCTGCTGTGACTAGGTTCCAAGCTAGGTTCCTACTCGCTTCTATTGCCCCTCTTGTGGGGCTTAAGGATTGGTTCCCCCTTCCTCTCTTCTTGGACGCTGCTCCACAAAACTGGAACCAGTCACCGTTACTGGCTCCTGAAGAGCGAAGGTGCCCCTCTCAGTGTCTTCCAACTTCCGATTTCATGAAACATCACACACATACCTTTTAGTTTTTAAAATATGAAGGAATTTTAAAATTTTGTTTTGAGTGGGAGAAATTACAGAGTTTTAAAAAGAAAAATCCTTGGTATTTTTTGGAGTTTAATTAGTAAACCTAATATTATTTAGTATATTTGTCTCTGCAACCTTAAAAAAATTCTAGGTAGGCATTGCCTTCAGTAAATGGGTATTCCTTCTGAAGGGACTCTCATTATCTCTCTCTCTCTCCCTTCACTCTATGGAAAGTTTACAGGAAAGATTCAAATCAGTTCTACAATCTGCAGCTGAAGTCTTTTTCTCTGCCTACACTTTGTTTCTAGAAGGAAATTTGGCAAAGTTTACCAAGACAGTTTGACCCAGCTATTCAATTTTAAGGAGTTTATTCTATGAAAAGAACAGGGGATGCTCTCAGATTTCTGTCTAGGATATTAATTTCACAGTTACCTGTAATCATTAAAAATGGAAACAATATACATCTACAAATAGAGGAATGATTAAATAAATGATTATAGCTATGCAATATAATGCATCCTTTAAAAATCTTATTTCGGAAACTATTTCATGATTTGGAAAATGAAACAAAACAAAACACACACAAAAAAACAACCGTTGAAACTGTTTTTATTAAGATCCAAAATGTATATGGAATATGAGTGACTCTATGTGGCATAAGTAACACAGAAAAAGTAAGTATAAGCCTGCGTTCCAGACCTTTACCTAGTTTTCTGTATTGGAATGGTAGAATTTTTACACTTTTTAAAATGGAGGTCTTGGAAATACAGCCTTGAGGCCTTATTCCTAACTGTACCTTGAACATAGTTATAAACCCTGAGCGTGCCATTGATAATGTTCTTCCAAATGTTTTTATAGGAGCATGTATTATTTTATTTGTTCATTGATTTAATCAATAAGCATATAGTGATTGTTAAGTACCAAGCACTCTTCTTCGTTTTGAGGAGATAAAGTAAACAAAACAGAAAAGACACGCTCCTTGCTCTGCCCAGGGTTTAGAATCCTTTAAAATTAGGAAGAAGCATTCTTTAAAATTTCATTTCATTTGGCCCAGTAATTTTATTTCTGGGAATCTACCCTAAGGAAACAATCGAGAAAACAAAATAAAATTATCATACAGAATTAGTAGATTCTCAACAGTAGGGAGATGGTTAAAGTAATAATAGCATATGCATATAATGGAATAATATTAAGAGGAAGCCACTACCATTATGTTACTGAAGAGTGTTAAAACATGAGAAAATATTATTAATGTTTTCCATTAATATCAATGGAAAAAAAATAACTTACCAAATTACCTAGAATCTTACTTCAATAATGTAGTGAAATAGTCATAAAAAAGAGAAATTCAAATGTTAACAGGTGTTACTTTTGCATGGTGGAGTCGTGGGTGATTTGTATTTTTGTGTCTATGTTCTTCAAGAACGAGGTTTAATTTTACAATCAGGAAAACCATGTTGCTTTTATTTTTTAAGATAACTCAGAGGTTATCTGTTAAAAATTCAAGGAGCATACAAAAAGGTAATTTAACATTTCCTCCAAGTCTGCATTGCCCTGGCGGAGTTAAACAAGAGATCATTCATATGGAGGCCTCTTCCTTTCTAAAACATTCCAGGGAAAGAATGGATGACCATGCCTGTAGGGGAGCTAGATTCATTGGAGGGCCTAAGGGGATTAATTCACTCTGCTCAAGAGGCTGAGCAAGGAAAAACAGACGGAGCTTTGGAGAACCTAGAGACACAGCCTTAAGGCAGCATCCCTAACTCTACTTGAACTCTAACCCTGAGCATGCCGTTGATAACCTGCACATCAGACACAAGTGGCATTTCTTGTTGTCATTTCCCTCAGCTCTGACACCGGAGATCTTCTGATCTTACTGAGGGTGTCACAGAGAGTCAGGGTCCTGTGTGTGGTTCGCCTAGAGACAAACAGTGGAGCCTGAGATGTCAGAGTTGAAGCAGCCAAAATCTGGCTCTTTTCACAACCCACTGTGAAGACTTTGACCCTGAGTCCTACCGCTCACCTTCTAAGCGCAAAGAGAAAGAGAAGTGCTACGGAACATGTCATTCCTGTATAAGCCAAAGCAGGAGAGCTGTCTGTTGGGGCTCCATCAGCTACTGAATGCTTGGGCTCACACTGACTGTCGGGTCTCCCTTGAGCTCACAAGCACCCAGTGAAGTAAAAATATCAACTTTCCCTCTAAGTTAGGGATAATCAAGATAGCATGTGTAAAGCTGAAATGGCTTCAGGCTTCACTGCACATAAAATCAGTTATACATCATGCTGTGAGTTTTCTAAGTTTAAGGGAACTGAGAAGTTAAAGGAGCAAGTCACTGCAGAAAGACTTACAGGTGTACCTGACATCCAGCAAAACAAATATCTAAAAACCAGAGTAGCATAAGAGAGAAATTCCCCCCAAAATTCATTTCAGTACCACTTTGAGTAATTGGTTTCTCTTCTATATTTAAAATATAAATTGACTCACCAAACTTATTTTACACATTACATGTTATAAGCACAAAAGAGTTGCATAAAGGGAACTTAAAAATCAGCATTTGGATATCACTGCAAAAGAAACATAGTTTTCTCTGATTTAAAAAGAGATTTGGCTATAGAATCTGCTCAAATCAATTACAAATTTTATGCAAAAGAGTTCAATAATTTTGGGAAAAATTTTTTGAATCTTTTCTCTTAGCTTCATCTTTGGGTTTCTCATATTTATTTATCTCAGCAAGGCCATCAGAAGGACCCATTTCAAAATCACAGTGGCAGGTGTTTCAAACATACCTCCACATCCTAGATAAACATTTAACACTTGTAAACCTATAGAAATACACATTAGAGACCTAGGGCACTCACTAAAAGTCAATACAAACAGAGCTATGCTCTAATAATTAGTTTCCATCATGCCACCTTGGGACCCACTTGAAAATGCCAACATTTTCACTATTAATCAGCTTCTGGAACCCTAGCCTGTCGAATGCAGGAAAGAGCTCTCAATTGTCTTAGATTGCCTTTGCCAAGCATGTTTCTCTATGGATACAGACAAACTAAAAACATTGACCTTACATGGCAAGAGAAATATTGAAAAACTCCTGGATCCCTATATGTGGAGTTCCTTAAGAACAACATAGCTGCCTCTCATTCCTGAATGAGAACTCCTAGCAGCATAGACAGAGCTTAATTACAATTCTGCATTTTATGATTCTAATGGAATGCTCTTAACATCCAAATAATATTAGAGGGGTGAGATGGGAGCAGAAAGCCCCTGAATCTTCAGGAAAAGGTGAAAATGAGGGATTTTGCCTACATGTACTCAAAACTGGAAAACATCCAAAGGTTGAACAGCAGAAGAGCAGCGCTGCAGGGATTCATAGTACCCCAGTCAGGCGCCAGACCCTTGGCTACACCCTAGGTATCCCCTTTAGGCTGTAAAGGCAGAAGAGAGAAGGAATATATGGAGAGAAGCAAAGCAGGAGTTGAAAGGAAAAAATGTCAGGGAGATGAGTGGAGAAGGGGAAAAAAAGAGTTAAATGAAGAAAAAAGGGGGGGAGGGGATGTTTCTAGGTGGCTCAGTGGTAAAGAATCCACCTGCCAAAGCAAGAGATGCAAGTTCACTCCCTATGTGGGAAAGCTGCACTGGAGAGCAGAATGGCAACCCACTCCAGTATTCTTGCCTGGAAAATCCCATGGACAGAGGGGCCTGGCAGGCTACAGTCCATGGGGCTGCAAAGAGTTGGACACGACTGAGTGATTGTACACACATATGTACATGTAATGGAAAGGAGACAGAAAAATGGAAAGGAGTAGAAAAGCAAAGAGAGATAGAAAAGAAAAGCATCAGATAAGATTAAAATCCCCCATCAACAACCGACTCGGCTAGCTGTCAGTACAAATCCAGGGGTACAAGTGGTCAATCTCCACCTTGAACCATGCACTGTTCCACCCTGAAGCTCCATAGCAATGCTATCTTCCTTTAAAGATACTTTTCCCTTTTTCCACAAAGGTCAAGCTCACCTATCGAAGGCCACAGCCGTCATGGAGTAAATACTGGCAAAGACAGCAGCAATGGGGAAGAAGTTGTGGAATTTGCAGTAGAACAGGCCATAGTACCACTCATTGTGGACTGCGTAGGTGAAGTTCACCACTGTATTGAATGCAGCCATGGAGGCCTCTGCGAAGGCCAGGTTCACCAGGAAGTAGTTAGTAACTGTCCTCATTCTCTTGTGGGCCAAGATGATCCACATAACCACCACGTTGCCCACCACGGAGGTCACCACGATGACTGTGTAGGCAGCTGCCCAAAGGACAATTTGCCAGGCCGGCTGCACAAACTGGTTAGGCTCCGAGATGTTGGTGGAGATGTTTGGGAAGAGGTCTGAGTCCACTGGGAGGACGTTATCCATTCTTCTGCTAAGCGATTAAGCCCTCCTCTCTATACACACACAGACCCTTTTGCAGCAGGGTCCTGAGCCAGCGCCTGAGGTCAAAAAGCCCTGTTCAGCCCAGACGGGAGGGCTCGTAGGCTCTTTCTGGACAGAACCCTTCCTTACAAGAAGACTTGACGCTCAAATAAAATCTTCTAGATGTGCTGTATATCCTTGGCTTTGAATTCCTCCACTTTTAAGCTTCAGGAAGCACTTGAGTTCTGTAATCTGCAAACAGCGTTTCTCCTGCGTTGAGCTGGAACAGAGAAAGAAATTCCACGGGTCACGGTTCCAGAAAGCAGGAGACACCCCCCCCCACCTTACTGCACCTGCTGCTCCTTGCAAGTGCTGTTCTTCCTGCCTGCAGCGAGAAAGGCAAAGCCCTATGCTGCGTGAGGACTTGGGGGCGAGGTATTAGTCACAGCACGACCTGTAAAAGTCAGAGTCTATGGCCGGGATTCTGGGGCCCTGGGTCCAGCTGGAGATTTTTCCCTCTGCTTTCATGACCGCCGCCGCCGCCGCCGCCGCCGCCGCCTGCAGCTTTGCAGGCGCCTCTTGGCTCAAGTCCTGCTCAGCTTGGGAGTTAGCAGAACCTTGGCAGGCTGCGCCCGAGGTCTTTATAACAGGCTGTAGCGACGTCACCGAGAAGGGGCAGTACCTGGGCTGCGTACTCGCCAGCCCTCTTTCACAGGGCCGCAGCTGCACTATCTGTTGACAACCGGCTCACTGCACCATCACAGCCACCAAGCCTTTTGCTGCTACCTGCTGTGGGAGTCTGCAAACCGTGCGTGCTCCCAACACAATCCTGGAGGGGGCGCTAGCTAGGTCGCCTTGGAGTAACTGCGCCAGATGGGGTCCGCAGCTGCAAGCACAGATGAACCAACGGGGAAAAGAAGGATTCGGGAAGGAGCTGCAGGGATGGACACCCAACATCCAAAGAGGGCGGGAATGCTGCCGTAACTCTGTAGAGGCCCCTGCCTCTGGCGGTTGGAGTTGGCGATGTGTGGGGGTAACGTGCCGACGCTGCGCTCCCCACCTCGCTCCAGCCCGAAACACTCCCCAGATACTTAGTTCCTTTCACTAGTAGACCGAATCCCTGAGAAGCAGTGATGAGTTCTAAGCTTTGGAGAACCTCTTCCTCAGCTCCCCTGGGAGCTTGGCCCCTTGCTCCGTGAAAAGCCCCAGCTAAGCTCTCCAGATGAGGCCCCTGGGCAGACAGTGGGGACTGGGCTGAGCTCTCTGCTAACCAGTGTGTCTCCCAGACGCGCAGCTCTGGGCTCTCTGCCAGCAACCCGTCTCGCGTTCGCGGTCCGGCAACCTGCAGCCTCTGCCTCTGAGCCTCCCGGGACTCTGGGCCAGAGCCCATCCCACGGTAGCGTCGGGGATTCGTCTTCCTCTCCCCAACGCGCTGCCAAGTTTGCATAAGCACTGGAGGAGAGGTC
The DNA here is from genome assembly GCF_014754425.2 of Oryx dammah. Classification (NCBI taxonomy): domain Eukaryota; kingdom Metazoa; phylum Chordata; class Mammalia; order Artiodactyla; family Bovidae; genus Oryx; species Oryx dammah. Next base: position 9,437,307 of record NW_024070209.1, on the reverse strand, counting down.
TGCCAGTCTTCACTCCCCACTCCATACCCAGCCTTGGCGGGCTTTAAGACCTTGTCTCCTACTCCAAGACCATGTCAAATGGCCAGGCTGGAACAGGGTACAGAAAAGCTGTAGAAGAGCTCCCCAGTAGTTCAGTTCAGTTCACTCGCTCAGTCGTGTCCGACTGTTTGCGACCCCATGAACCGCAGCACGCCAGGCCTCTCTGTCCATCACCAACTCCCGGAGTTTATCCAAATTCGTGTCCATTGAGGCGGTGATGCCATCCAACAATCTCATCCTCTGTCGTCCCCTTCTCCTCCTGCCCTCAATCTTTCCCAACATCAGGGTCTTTTCAAATGAGTCAGCACTTCGCATCAGGTGGCCAAAATATTGGAGTTTCAGCTTCAATATCAGCCCTTCCAATGAACACCCAGGACTGATTTCCTTTAGGATGGACTGGTTTGATCTCCTTGCAGTCCGGGGGACTCTCAAGAGTCTTCTCCAACACCACAGTTCAAAAGCATCAATTCATCGGCGCTCAGCTTTCTTTATAGTCCAACTCTCATATCCATACATGACTCCTGGAAAAACCATAGCCTTGACTAGACAGACCTTTGTTGACAAAGTAATGTCTCTACTTTTCAATATGCTGTCTAGGTTGGTCATAACTGTACTTCCAAGGAGTAAGTGTCTTTTAATTTCATGGCTGCAATCACCATCTGCAGTGATTTTGGAGCCCAGAAAAATTAAGTCAGCCACTGTTTCCCCATCTATTTGCCATGAAATGATGGGACCGGGTGCCATGATCTTCATTTTCTGAATGTTGAGCTTTAAGCCAACTTTTTCACTCTCCTTTCACTTTCATCAAGAGGTTCTTTAGTTCTTCTTCACGTTCTGCCATAAGGGTGGTGTCATCTGCATTTCTGAGATTATTGATATTTCTCCCAGCAATCTTGATTCCAGCTTGTGCTTCATCCAGCCCAGCATTTCTCATGATGTACTCAGCATAGAAGTTAAATAAGCAGGGTGACAATGTACAGCCTTGACGTACTCCTTTTCCTATTTGGAACCAGTCTGTTGTTTCATGTCCAGTTCCTACTGTTGCTTCCTGACTTGCATACAGATTTCTCAAGAGGCAGGTCAGATGGTCTGGTATTCCCATTTCTTGAAAAATTTTCCAGTTTATTGTGATCCACACAGTCAAAGACTTTGGCATAGTCAATAAAGCAGAAATAGATGTTTTTCTGGAACTCTCTTGCTTTTTCCATGATCCAGCGGATATTGGCAATTTGATCTCTGGTTCCTCTGCCTTTTCTAAAACCAGCTTGAATATCTGGAAGTTTATGGTTCACGTATTGCTGAAGCCTGGCTTGGAGAATTTTGAGCATTACTTTACTAGCGTGTGAGATGACTATAATTGTGCGGTAGTTTGAGCATTCTTTGGCCTTACCTTTCTTTGGAATTGGAATGAAAACTGACCTTTTCCAGTCCTGTGGCCACTGCTGAGTTTTCCAAATTTGCTGGCATATTGAGTGCAGCACTTTCACAGCATCATCTTTTAGGATTTGAAATAGCTCAACTGGAATTCCATCACCTCCACTAGCCTTGTTCGTAGTGATACTTCCTAAGGCCCACTTGACTTCACATTCCAGGATGTCTGGCTCTAGGTGAGTGATCACACCTTTGTGATTATCTGGATCGTGAAGATCTTTTTTGTACAGTTCTTCTGTGTCTTCTTGCCACCTCTTCTTAATATCTTCTGCTTCTGCTAGGTCCATACCATTTCTGTCCTTTATTGTGCCCATCTTTGCATGAAATGTTCTCTTGGTATCTCTAATTTTCTTGAAGAGATCTCTAGTCTTTCCTATTCTATTGTTTTCCTCCATTTCTTTGCATTGATCACTGAGGAAGGCTTTCTTATCTCTCCTTGCTATTCTTTGGAGGAACTCTGCATTCAAATGGATATATCTTTCCTTTCAGATATATCTGATTTTTTTTTCAGGTATTTCCTTTCAGATTCCTTTGCAGATTCCTTCAGAATTCCTGAAAAATTCCTATTGCAGATATTTCCTTTCAGGTATTTCTCTCTTTCCAGCAAGCAAAATATCTCCAGGAAGGGCTTTAATGTTCAGAAATGTATTATATGAATTTATACTGGGCTAAAATCAGATGATTTTGGGGAATCTGCTAATTAACTCTGATTTTGTTGAATTCTCGCATTTCAGTGTTTACCATTATTCAGGGAGTAACTTTGCTAAAGTGTATCAATAAGATCCTATATATGTTTTTATTCTCCAAGAGTTGATATTTTTTTCTTTTCTGCTCAACTTCCTCATTGACATACAATACAGACCCATCAGGCTCAAAGAAAATTCTGTTTACAACCTAGAATACATTCTTTCTTATTAGTCCAGGCCCTTTAATACTATATAGACAGACCTGCAAACCACAATATCCATAATATACAAATATAGGATTTTCACTATTGTCTTAATCTTATTTTTCTCACTCAAAACATTGCTTGGGTGCTTCAGAGTTAAAATTATATGAAAATTTACTTTGCTTCTAGTTTTTGCTACTGAAGACAAGGCTACAATACACATTTTTATGTCTTTGCAGTTCAATACTTTATTTCAATGGGATAAACTCCAAGTAGAATTGTTGGGTAATGGATTGTATTTATATTTATATACACATATGCATATGTGTTGTGTGTTTCTATTTTATGTTGCCAGATTGCATTCTAAAAGGGTATAATACTGTTAATATCACTAATGACTAAATCACTGTTTTCCCACATCACCTACAGTAATATATATTAAGGGTTTTGTCAGTCTAAAATATGCAAAGTATGATAACTTTGTTAATACATAGTGTCTACTTTTCTGACTACTAGAGAATTTGGACTTTAATATTTTTTGGCTGTGTGGATTTTCCCTTCTCTAAACTGTCTATTCATATTCCTTTGTTCCTTTCTGTGTTGGATTGCTTTCTGGTCATTTTTTTTCTCAGTGCTCTTTGTATGTTATTTGTATGAACACTTTTTATGTCATGAATATGTCAAATATTCTTTCTGGTGACATTTAGGTCTTTAATTCACCTGGAGTTTCTTATTTTATATTATGTAAAATACTTTTTTCATATTGCATGCTCGTTTCCACAGCTCCATTTTCCTGGTGAATTAAATAATTATCCTTGTCACAGAATACATTTTTGAATATATGTGATTTAATATTTATATTCTCCAGTCTTTCCCACTGATCTATTTATGTATTCCTAGAGCAACATTATACATATACTTCATATACATATAATTTACTTTTCCTAGGCCCCTTGCAATTAGGCAGAGCCTTATGACTAATTCAGGCTTCCCTGGTGGCTCAGCGGGTAAGGAATCCACCTGCAATGTGCGACCTGGGGTCGATCCCTGGGTGGGGAAGATCCCCTGGAGAAGCGAATGGCAACCCACTCCAGTATTCTGGTCTGCAGAATTCCATGGACTGTATAGTCCATGGGGTCACGAAGAGTCAGACATGACTGAGCAACTTTCACTTTATCACTTTATTTTATGACTAATTCAGCCAATAGATTGTTAGTGGAAATGATATGTGTCACTTTCAGGCTGAAACAGAAGTGTGTGAGGGCTAAGGGACAGTAAAAGAAAAAGAGAGTAAGAGAGAGAGGCTTCTTCATAGGAGGTCACCTGCTAAGTCCCAAATGAGCAGCTACACGAGCGCAAGTCCTGATCACCTGGAGTTCCTGAGCTACTGCGTAACACAGGCTCCTGCCAAAGCATTCTGGACATGGAGCATAAACAAGAAGTGAATTCTTGTGTTCATACACCGTGCACTCGTGCTCAGCTGCGTCTGATTCTATGGAACCCCGTGGACTGTAGCCTGCCAGGCTCCCCTGTCCATGGGATTCTCTAGGCAAGAATATTGGAGGTGGTAGCCATTCCCTTCTCCAGGGGATTCTCCTGACCCGAGGATCGAGCCCGCGCCTCCTGCGTTGACAGGTGGATTCTTTAACTCTGTCCTACCTGAGAATCCATCAGGGTTCGCAAGTCCATTCTCTACATCTGTGTCTCTATTCCTGTCCTGAAACTAAGTTCCTCAGTACCATTTTTCTAGATTCCATATATATGTGCATTAATACACGATATTTGTTTTTCTCTTTCGGACTTACTTCACTGTGTATGGCAGACTCTAGGTTCATCCATATCACTACAAATGGCCCAATTTTGTTCCCTTTTATGGCTAATATTCCACTGTATATATGTACCAGCACAACTAACACAACATTGTAAAGCAATTATACTCCAATAAAAAAATAGTTACCAGTAAACCCCACCAGGGTTTGGGATTAATTTGTTACTCATTCTGATATAGTAGCTTAACCTGACTAATACAGAAATAAAATAAGGCAAGTTCACATAAGTGCTTACTTCATGCTTTTCTTATCTATCTGGGGGCATCATATTTAAATGTTAGTATTTTTAATCCAATTTGAAAGATTCCAAACAAAATAAACTACATTGGTAGCCTAACTGGAACTGCCTTGAATTTACTTAACTTTGACAAAACTGACATTTTTTATTCTAAATTTTTTCCTTGAAGAACATGAGATGCCTTTCTACTTCTTCTAGTCTTGCTTTATTCCTATCAAAAAGGTTTCATAATTTTGGTTAAAATAGATCCAGTCTTTTGATTAAGTGTATTTCCATGTGCTTTTTTCCCATGTAAGTATTGTCCTTTTTTAACCCTAGATTAAAGAAAAGCTATTGACTTCTGCATATATGTACTTGTTTGTATGTCTGTGTATATATCCTAGGCATATTTCTAAATTTCTCATTCATTCTAGTGTTTTTCACTTAAATTTCTTTAGTTTTCAATCACATCGTTAACTTTTTCTTGTCTTATTGAATTTCCTTTGCTTCCAAGACAAAGTTGAATTCAAAATAGTGATAACAGGTATTTTCATACAGTTTCTGAAGATAATTAGGATGTCTTTGATATTTTAACATTTAAGATATTTCTTGTTAAATTGGCTAAATAGTCTTTTATGTTTAAATAGCTTCATTCTACTTTACTTTGCCTTGAAATTTGCATTGGAATGTCTTGTAATTTCTTTTTTTTAATGCTCTTTTCAGGATTTGTTGAAATGAATATGTAATTTTTTTTTTCCCACTAACTTGGTGCAGTGGATTAACTGGATAGATTTCCAAATACTGACCTACCCTAACCTTTCTGACATGAATTCTGCTTCAGTTCAGTTCAGATCAGTCGCTCAGTCATGTCTGACTCTTTGCGACCACATGGACTGCAGCACACCAGGCTTCCCTGTCTATCACCAACTCCCAGAGCTTGCTCAAACTCATGTCCATTGAGTCGGTGATGCCATCCAACCATCTCATCCTCTGTCGTCCCCTTACCCTCCCTTCAATCTTTCCCAGCATCAGGGTCTTTCCCAATGAATTATTTCTTCACATCAGGTGGCCAAAGTATTGGAGCTTCAGCTTCAGCATTAGTCTTTCCAATGAATATTCAGGGTTGATTTCCTTTAGGATTGGCTGGTTTAGTCTCCTTGTAGTCCAAGGGACTCTCAAGAGTCTTCTCCAACATCACAGTTCAAAAGCATCAATTCTTCAGTGCTCAGCTTTCTTTATGGTCCAGCTCTCACATCCATACATGACTACTGGAAAAACCACAGCTTTTGCTAGACGGACCTTTGTCATCAAAGTAATGTCTCTTTTTTTTAAAATATGTTGTCTAGGTATTTTCTTCCAAGGAGCCAGCGTCTTTTAATTTCATGGCTGCAATCACCATCTACAGTGCTTTTGGAGCCCCAAAAATAAAGTATCTTACTGTTTCCATTGTATCTCCATCTATTTGCCATGGAGTGATGGGACCAGATGCCATGATCTTAGTTTTTGAATGCTGAATTTTAAGCCAACTTTTTCACTCTCCTTTTTCACCTTCATCAAGAGGTTCTTTAGTTCCTCTCCACTTTCTGCCATAAGGGTGGTGTCATCTGCATATCTGAAGTTATTGATATTTCTCCCAGCAATCTTGATTCCAGCATGTGCTTCATCCAGCCCATCATGATGTACTCTGCATATAAGTTAAATAAGCAGGGTGACAATATACAGCCTTGATGTATTCCTTTTCCTGTTTAGAACCTGTCTGTTGTTCAATGTCCAGTTCTAACAGTTGCTTCTTGACTTGGATACAGATTGCTCAGGAGGCTGGTAAGGTGGTCTGGTATTACACAGTCAAAGGCTTTGGTGTAGTCAATAAAGCAGAAGTAGATGTTTTTCTGTAATTCTCTTGCTTTTTCTATGATTCAGTGGATGTTGGCAATTTGATCTCTGGCTCCTTTGCCTTTTCTAAATCCGGCTTGAACATCTGGAAGTTCACGGTTCAGTACTGTTGAAGACTGGCTTGAAGAAATTTGAGCATTACTTTGCTAGCGTGTGAGATGACTATAATTGTGTGGTAGTTTGAACATTCTTTGGCATTGCCCTTCTTTGGGATTGGAATGAAAACTGACCTTTTCCAGTCCTGTGGCCACTGCTGAGTTTTCCAAACTCAGCTTGGAAATTCTGCTTTGCCAGGGCTATATCGTTCCTTTTGTTCAGTTCAGTTCAGTTCAGTTCAGTCACTCAGTCGTGTCTGACTCTTTGCGACCCCATGAATCGCAGCACGCCAGGCCTCCCTGTCCATCACCATCTCCCGGAGTTCACTCAGACTCAGGTCCATCGAGTCCGTGATGCTATCCAGCCATCTCATCCTCGGTCGTCCCCTTCTCCTCCTGTCCCCAATCCCTCCCACCATCAGAGTCTTTTCCAATGAGTCAACTCTTCTCATGAGGTGGCCAAAGTACTGGAGTTTCAGCTTTAGCATCATTCCTCCCAAAGAAATCCCAGGGTTGATCTCCTTCAGAATGGACTGGTTGGATCTCCTTGCAGTCCAAGGGACTCTCAAGAGTCTTCTCCAACACCACAGTTCAAAAGCATCAATTCTTCGGCACTCAGCCTTCTTCACAGTCCAACTCTCACATCCATACATGACCACAGGAAAAACCATAGCCTTGACTAGACGGACCTTAGGTGGCAAAGTAATGTCTCTGCTTTTGAATATACTATCTAGGTTGGTCATTAAGTAGTCAGAATAGGGAAAAGGAGGACCAGAGTGAGGACCTCAGGTAAAACAAACAACACTCCTGCCTGGCCCAACTTACATGGGACAGGCCCAGGGGGAGAAAAAAAACATATAGAAAGAGGAGCCAAATCTTGCTCTCTCTCTCTGTCTCCCAGGTGCTGGGGTGCTCTTCTGTTCACGGCTTTGGATAGACTTGCCCTCACACCTTGAAGACGGATTTTCCTGCTATCTTCTAAATAAAATAGAGCTGTAACACTGAGCTGTAACACTGATTTGTCTAAGAGCTATAACACGGTCTGTCCAAGACCCGAGAGCTGTGACACACCGAGGGGGCTTTAATGTCTGTCACTCCAAATCTTTGTTGTGATGAGACAAAGAACCAAGGAGCATACACTCGCGTGACACTTTGATATACTGCTGCAATCAACTTGCTGGTGTTTTATTTAACATTTTTACATCTATTTGCTAAGTGAGACTGATATATAGCTTTCCCCTCTCTTTTCCTTTTTTTTTTTTATCATGATATCAGTTTTGGTATCAGTGTTATACATTACAAAATGAAACATGAAGCAGCTTATCTTTAACTGTGGCCAGAAATATTAGTCATCATACCTGAAACAGAAGCGCTGACAGCACCCAGAAGCTGCCTGAAAATGTAACTTCTTGGACCAATACAGAACTAAAAATCTAGGCAGACATTTTAATAAGACTGTAGTCGATTCATATGTACATTAGAGTTTGGAGAACTTAAAATAGGCCTAAGGGTTATCCAAATTTCTCAGATGATAAGAATATCTTGAATTACTTGTGAAATGTACATATTATAATTTTCCCCCTGAAAATTCTAATTGGTAGGTCTGGCTTTGGGCTCAGTGATCTGTATTTTTATCAAGTATTTTGTGTCAGTCTTCTATTTAAGCAAGTTTTGGAACTAAATGAGTCTGTTATTTAAAATCCAGTATGAAACTAAACGAGTCCTTTCTTCATAGTAAGAAAGTTTTCTTCTAATGTTTTCGGAGACTATTACATCTTCTCCATTACTTCTTTTTTTCTCCTTTGGGACTCTTATTTTTGGGTGCTATGTCTCCTGTATTCATTCCACAAATGTTTTAAAAACAATGCTTCACCTCTTGGCGGTAACTAGTATTAAAAAAAATGAAATAACAAAATAGAAAATGTCAGAATGCATAACACATAGGATAAGGAAGGGTAAGTATTGTTTCATGAATTTTTATTTCCATTACAGCCCTGTGTGGATTGCAGATTTGGTTTTGTTTTGGTTTGTTTTTTTAAGTTTGAAAGGAATTCTGAAAGTTTCTTTAAATTTTTCTCATGGTTTCCATCTTTTTTATTTATCTGCTTTGTGTTTAGATGTATTTCTTATACTTGATTTTCTTTCCCTTGTGTCTTTTAATACAGATGCAGAATATCTTAGCCAAAATGTTTTTGCTTAATTTCTTGAATCTCCTGATGGATACTTACTGTTATTATAATGTTTTATTCAAGTGTTTATGTAACTTCTTCAGCAGCTGTCTTACCTGAGCTTATTTTCTGATTGTCTAGCTTCAATTTTTTTTTTTTGGCTACTAGATTCCCTTGCATAGATTGCTGTTTTGTTTCTCGTGTTACCAGGGCTCAGGTTGAAGCATTTAAACAGTGGACATTTACTGGGTACCCAGGTCATCAAAGAAGCTGTGGGATGATGGTTAGGGTTAGCCCCTGCCTCCCTTCACAACTGAGCTATCAAAATTCTGCTGTGATACCACCAGGGAGCCTCCCTGTCTTCCATTCTCCCAGCCCATGGCTTCCATTTCTTGCCTCAGGGCAGGAAGATCTATCTTATTCTTTCTATTTCCTCTAGACCTTTTGAGCATCAGGGAGACTCCCTGGCACACCAACCTAGGGCAGATACTGCCCCTATTTTCAGATCTGAGTACTCAGATTCCTGTTTCAGTTCTTCCTCCAAGTTTTCATGCTGATCTCCCAACAAAGTCTAGTCTGCTAGAGGAAGCTCTGCCCAGTTCTATTTCTATCTTAGTTCAACCCCCAACAGAGCCCCAGGATTTACTTTATTCCAAAGAATAGCAAGGAGAGATAAGAAAGCTGTCCTAAGTAAACAATGCAAATAAATGGAGGAAAACAAAGGAATGGGAAAGACTAGGGATCTCCTCAAGAAAATTAGAGTTATCAAGGGATTATTTCATGCAAAGATGGGCACAATAAAGGACAGAAACAGTAAGGACCTTACAGAAGCAGAAGAGGTTAAGAAGAGGAGGCAAGAATACACAGAACTATATAAAAAAGATCATAATGACCCAGATAACCACAAAGGTGGGATCACTCACATAGAGACAAACATCTTGGAGTGAGAAGTCAAATGGGTCTTAGGAAGCATCATGATGAACAAAGCTGGTGGAGGTGATGGAATTCCAGTTGAGCTATTTCAAATCCTAAAATATAATGCTGTGAAAGTGCTGCACTCAATATGCCAGCAAATTTGGAAAACTCAGCAGTGGCCACAGGACTGGAAAAGGTCAGGTTTCATTCCAATCCCAAAGAAAAGCAATGCCAAAGAATGTTCAAACTACTGCACAATTGCACTCATTTCACAAGCTAGCAAAATAATGCTCAAAATTCTCCCAAGTTAGGCTTCAACAGTACGTGAACTGAGACTACCAGATGTTGAAGCTGGATTTAGAAAAGGCAGAGGAGCCAGAGATCTAACTGCCAACATCCTCTGGATCATCAAAAAAGCAAGAGAGTTCCAGAAAAACATCTACTTCTGCTTCATTGACTACACTAAAGCCTTTGACTGTGTGGATCACACAAACTGTGGAAAATTCTTCAAGAGATGGGAATACCAGACCATTTTACATGCCTCCTGCAAAACTTGTATGCAGGCCAAGAAGCAACAGTTAGAACTGGACATCAAACAATGGACTGGTTCCAAATTGGGAAAGGAGTACATCAAGGCTGTATACTGTCACCTTGCTTATTTAATGCATATGCAGAGTTCATCATGTGAAATGGTGGACTGGATAAAGCACAAGTTGGAATCAAGATTGTTGGGAGAAATATCAATAACCTCAGATATGCAGATGACAACACCCTTATGGCAGAAAGTGAAGAGGAACTAAAAAGCCTCTTGATGAAGGTAAAAGAGGAGAGTGAAAAAGCTGGCTTAAAATTCAACATTCATAAAACTGAGATCATGGCATGTGGTCTCATCAGTTCAGTTCAGTTCAGTCACTCAGTCGTGTCCGACTCTTTGCGACCCCATGAATTGCAGCACGCCAGGACTACCTGTCCACCAACTCCTGGAGTTTACCCAAACTCAGGTCTATCAAGTCGGTGATGCCATCCAGCCATCTCATCCTCGGTCGTCCCCTTCTCCTCCTGCCCCCAATTCCTCCCAGCATCAGAGTCTTCTCCAATGAGTCAACTCTTCGCATGAGGTGGCCAAAGTGTTGGAGTTTCAGCTTTAGCACCCAGGACTGATCTCCTTTAGAATGGACTGGTTGGATCTCCTTGCAGTCCAAGGGACTCTCAAGAGTCTTCTCCAACACCACAGTTCAAAAGCATCAATTCTTTGGCTCTCAGCCTTCTTCACAGTCCAACTCTCACATCCATACATGACCACTGGAAAAACCATAGCCTTGACTAGACGGACCTTTGTTGGCAACGTAATGGCTCTGCTTTTGAATATGCTATCTTGGTTGGTCATAACTTTCCTTCCAAGGAGTAAGCGTCTTTTAATTTCATGGCTGCAGTCACCATCTGCAGTGATTTTGGAGCCCCAAAAAATAAAGTCTGACACTGTTTCCACTGTTTCTTCATCTATTTCCCATGAAGTGATGGGACCAGATGCTATGATCTTCGTTTTCTGAATGTTGAGCGTTAAGCCAACTTTTTCACTCTCCTCTTTTACTTTCATCAAGAGGCTTTTTAGTTCCTCTTCACTTTCTGCCATAAGGGTGGTGTCATCTGCTTATCTGAGATTATTGATATTTCTCCTGGCAATCTTGATTCCAGCTTGTGTTTCTTCCAGCCCAGCGTTTCTCATGATGTACTCTGCATATAAGTTAAATAAGCAGGGTGACAATATACAGCCTTGACATACTCCTTTTCCTATTTGAAACCAGTCTGTTGTTCCATGTCCAGTTCTAACTGCTGCTTCCTGACCTGCATACAAATTTCTCACGAGGCAGGTCAGGTGGTGTGGTATTCCCATCTCTTTCAGAATTTCCCACAGTATCTTGTGATCCACACAGTCAAGGCTTTGGCATAGTCAATAGAGCAGAAATAGATGTTTTTCGGGAACTCTCTTGCTTTTTTGATGATCCAGCAGATGTTGGCAATTTGATCTCTGGTTCCTCCGCCTTTTCTAAAACCAGCTTGAACATCAGGAAGTTCACTGTTCATGTATTGCTGAAGCCTGGCTTGGAGAATTTTGAGCATTACTTTACTAGTGTGTGAGATGAGTGCAATTGTGTGGTAGTTTGAGCATTCTTTGGCATTGCCTTTCTTTGGGATTGGAATGAAAACTGACCTTTTCCAGTCCTGTGACCACTGTGGAGTTTTCCAAATCTGCTGGCACATTGAGTGCAGCACTTTCACAGCATCATCTTTCAGGATTTGAAAGAGCTCAACTGGAATTCCATCACCTCCACTAGCTTTATCATAGTGATGCTTTCTAAGGCCCACTTGACTTCACATTCCAGGATGTCTGGCTCTAGGTGAGTGATCACACCATCGTAATTATCTTGGTAGTGAAGATCTTTTTTGTCCAGTTCTTCTGTGTATTCTTGCCACCTCTTCTTAATATCTTCTGCTTCTGTTAGGTCCATACCATTTCTGTCCTTTATCGAGCCCATCTTTGCATGAAATATTCCCTTGGTATCTCCAATTTTCTTGAAGAGATCTCTGGTCTTTCCCATTCTGTTGTTTTCTCTATTTCTTTGCATTGATCGCTGAAGAAGGCTTTCTTATCTCTCCTTGCTATTCTTTGGAACTCTGCATTCAGATGTTTATATCTTTCTTTTTCTCCTTCATTTCATGGCAAACGGATGGGGGGAAAATGGAAGTAATGAGATACTTTTTGCGGGGGGGCTCCAATATCACTGCAGACGGTGACTGCAACCGTGAAATTAAAAGACACTTGCTCCTTGGAAGAAAAGCTATGACCAGCCTAGGCAGCATATTAAAAAGCAGAGACATTACTTTGCCGGCAAAGGTCTGTCTAGTCAAAGCTATGGTTCTTCCAGTAGTCATGTATGGGTTTAAGAGTTGGACCGTGAGGAAGGCTGAGCACTGAAGACTTGAGGGTTGTGATGAAGGAGAAGACTCTTAAGAGTCCCTTGGACTGCTAGAAGATCCAACCAGTCAATCCTAAGGGAAATCAACCCTAAATATTCGTTGGAAGGACTAATGCTGAAGTTGATGCTCCAATACTTTGACCACCTGATGTCAAGAGCCAACTCATTAGAAAAGACCCTGATGCTGTGAAAAATTGAAGGCAGGAGGAGAAGGGGATGACAGAGGATGAGATGGTTGGATGGCATTGCCAAGTCAGTGGATATGAGTTTGAACAAGCTCTGGGAGATGGTGAAGGACAGGGAAGCCTGGCATGCTGCAGTCCATGGGGTCACACAGAGTCAGACATGACTGAGTGACTGAACAACAACATCTGCCCCTAAGGCCTGAAGCCACTTAGATAATGAGAGAGGACGCTGGAATTGGCTGAGAAAGGGAGGGCACTTGCCTTCAGGCCCCCATAACACTGATCCCCTGAAACCACCAGGATGGAAGCCCCTCCTCCCCTGCTTCAAGTGTTGATTAGTTACGGTTAGTCCTTGGCTCCCTTCTTCAGCCATCCTTTCACAAGACAAACTGGTGTGCATTATACTTCTTTCAAATTAGCTTGTTAGCTCTCGGAAGACAGGAAAAATATTGTTTACCTATGGATTTGTTAGTACTCCCTTCCATACAGTGTTCTGGCCACCGTGGATGATCTATTGCTGTTGTTCAGCCACTAAGTCAAGCCTGACTCTTTGTGACCCCATGGACTGCAGCATGCCAGGCTTCCCTGTCCTTCATTTTATATATATATAAATATAAATATATAAATATATTTAATTGGATTGAACTACACAAAAATGGTTGAATTTAGAAATGCAGGGAGGCAACAACAGATCAGAAATCATTAAACTGTAAATCTTCTCACCACAAAATAACAATAAACAATAACAGGAGGCAGGGAGAAGAAGAGGAGGCTCCCTGGCATTTAACCAGTAATTACTATGTTCCAGGCAATGTCCTATGCGCTGCACATATAGTCACTTTATTTGATCTTGTGTCAGCGCTTCTTATATAACAACACTAGTACTATGATTATAACTGTTTGTGGATGTTATTCCTCTCCTACTTCTCCAGGCATGAAAAACATTTTTCTCAATGCAACTGTTTTCCACACAGACAGTTGATCCTCATGGTGTTCTGAGTTATGAGATGCCTCTGAATTGAATTGAAGGTGGTGGGAGTGGGCAATGTGGTCTGCTCAGCCATAGCAGGAACAGACTCTGTGGTCTGCAAAGCCTTTGTTTCTTAAAGGGAGGCAGACACAGTTCTGAACTTAAACCTCATGAGGCGTTATGAACTCCTTTTCTCTCTCTCTTTCTCTCTCTCATGCACATAGGCATGCACACACACTCTGCTAACCACATTAAAATGAGCCCACACTAACCAGTTCACAGATAAAAGGCCTACACAGGAGATCCCAGTCATACCAAGACCATCCTGGACCAGATCACAGCCAGTCAATTTCCAGACATAGAAAACAAAGTTAGGATTACCAAAGGGGAAAGGGAAAAGGAGAAGGATAAATTAGGAACTTGTGATTAACAAATACTGCTATATATAAAATCAGTTCAGTTCAGTTCAGTTCAGTCGCTCAGTCATGTCCGACTCTTTGCGACCCCATGAATCGCAGCATGCCAGGCCTCCCTGTCCATCAACATCTCCCAGAGTTCACTCAGACTCACGTCCATCAAGTCAGTGATGCCATCCAGCCATCTCATCCTCTGTCATCCCTTTCTCCTCCTGCCCCCAATCCCTCCTAGCATCAGAGTCTTTTCTAATGAGTCAACTTTTCTAATGAGTCAACTCTTCGCATGAGGTGGCCAAAGTACTGAAGTTTCAGCTTCAGCATCATTCCCTCCAAAGAAATCCCAGGGCTGATCTCCTTCAGAATGGACTGGTTGGATCTCCTTGCAGTCCAAGGGACACTCAAGAGTCTTCTCCAACACCACAGTTCAAAAGCATCAATTCTTTGGCGCTCAGCCTTCTTCACAGTCCAACTCTCACATCCATACATGACCACAGGAAAAACCATAGCCTTGACTAGACGGACCTTAGTCGGCAAAGCAATGTCTCTGCTTTTCAACATGCTGTCTAAGTTGGTCATAACTTTCCTTCCAAGGAGTAAGCATCTTTTAATTTCATGGCTGCAATCACCATCTGCAGTGATTTTGGAGCCCCCAAAAATAAAGTCTGACACTGTTTCCCCATCTATTTCCCATGAAGTGATGGGACCAGATGCCATGATCTTCGTTTTCTGAATGTTGAGCTTTAAGCCAACTTTTTCACTCTCTTCTTTCACTTTCATCAAGAGGCTTTTAGTTCCTCTTCACTTTCTGCCATAAGGGTGGTATCATTTGCATATCTGAGATTGTTGATATATCTATCTCCCGGCAATCTTGATTCCAGCTTGTGCTTCTTCCAGCCCAGTGTTTCTCATGATATATAAAATAGATAAGCAGTAAGGCATTATTGTGTAGCATAGGGAACTATATTCAATATATTATAATAATGTATATGGAAAAAATGGAAAAGGAATGTGAAATCTGTGAAAAAGAAAAAAAAAAAGTGTGTGTAACTGAATCACTTCACTGTACACCAGAAACTAACACAGCATTATAAAGCTTCTATACTTCAATAAAAATGTAAATAAAATTATAAAGTTGATAAAGCTGAGTTTATGTGGGAAATAATGTATTATTTTTTCTTTTTACACTTCATCTGAACTTTTTTGATATTTCCATAAAAAGCACATGCTAATTTTATGACCATAAAAAAATATAAGTATGTGAACAAAATAAAACTCATAGGTGGATACAGTCATGGGTTTATGCTATACCCTACTATATATCTGGATCTTATAAACTGGTTCAGGCTAACCTCCACTTTCACATATATTAGCCCTAAAAACAATTGAAAGGCAAATATCAAGAGTCAAAAGTTGGATGCGAGTGTCATGAAGGCAGTCTTTTTCACAATCTCTATTTACCATCCTTATAATTTATAGGAAGAGCCCTCTCCCTTGGGTCCAGGAGACCAGATACACATTGAGTGTCTAGCTGGGCAAGAGGCAGATGCAGACAGTCCCAGGCCAGGTAACGGTTGGCCATCTTCAACCATTAATTCCTTGTTTAGTTGTAAAAAGATAAAACCAAGGGATAGAAAGAAATCTAATGTTCCTGTTCCTACAGAAAGACAGAGCACATCCTAAATTGCTTCTCCCCTGCCAGCATACAGGAGTTCTTATGATAGGCTGCTTAGAACTTCTCCCTACAACTCTTTGAGCTTTCCAAAGCTAGGGCAAGTGGAGCTCAAGAATGTGCTTCAGAGCCTGATGCCCGCAACTCCAAATTCCAAAATCCCTTTGGACCTACTAGAGATAGGTTGAGCAACTGTACCAGATTGCTGGGACTGAGGAATTTTCCAGAAAGTGGGATTTTCAGTGCTCAGATGAGGAATGGCTCCAACAAACCAGGATATGTTGGTCACTCTTGCTGGAAGTCACACTTGCTGGAAGTCATTATGAGAGCAGAAGAGGAGGGGATTGATAGGCATCTCTGCTAGGCAGGCAAGGGCTGACTTGGGAACATCTTTCGTCCCTTGGCCTTTTCCACAGAGACAGTGACTAGAAGACAGGAACTTCACTGTAAGACTGTGAGATCATATCCCCTTGGATGAGTTGTGGAGAAGTCAGCATATGTGAAAGGCAGCTTTTAAATATTATGTGTAAATCCAAAAGCACAAAGGGACTGGTAGGTAAAGCAGTACCTGAGGAATGTAGATGTGGAGATGGAGAAGCTTCTGTCAGAGACAGCTGGTTCCTTAGCTCCAGCTATGGTTACCAGACAGAGTTAGGGTTCAATGTGGTCAGATATTCCCATTTTTCAGGGAAAACCAGAAACCCAGATTTTTATGTGAAATCACAGTGTTTCAGTGTGATCAGTTAATTCCAGAAACATGGAAACACTGTTGTCTTTCAAAACTCGTGTCTGTGTACGATGCATGTTCTCTGCAAAAGTAAGAACGCTTGTCTTTGTGACTCTAATCAGGCATTCACCATGTGGTACAAAAGATGTTTGGGAGGAATCAGAGAACTTTTATAGGATTCACCATTTGGCCTCAACAGCTCTGTAATTCTGGATTGCTCCCCCTTTTTCTTTCTCCAGATTTACAGGTGACCCCATCCTCTGCCCAGGTGCCAGACACAGGCACTGGGGCAGCTCTCCCTGATTTGTTTCTTGGCTGTCTGTTACCTCCCCATTCTCCCAACAAGCTTTGAATGTTGAAATGGTCATTCTTCTGTAAGGTGGCACATGGCTTTATAGCAATTATTAAAGCCCAAACTTATGACTTAGTTATCAGTATCTTGTATTTTAGGAATTTCTTCTGCAATGTCAAATTCCCTAGGTTCCTCTTTGGCTTTTAAAACCAATACCCATGCAGACACTCTGGAAAGGCAATCTGGCCTGAACTCACTAATTAGAAGAGTAAATACCTACAGCTGTTGGTGTCTGGAGGCAGGATTCAGTTCAGTTCAGTTAGTTGCTCAGTCGTATCCGACTCTTTGCGACCCCAGGCCTCCCTGTCCAACACCATCTCCCAGAGTTCAGTCAAACACACGTCCATCAAATCAGTGATGCCATCCAGCCATCTCATCCTCGGTCGTCCCCTTCTCCTCCTACCCCCAATCCTTCCCAGCATCAGAGTCTTTTCCAGTGAGTCAACTCTTCACATGAGGTGGCCAAAGTACTGGAGTTTCAGCTTTAGCATCAGTCCTTCCAAAGAACACCCAGGACTGATCTCCTTTAGAATGGACTGGTTGGATCTCCTTGCAGTCCAAGGGACTCTCAAGAGTCTTCTCCAACACCACAGTTCAAAACCATCAATTCTTCGGCGCTCAGCTTTCTTCACAGTCCAACTCTTGCATCCATACATGACTACTGGAAAAACCATAGCCTTGACTAGATGGACCTTTGTTGGCAAACTAATGTCTCTGCTTTTCAATATGCTATCTAATATAACACCCTTAATTAGCTTTCAGAGATTAATTTTCTTTTGCAGATTAAGATTACCCTTGTAAATTAACAAATGTAAGTCATCTGAGATTCTAGTGAAGGGAAAAATCAACCCACACTGAACTACCAAGCTTTGGCACTCCTGAAATCCCCAAATAGTGGGAGAAACTGGGTTCTACAGAGAGGGCTGCTCAAAGTGTCATCTGAAGACCACTTATATAAAAAACTCCCGACTGTGCTCTAAAATACAGATTTCAGGATCCAATTAGCTTCCATAGTGGGGAGGCCCACAGGTCTGAACTTTAACAAGCTTTCTGGGTGATTCTTACACAGAAAGTTATAACACCCATGCCCACAGGGTCTTCATTCCTGCTTTCTAAGCAGCCACCAAAGTCTCAAATTTCGGGCTGGCAAAGTGGGAAGGTGGTTAGCCTTATCTCACCTTTTGATTAGATAAAAGAGCCTAAAGAATATGAAAGAAGAATACAAGGGAGGAGGAACCACTCATATGTGTCATGTTCTGTACATGGGTTAGAAAATAATTTCCAGACATGAGGCAGAATGAGAGGAAAATAAAGCTTGTTAGAGTGGGAGATGCTGTTAGAACAGTGGGCTGGCTCAAAGGAGAGCTGACATCTTTTGTGAGCTGTTGTTGCTCATTCACTCAGTCATGTCTGACTCTTTGAGACTCCATGGACTGTGACACGCCAGGCTTCCCTGTCCTTCAGCATCTCCTGGAGCTTGCTCAAACCCATGTCCATTGAGTCGGTGATGCCATCCAACCATCTCATCCTCTGTCACCCCCTTCTCCTCCTGCCTTCAATCTTTCCCAGCA
Organism: Oryx dammah; assembly: GCF_014754425.2. NCBI lineage: Eukaryota > Metazoa > Chordata > Mammalia > Artiodactyla > Bovidae > Oryx > Oryx dammah. The sequence continues at coordinate 9,418,963 of NW_024070209.1, read as the reverse complement.
TCAGGGTCTATTCCAATAAGTCAGCTGTTTACATAAGGTGGCCAAAGTACTGGAGCTTCAGCTTCAGCAACAGTCCTTCCAATGAATATTCAGGATTGATTTCCTTTAGGATTAACTGGTTTGGTCTCCTTGAAGTTCAAGGGACTCTCAAGAGTCTTCTCCAACATCACAGTTCAAAACCGTCATTTCTTCAGCACTCACCTTTTTTATAGTCCAACACTCACATCCATACATGACTACTGGAAAAACCATAGCTTTAACTAGATGGAACTTTGTTGGCAAAGTAATGTCTGTACTTTTTAACACGCTGTCTAGGTTTGTCACAGCTTTTCTTCCAAGGAGCAAGAGTCTTTTAATTTCATGGCTGTAGCACCATCTACAGTGATTCTGGAGCCCAAGAAAATAGTCTGTCACTGTTTCCCCATCTATTTGCCATGAAGTGATGAGACCAGATGCCATCACCTTTATGATCTTTTTTTGAATGTTGAGTTTTAAGCCAGCTTTTTCACTCTCCTCTTTCACTTTCATCAAGAGGCTCTTTAGTTCTTCGCTTTCTGCCATAAAGGTGCTGTCATCTGCATATCTGAGGTTATTGGTATTTCTCCCAGCAATCTTGATTCCACATTGTGCTTCATCCAGCCCAGCGTTTCTCATGATGTACTCTGCATGATGTAATAAGTTAAATTAGCAGGATGACAATATACAGCCTTGCCTTGATGTATTCCTTTCCCAATTGGAAAAAAAAAGTGAAGTCGCTCAGTTGTGTCCGACTCTTTGCAACCCCATGAACTGCAGCCTACCAGGCTCCTCCACCCATGGGATTTTCTGGGCAAGAATAGTGGAGTGGGTTGCCATTTCCTTCTCCAGGGGACCTTCCCTACCAAGGGATCGAACCTTGGTCTCCCACACCGCAGGCAGACTCTTGGGATCAGGTTGTTAGTCCATGTCCTTTTCTAACTGTTGCTTCTTTACCTACATACAGGATTTGTGGGCTAATAACCAATTTTTATTAGCTCAAGAGAGAAAATTCCTACTGGAAGGGTGGCATTAGGTGACTGATTAGAATGCTAGAGGGTGGGTATTTTACCTAAGACGGGGCTAGGGGACTAACTGGCCAGTTTAAATCTGGAGGCTCATGCCAACAGTTGCTATGGGGCTCAGTCAGTTCCAGAGATTTTTGTCCTGTGATGTAGGTACAGGGTTCCACACCTGTGACCTCAGTTCAAGATTCCACACCTGTGACCTCAGTACAAGGTTCCACATCTGTGACCTTGGTATAGGGCTCCAAAATATGAAGATTAGGAAATCACATTCAAAATGAGGGAGCTTTTCGAAGAGTCTATTATGAAGGGAGACAGCCCACTCTCATAACAGAAAGCACTCTTGAAATGTTTTTGTTTAGTCATTAAGCTATGTCTGACTCTTTGTGGTTTTGTAGTAGCCCACTAGACTCTTTGTATAGCCCACCAAGCTCCTTCTGTCCCTGGGATTTCCCAAACAAGAACATGAGTGAGCTTTCTCCAGGGGATCTTCCTGACTCAGGGATCAAACCTGCTTCAGGGATCAAATCTTCTTCATTGACTGGTGGATTCTTTATCACTGAGCCACCTGGAGAATCTATAGGTAGGGTTTGTTTCTAATGTACCTCACACTCAGAACTTGGCTAGGCACTGTCATTCATTTCTTCAACAACATTTACAATACACACACACACAAATTCAAGCTCAGACACATGAAATGGAATACATAAGATCGTTTAATAATTGATGATATGTATAGGGCATCAAGGTGTTGCATTCAATATGTCAGCAAATCTGGAAGACCCAGCGGCAGCCACAGGACTGCTAAAGGCAATCCTCATCCAATTCCCAAGACGGGTAGTACTAAAGCGCGTGCTAGCCACCGGACAGTTGCACTCACCTCTCATGCTAGTAAGGAAATGCTTAAAATCTTGCATGCTAGTTTTCAGCAATATGCAAACCGAGAACTTCCAGATGTCCAAGTTGGGTTTAGAAAAAGTGAGAGGAACCAGAGATCAAATTGCCAATATTTGTCGGATAATAGAGAAAGCAAGGGAATTGCAGGAAAATATCTACTTTTATTTCATTGACTACACCAAAGCCTTTGATTGTGTGGATCATCATAAACTGTGGAAAGCTCTTAAAGAGATGGGAATATTAGGCCATCTTACCCGTCTCCCGAGAAACCTGAATGCCGATCAAGAAGCAACAGTTAGAACCCTGTATGGAACAACTGATTTGTTCAAGATTAAGAAAGGAGAATGACAGGGCTGTCTGCTATCACCCTGTTTGCTTAACCTATATGCTGAGCACATCATGAGACATGCCAGGCTGGATGAGTTACAAGCTGGAATCAAGATAGGTGGGAGAAATATCAAAACCTCAGATATGCAGATGATACTGCTGGGCAGAAAGTAAAGAGGAACTAAAGAGCCTCTTGATGAGGGTGAAGGAGGACAGTGAAAGAGCCAGCTTAAAACTGAATATTAAAAAAGAAAAAACTAAGATCATGACATCTGGCCTCATTACTTCATGGCAAGTAGAAAGGAAATAGGTGGAAGTAGTGACAGATTTCCTCTTCTTGGGCTCTAAAATCACTATGGATGGTGACTGAAGCCATGAAATCAGATGTTTGCTTCTTGGCAGGAAAGCTGTGACAAGCCTAGACAGTGTGTTGGAAAGCAGAGACATTACTCTGCTGACAAAGGTCTGTATAGTCAAGGCTATGGTCTTCCCAGTAGTCATGTATAGTTGTGAGAGCTGGACTGTAAAGAAGGCAGAGCACTGAATAATTGATGCCTTCAAATGGTGGTGCTGGAGAAGACTCCTGAAAGTCCATTGGACAGTAAGATCAAGCCAGTCAATCTTAAAGGAAATCAACCCTGAATACTTGTTGGAAGGACTGATGCTGAAGCTGAAACTCCAACATTTTGGTCATCTGATGCAAACAGTTAGCTCATTTGAAAAGTCCCTGATGCTGGGAAAGATTGAGGGCAGAAGGAGAAGAGGGTGTCAGAGAATGAGATGACTAGATGGCATCACTGAAACCATGGACATGAACTTGGGCAAACTTGGGGCAATGATGAGGGACAGAGAGGCCTGGAATGCTGCAGTCTATGGGGTCGCGAAGATTCAGACACAATTCAGCGACTAAACAACAATAGGTCACATGAAGTTATAAAAATAATTCTGTGCAAATAGTGTACATTATTAGTAAGATAAACATAAGATGAAAGAAAGTAGCCAGATAGTTTGACATGCCACCAATCAATCTGGTAAACCAATGTTAGAGAATTCTAATAATGCAACCAAAAAATTTAAGTTAATTGAGATGTCTGTTCAGTTCAGTTCAGTCGCTCATTTGTGTCCAACTGTTTGGAACTCCATGGACTGCAGCACGCCAGGTTTCCCTGTCCATCATCAACTTCTGGAGCTTGCTCAAATTCATGTCCATTGAGTTGGTGATGCCATCCAACCATCTCATCCTCTGTCATCCCCTTCTCCTCCCACCTTCAATCTTTCCCAGCATCAGGGTCTTTTCCAATGAGTCAATTCTTCATAGCAGGTGACCAAAGTATTGGAGTTCCAGCTTCAGCATCAGTCCTTCCAATGAATATTCAGGACTGATTTTCTTTAGGATTGACTGGTTGGATCTCTTTGCCGTCCAAGGGACTCTCAAGAGTCTTCTCCAACACCACAGTTCAAAAGCATCTGTTCTTTGTCACTCAGCTTTCTTTATAGTCCAACTCTCACATCCATACACGACTACTGGAAAAACCATAGCTTTGACTAGATGGACTTTTGTTGGCAAAGTCATGTCTCTGCTTTTTAATAAGCTGTCTAGGTTCATCGTAGCTTTTCTTCCAAGGAGTAAGCGCCTTTTAATTTCATGGCTGCAGTCACCATCTGCAGTGATTTTGGAGCCCCAAAAAATAAAGTCAGCTACTGTTTCCACTGTTTCCCCATCTATTTCCCATGAAGTGTTGGGACTGGATGCCATGATCTTCGTTTTCTGAATGTTGAGCGTTAAGCCAACTTTTTCACTCTCCTCTTTCACTTTCATCAAGAGACTCTAGTTCTTCTTCACTTTCTGCCATAAGGGTGGTGTCATCTGCATATCTGAGGTTATTGATATTTCTCCTGGCAATCTTGATTCCATAATTGATATGTAGCAAAGGGTATAACCTAAACCAAATAATCAATCTGCGGATGCCCTTAAACATTGATGTGTGCATAGGCACAATTTTTACAGAGGGTAATTTGGTAATATGTAGAAAATTTTTTGAAATATGTATCTTCTTTAATCCTGATATTTTATATCTAGGAATTTATACTGTGGACTAATCTGTATGTACAGAAGTATATGCATATGCAAAAATGGAAGGTAAATAGCTCAGTTTCTTTGGCATCTTTTTTTAAAATCAAAGCCAATGTTCTTCAGATGGAAATGCAAAGCACAGTTTGTGAAACTTTGGCTGAATCAGAGAGGACGCCTCCCGGAGAATCTGGAACATCCTCAAAAGAGATTTTGATTTTCAGAGAGGTTTGAAAGGGAGCCCTGAGTCCTAGACAAGTTCATGGCCAGCAGAGGGCACAGTGACAACTGTCAAGGGTTTGGTAGGATATATAGGTATCAATGTTCTCCTGTTAGAAAGTGGACAGGTGTGAGGATCTGGTGAGATACCCTAGACATCAGGTTTTCAGTTGTAAATCAAGACCATATCTCCCCCTTTTTCCTGATGTTATGCAGGTCCATGCTGAAACCAGATACTGGGGCAAAGGAGCACCAAGGAATAGTCAGTTTAACTGCATCATTAGAAATAAATAGACCAAAATGCATAGGAAAAGTTAAGAAATATGTGTCACTAAAATCAGAATAGCTGTGGGGGAGAGGAAAATTTCATCAGGAAGTATACAGGAGTCTTCAAATGTGTTGATAATATTTTACATCTTAAGGCAGATAGATGGTAGGTACTTGGCCATTTGTTATACCTCTCTGTGTGTCAGGGTAACTTAAAAAAAATCATACAGCCTAAAAGTTGAGGGTTAGACTTATTCAGCAGAAACCATGAGGACTTCAAGCCTGGGAGACAGCATCTCAGAGGGCCTCGAGAGAATTGCTTCCAAAATGGCTGAGGGAGGAGTCAGGCTATATAGAACTTTTGCAGTAAGGGGCAGGTGGAAACAGTGTCAGACTTTATTTTTGGGGGCACCAAAATCACTGCAGATGGTGACTGCAGCCATGAAATTAAAAGACGCTTACTCCTTGGAAGAAAAGTTATGACCAACCTAGATAGCATATTCAAAAGCAGAGACATTACTTTGCCGACTAAGGTCCGTCTAGTCAAGGCTATGGTTTTTCCAGTGGTCATGTATGGATGTGAGAGTTGGACTGTGAAGAAGGCTGAGCGCCGAAGAATTGATGCTTTTGAACTGTGGTGTTGGAGAAGCCTCTTGAGAGTCCCTTGGACTGCAAGGAGATCCAACCAGTCCATTCTGAAGGAGATCAGCCCTGGGATTTCTTTGGAAGGAATGATGCTAAAGCTGAAACTCCAGTACTTTGTCCACCTCATGAGAAGAGTTGACTCACTGGAAAAGACTCTGATGCTGGGAGGGATTGGGGACAGGAGGAGAAGGGGACGACAGAGGATGGGATGCCTGGATGGCATCATGGACTCGATGGATGTGAGTCTGAATAACTCCGGGAATTGGTAATGGACAGGGAGGCCTGGCGTGCTGCGATTCATGGGGTCGAAAAGAGTCAGACACAACTGAGCGATTGAACTGAACTGAATATGAATATTAAAAGATTATTGTTAATTAAGGAAAACTAGATATCTTGCCTTAAGGGATTTAACACACTTCTATATATGGGAGGATACAAATGTCTGGGCTTACTGGAATCATTTCTTTCATAGGCATCTCATCTATTTGGGGCCAACTCCTGCTTTTTGATTGTTCATATGCTTAATTCCTTATTCACCATAAGCATGGCAGTTGTGGCAGATGGCTGCCTCCTGTGCTTTCCTGCATCCCTACCCTGACCGCCAGCTCCTCGCGCTTACTGGGAAGGCAGGTGATGGCTACCTGATAGCTGGTATCACTTCCTGGCCTCAGAAACTTACACTTGAAAGGCTGGAATCTCTGATGACTATAATGTCCTTGTTTACCAATATGCTAAGAAATGTTTCATTTCACACTGGAATATTTCATAATTTTTGAAAAGACATATTACTCTGCTTATCTGACTTTACTTTCACCAACAGACACATCCACAATGAGCATTATTTCTGCTTTCTCCCAGCCTCTACATTCTTTCAGGTATCAGTGAACTAAAAATGGATGGCAATGGGAGAATTTAATACAGATGACTATTATATCTACCAGTATGGGCAAGAATCCCTTAGGAGAAATGGAGTAGCCCTCACAGTTAACAAAAAAGTCCAAAATGCTGTACTTGGGTGCAATCTCAAAAACGACAGAATAATCTCAGTTTGTTTCTAAGGGAACCATTGAGCATCACAGTAATCCTAGTCTATAATCCAACCAATAATGCCAAAGAAGCTGAAGTTGAACAATTCTATGAAGACCTTTAAGAACTAACACAAACAAAAGATGCCCTTTTCATCATAGGGTATTGTGATGCAAAAGTAGGAAGTCAAAGGATACCTGGAATAACAGGCAAATTTGGGCTTGGAGTACAATACGAAGCAGGGCAAAGGCTAACAGAGTTTTGCCTAGAGAACGCACTGGTCATAGCAAACACTACACATGGACATCACCAGATGGTCAATACTGAATTCAGATTGATTGCATTCTTTGCAGTCAAAGATGGAGAAGCTCTATACAGTCAGCAAAAAGAAAACCTGAAGCTGATTGTGACTCAGATCATCAGCTGTTTATTGCAAAATTGAAGCTTACATTGAAGAAAGCAGGGAAAACCACTAGACCATTTAGGTATGACCTAAATGAAATCCCTTATGATTACACAGTGGAGGTAACAAACAGATTCCAGGCATTACATCTGGTAGACAGAGTGCCTGAAGAACTAGGGACAGAGGTTCATAACATTGTACAGGAGGCAGTGACCAAAACCATCCCCAAAGAAAAAGAAATGCAAGAAGGCAAAGTGGTTGTCTGAAGAGGCCTTACAAATAGCTGAGAAAAGAAATGAAAGGCAAAGGAGAAAAGGAAAGACATATGCATCTGAATGCAAAGTTCCAGAGAATAAAAAGGAGAGATAAGAAGGCCTTCTTCAATGAACAGTGCAAAGAAATGGATGAAAACAAACGAATGGGAAAGACTAGAGATCTCTTCAAGAAAATTGGAGATACCAAGGGAACATTTCATGCAAAGATGGGCACAATAAAGGACAGAAACAACAAGGACCTAACAGAAGCAGAAGAGATTAAGAAGTGGTGGCAAAAATACACACAAGATTTGTACAAAAAAGTACTAATGATCCAGATAACCACGATGGTGTGATCATTCACCTACAGCTACACATCCTGGATTGTTAAGTCAAGTGGGCCTTAGGAAGCATTACTACAAACAATGTTAGTGTAGGTGATGGAATTCCAGCTGAGGTATTTCAAATCCTAAAAGATGATGCTGATAAAGTACTGCACTCAATATGCCAGCAAATTTGGAATTCAACAATAGCCACAGGACTCAAAAAGGTCAGTTTTCATTCCAAAGCAAAGAAAGGCAATTCGAAAGAATGTTCAAACTACCACACAGTTGCACTCATTTCACATGCCAGCAAGGTAATGCTCAAAATCCGTCAAGCTAGGCTTCAGCAGTATGTGAACCAAGAACTTCCAGATGTATAAGCTGGACTTAGAAAAGGCAGAGGAACCAGAAATCAAATTGCCAACATCCACTGAATCACAGAAAAAAGCGAGAGAATTCCAGAAAACATCGATTTCTACTTCATTGACTAGGTTAAAGCCTTTGACTCTGTGGATCACAACAAACTGTGGGAAATTCTTAGAGAGATGCGAATACCAGACTGTCCTACCTGCCTCCTGAGAAACATGTATGCATGTTAAGGAGTGAAGTTAGAACTAAACATGGAGCAATGGACTGGTTCCAAAGTGGGAAAGGAGTACAACGAGGCTGTATATTGTCACCATGTTGATTTAATATATATGCAGAGTACATCATGTGAAATGCCAGCCTGGATGAATCACAACCTGGAATCAAGATTGCTGGGAGAAATATCAGTTCAGTTCAGTCGCTCAGTTGTGTCCGATCCTTTGCAACCCCATGAATCGCAGCACGCCAGGCCTCCCTGTCCATCACCAACTCCTGGAGCTCACTCAGACTCATGTCCATCGAGTCCGTGATGCCACCCAGCCATCTCAGCCTCTGTCGTCCCCTTCTCCTCCTGCCCCCAATCCCTCTCAGCATCAGAGTCTTTTCCAATGAGTCAATGCTTCTCATGAGGTGGCCAAAGTACTGGAGTTTCAGCTTTAGCATCATTCCTTCCAAAGAAATCCCAGGGCTGATCTCCTTCAGAATGGACTGGTTGGATCTCCTTGCAGTCCAAGGGACTCTCAAGAGGCTTCTCCAACACCACAGTTCAAAAGTATCAATTCTTCGGCGCTCAGCCTTCTTCACAGTCCAACTCTCACATCCATACATGACCACAGGAAAAACCACAGCCTTGACTAGACAGACCTTAGTCGGCAAAGTAATGTCTCTGCTTTTGAATATGGTATCTAGGTTGGTCATAACTTTTCTTCCAAGGAGTAAGCATCTTTTAATTTCATGGCTGCAGTCACCATCTGCAGTGATTTTGGAGCCCCCAAAAATAAAGTCTGACACAGTTTCCCCATCTATTTCCCATGAAGTGATGGGACCAGATGCCATGATCTTCGTTTTCTGAATGTTGAGCTTTAAGCCAACTTTTTCACTTTCTTCTTTCACTTTCATCAAGAGGCTTTTTAGTTCCTCTTCACTTTCTGCCATAAGAATGGTGTCATCTGCATATCTGAGGTTATTGATATTTCTCCCAGCAGTCTTGATTCCAGCTTGTGTTTCTTCCAGTCCAGCATTTCAAGCAGGGTGACAATATACAGCCTTGACTTACTCCTTTTCCTATTTGGAAACAGTCTGTTGTTCCATGTCCAGTTCTAACTGTTGCTTCCTGACCTGTATACAGATTTCTCAAGAGGTAGGTCAGGTGGTCTGGTATTCCCATCTCTTTCAGAATTTTCCACAGTTTATTGTGATCCACACAGGCAAAGGCTTTGGCATAGTCAATAAAGCAGAAATAGATGTTTTTCTGGAACTCTCTTGCTTTTTCCATGATCCAGTGGATGTTGGCTGGTCTCTGGTTCCTCTGCCTTCTAAAACTGGCTTGAACATCTGGAAGTTCACGGTTCACGTATTGCTGAAGCCTGGCTTGGAGAAGTTTGAGCATTACTTTACTAGCATGTGAGATGAGTGCGATTGTACAGGAGAAATATCAATAATCTCCTATATACAGATGATACCACTCTAATGGCAGAAAGTGAAGAGGAAATAAAGAGCCTCTTTATGAAGGTGAAAGAGGAGAGTGAAAAGCTGGCTGAAAGCTCAACATTCAAAAACGAAGATTGTGGCATCTGGTTCCATCACTTCAAGGCAAATAGATGGGGAAGATGTGGAGCCAGTGGCAGATTTGACTTCCTTGGGCTCCAGAATCACAGTGGATTGTGACTGCAGCGGCAAAATTAAGACACTTTCTCCTTGTAAGGAAAGCTATGACAAACCTAGACAGCATATTAAAAAGCAGAGACATCACTTTGTTGACAAAGGTCTGGATTGTCAAATCTATGGTTTTCTCATTACTCATGTATGGATGTAAGAACTGAACCATAAAGAAGGCTGAGTGCTGAAAAATGGATGCTTTCAAATTGTGGTGCTGGAGCAGACTCTTGAGAGAACCTTGGCCTGAGCAGATCAAACCAGTCAATCCTCATGGAAATCAACTTTGAATATTCTTTGGAAGAATTGATCCTGAAGCTGAAGCTTCAATCCTTTGGCCACCTGATGCAAAGAGGTGACTCACTGGAAAAGACCCTGATCCTGGGAAAAATTGAAGGCAAGAGGAGAGGGGTATAACAGAGGATGAGATGATGAGATGGCACCACTGACTCAATAGACATGAGTTTAAGCAAACTCCAAGAGAGAGTGAAGGACAGGGAAACCTGAACTGCTGCAGTCCATGGTGTCTCAAAGAGCTGGACAAGTCTTAGTGAGTGACCAGCAAAGTACTCTTCTAGGCAGAAGCAATAATCTGTGAAAGAACTATGACATCTTGGGCTCAAGGGATAGATGTAAGAATTTAGAGATATTTCTTCTTTGTGTTTTTTGTTTATTTTCCATGTAAAATGAATACAGTGCTTTAAATTCAAGCCAAGCAAAAGTAAGTTAGTAAGAGAGTAATGGTGAGGTCATACGCAAATATCAGCATATGTTGACTGAAACCAGCAAATGGACTTTCGAAAAATAACGTTTCAAGTACTATGTGATACCACTTGTGTGGAATCTAAAATATTCAACACACTAAAAATTAAGAAAAAAAAAACACACACATAGTCATACAGATACAGAGAACAAGCAGCTGGGTTACCAAAGGGAAGAGGCGATGGGGGAGGAGCAATGTAGCAGTAGGAGATTATGTATGAAACAAGCTATAAGAATAAATATATCTTTATAACACAGGAAATATAGCCAATATTTTATAATAACTATAAATGGAATATAACCTTTAAAAATTGTGAATCACTATATTGTATACTTGTAACTTATATAACATTGTACATCAATTATACTTCAATTAAAAAAAATTGCAGGTTTGTCTGTGCAGAGGTAGCAGCTCCCACTGTCACCCAGTAACTCTGCTCTGGTATATGAGATTTCAAAATTATCTCTTCTCATAGCTTATGGAGCTGTGTGAGTGTGTGTATATGTGTGTATTCAGGAGTAGGTGGTGTGAAATGAGATATTTCTGAGAAAGGAAATATTTTCTCCTATCCCAGTAAACAAGCCATGTCACTGCCATCTGGGATTCTAGCCTTTCAAATGTAAATTTATGAGCCCAGGTAAAAGAAAAAACAAACACCAGCTATTCGGCAGCCAGCAACCACTTCCTCCGTGGTAAGCACTGAGGAGCTGGGGAGATGTGAGATGCACAAGAGGAAGTCATCTGCCATACCTGCCACCCCTTACAGTAAAAAAGGAATTAGGATGTGAAGAATCAAAACACAGGATTTGGCTTCAGATAGCCAAGATGCCTATGAAAGAAATGATTTCAGTAAGCCCAGACATTTGCATCTTCCCATATATAGAAGAACGCTAAATCTCTTAATGCAAGAAATCCAATTGTGCTGTTAGAGAAGACTCAAGCATCCCCTGGCCTGTGAGCAGATCAAACCAGTCAATCCTCAAGGAAATCAACCCTGAATATTCTTTGGAAAAACTAATGCAGAAGCTAAAGCTTCAATCCTTTGATTACCTGATGCAAAGAAATGACTCACTGGAAAAGATCCTGATGCTGGGAAAGACTGAAGGTGAGAGGAAAAGGGTATAACAGAGGATGAGATGTTTCCCTAACTAACAGTAATCTTTTAATATTCAGATTACCTGCCCCTTGCTGCAAATTTGTATATAGCCTGGCTCTGACCTTGGCGAGGCAGCAGAGAGTGGTGGCATAAAGCAAGATCTTAATTCCCTGCCCAGGAATTGAATCTGGGTACCCTGGATTAAAACCAGAATCCTAGCCTCCAGACCAGCAAGGGCTAGAGGCTAGAAGCTGTTTTTCCTGGACCTTTGCCCCCAGTGAAAAATGCATTTATCATAGAGCCTGAAACTGTAAATGCAGGTACTAAGTTTATTATTAGAGACAGCACAGCAGCATGTAGAGAGACAGTTTGTTTAGCTGAGGGAGAGGCAAGGCAGAGATTGCACACCCAGAGAGAAAGGGTGTGGGCGTCCCCTCTAGTGAGGAGGAGCACAGAAAAGAGGCCGGTGAGTCATTTACATAGGTCAGTTCTTCCAGATGTTTGTCTTCCTTCAGGCCAACTATCTGGTTTCTTTTTCCACACCTGAGCCACCCTGGCACCCTTGCCGGGGGTGGGCATGCAGCCCTCAGCCAAGATGGATCTTGAAGTAAAGGCTTCTGAGAGGAGCAAGACTCCATATGGCCTGGAGTTATCCCTTGACTTTTGACTCCGAGGAGCCTCTCTGCGCATGTGTCGAGTCTCCCTTGCCTTTTGCCTCTCTGTGTCCTTGCCACGATTATACCCTTGAGGTGTTTACAAGAGACAAAGACTGGCTATTTATCCTGTTTCTGTTGTCATTTCCATTTCTGAGAGCAAACAGGAGACTGGTTGTAAATTCCTCGGCTGGAGCCAACCTATGCCTTACCTCAGGACATGCAAAGTGGAGGCTGCCTGATTGTAAAGGTCCAACCTGGAGTCTGTCCATTTTCGACCTCACTGGTAGAGACAAATCCTTTCAGCCTTTCCTTACCCAATAACATCTCGGCTCCATGTCCGTGTTCACAGACAAGGGAGAACACCACCATAGGAAATACAGCAGCGGCCACTCTCCAGCCAGAAGGGAAAAAGTGGGCAAGGGTCCCGATCCACACGGACGTGGGATTCCCTCCTTCCAAGGGACTCTGACACAGCTCTTGAGGAGCACACCACCCTAGTACATTCTCAAGAGTCAGAAGGCCCAGGGCAGAGCGGCAGATCGATCTGGACATCAGAGAAGTGCAGGAGGCAGCAGGGTGCAGCTTCCAGGCACAGTCACAATGTGTGCTGTAGTCAGGAGGAGGATGTGGAAGTCCTTCACGTGGGTATGGCCCTCGTACTGAGCGCCAGCTGGTAGAGGGTGATGGAAACACGGTCACGTCCCAGAGGGCGCCGAACGACGTTGCTGGCAGATCCCAGGTAATCACATGCATTGTTCTAACCTGTGTCCATTTCTCCTCCCGCAGATCCTACCAACATACTGAGTTTAATTTACTGTCACAGTGGAAGGAAGCAAAATACTACCCAGACGCAAATAAGGGACTTTTGCTAAAATTAGTATGAGATTAAGATGAACATATTTCTTACTTTTTTGTACTGACTCTAGGAATGAATTCAGTTCAGTTCAGTTCAGTTGCTCAGTTGTGTCTGACTCTTTGCAACCCCATGAATCGCAGCACGCCATGCCTCCCTGTCCATCACCAACTCCAGGAGTTCACGTAAACTCACATCCATCGAGTCTGTGATGCCATCCAGCCATCTCACCCTTTGTCATCCCCTTCTCTTCCTGCCCCCAATCCCTCCCAGCTAACAGGAGTTAAATAGTATGCCTGAATGAGACTAAATTAGGAGAAAAGCTAATTTATAGCAATTTTTATTAAATAATGAAATCTAGACATGTTATTTATGCTCAGTCACAAAAAAAATGCTTTCAGTTCCTCTATGATTGAATGATGATTGTTTCTACAAACTCATTTAATCTTGATCTGACATCATTTATTACAATAAACAATTGAAATTTAATTTACAGAATTTAATATGATCATGACCCCACACAATATTTTATAGCCAAGATGCATGTTTATTGAGGAAAGATTCTCACAGTGTAAATAACCAATAGGATGAACCTCTCCTATTTTGTCCTCAAGAAATCAGAATTTCAATCATGGATGTTAGGACCCTTCTGTGACAGCATTTTTGGTAGCAAAATAAAGTTTTTTAGAAGCTTGTTATTTGGAAAGTAAAGCTAGATTATTTCCAGCATCAAAATGTGATTGTAACTAAGTTACACCCCCAAAACTAAGACATATTGGCTGGAAGTGGAAGAACACATCTACATTCAAGGCTATCTCATGAGGATGAACAATCATAGGGCTATCTATAGAAATTCCATCAGTTGAAAAAAGACATAGGCTTACCTGAGTGAAGGGCCAAGGTGGAAAGGGCTAGATGCCAAATGGAAGGGATGAGCAAAGATGTATCTCCCACCGGTAGGATAATTAATATACACAGCTCTGACAGATAGATGACAGGTTGGGACACTGACATCTCTTCCAGCCTCCTCCTAATGTCCTTTCCTCTTTTCTGCTACAGAAGCTGAGAAGCTGAAAATCACATGTTCCAGACTTCTCTGCACTAAAATGAAATGATACATTCATGTGAGACCTGAGTTTAGAATCGAGTTCTGAGGGGAAAATAGGACAGCAGCACGTGAGACATCCATGTTACTAGTATTGGTCTAATTGGCATGTTTCAACCAATTCCTCTGGTGGCAGTTGTTTGATCCTCAATTAGAGATGGAATGGTGTGTGATTCTGGAGCCAGCAAAGGGTACAATGGCTTCCTGACTTACCAAATTTCTAATTATGGCACAAGTATAGATCTTTTAGTCAGTCTTGTTCCAAACGTCATTGCTATAGACCTATCCTAGAACCTGCTTTTTTCAATTCAGTTCAGTTCAGTCGCTCAGTCGTGTCTGACTCTTTTCGACCCCATGAATCGCAGCACGCCAGGCCTCCCTGTCCATCACCAACTCCCGGAGTTCACTCAGACACGTCCATCGAGTCAGTGATGCCATCCAGCCATCTCAGCCTCTGTAGTCCCCTTCTCCTCCTGCCCCCAATCCCTCTCAGCATCAAAGTCTTTTCCAATGAGTCAACTCTTCGCATGAGGTGGCCAAACTACTGGAGTTTCAGCTTTAGCTGAAAACTCTTTAGAAGGACTGATCTCCTTTAGAATGGACTGGTTGGATCTCCTTGCAGTCCAAGGGACTCTCAAGAGTCTTCTCCAACACCACAGTTCAAAAGCATCAATTCTTCAGTGCTAAGCTTTCTTCACAGTCCAACTCTCATATCCATACATGACCACAGGAAAAACCATAGTCTTAACTAGAGGGACCTTTGTTGGAAAAGTAATGTCTCTGCTTTTGAATATGCTACCTAGGCTGGTCATAACTTTTCTTCCAAGGAGTAAGTGTCTTTTTAATTTCATGGCTGCAATCACCATCTGCAGTGATTTTGGAGCCCAAAAAAATAGTCTGACACTGTTTCCACTGCTTCCCCTTCTATTTGCCATGAAGTGATGGGACCAGAGGCCATGATCTTCGTTTTCTGAATGTTGAGCTTTAAGTCAACTTTTTCACTCTCCTCTTTCACTCTCATCAAGAGGCTTTTTAGCTCCTCTTCACTTTCTGCCATAAGGGTGGTGTCATCTCCATATCTGAGGTTATTGATATTTCTCCTGGCAATCTTGATTCCAGCTTGTGCTTCTTCCAGCCCAGCATTTCTCTTGATGTACTCTGCATATAAGTTAAATAAGGAGGGTGACAATATACAGCCTTGGCGTACTCCTTTTCCTATTTGGAACCAGTCTGTTGTTCCATGTCCAGTTCAAACTGTTGCTTTCTGACCTGCATACAAATTTCTCAAGAGGAAGGTCAGGTGGTCTGGTATTCCCATCTCTTGAAGAATTTTCCACAGTTTATTGTGATCCACACAGTCAAAGACTTTGGCATAGTCAATAAAGCAGAAATAGATGTTTCTCTGGAACTCTCTTGCTTTTTCCATGATCCAGCGGATGTTGACAATTTGATCTCTGGTTCCTCTGCCTTTTCTAAAACCATCTTGAACATCAGGAAGTTCACAGTTCACATATTGCTGAAGCCTGGCTTGGAGAATTTTGAGCATTACTTTACTAGTGTGTGAGATGAGTGCAATTGTGTGGTAGTTTGAGCATTCTTTGGCATTGCCTTTCTTTGGGATTGGAATGAACACTGACCTTTTCCAGTCCTGTGGCCACTGCTGAGTTTTCCAAATTTGCTGGCATATTGAGTGCAGCACTTTCACAGCATCATCTCTCAGGATTTGAAATAGCTCAACTGGAATTCCGTCACCTCCACTAGCTTTGTTCTTAGTGATGCTTTCTAAGACTGACTTGACTTCACATTTCAGGATGTCTGGCTCTAGGTGAGTGATCACACCATCATGATTATCTGGGTCGTGAAGATCTTTTTTGTACAGTTCTTCTGTGTATTCTTGCCACCTCTTCTTAATATCTTCTGCTTCTGTTAGGTCCATACCATTTCTGTCCTTTATCGAGCCCATCTTTGCATGAAATGTTCCCTTGGTATCTTTAATTTTTTAAACCATTCCAAAAACATGTATGCATTTAAATCCCTTTCTATTTGGGTCTAACGGGATCCTTACTGATGATATCTGATAGTTTACTTACTGATAGCTCCCCCATTGATAATAATTTATCACAGTTATTCTAGTTAGTCTTTCTGGTACCTAGAATTCTAAATCAGTACTTTCTAGAACAGAAACATATGTTGAGATATTGATAGATTGCTTTTTCCTGTCCCATAACTTTAAGCTTCAGAAGTAGCTTTTTTTCTGTTTTCTTCTGAAAAGCATTCCGAGGAAGCAAACATATGACAATGAAAAGTCATTTTCTTAACATTTGGGTTCTCAAACAGACTTTCAAATCTTTGGTCAAGAGAATAGTCTTGAAAGTCAAAGTACTATTGATTATAAGAACTAGGTTTTTGAGAGAGAATAGGCTTTATTTTGAATTCTTAAAAAAGTGGTCTAGTATAGAAGGAACAAGAACTGAGCTTGGAAAAGATGTGGCATTTATACCACATACAGAGTCAGAAAAAGAAAAGTCGTAGTGCTATGTTTTTTCTTCTTTGAATAAGGTAAGAGTTCCAGTCATCAATAGGGGAAAATTAGAGGCAAGTTAATGAGAATTTTGAGGCTGCTGGGATATCCAAGAATAGACTCAGGCCTTCACCTCAAATTGCAGGTGCTGTATATGTGATGGGAACTTAAGATTTATTTTAGGGCCAATATGAGAGCAGAAGATATATCCTTGGGATTTGTTTGTTAGAGCATAGCCTGGCAGACTCAAACCCCATCCTGCCTTGCTCTTGAATGGTGGAGTGGCAGTATCCAGGGAAGGGTTTGGATATAGTCATCCTAGTATATAAATAGCTTCCAGGAAGACTCATTACCTTAAACTCTGCCATCCACTCTGCCATCATGAAGGAAAGACAAAGGGCCAAAGAACATTTTATAATATGAATATACCTTAGAGTGCTCAGAACTACTGGAAAATGCGAGTAGTGGAGAAGAAACCATATCTGAAATGTATGCCACCAGAAGCTAATCTGTGGGAAATTCTTCTAAGCAGCAGCGTGTAAAACTGTAAACCAAGAGTTTGATTCTCATTGCCATCTTATTAACATAGACATATCCTCCTCTTGGAAGTATACTCAACTTTCTTTTTTAACGTGAGAAAGACAGAAAATAGAATTTACCAGAATCTCTTAGTAAGGCACAGCTTGTATTAATACTTTCAAGAAAACATGTTTGCATGTGAAGCCACATGTTTTCTCAACCATTCTAAAGGAAACACTGAATTATCTTTCTATTCTACTTATTAAAAAATAATCTAAAATTGTTTTCACTTAGGTAATGGAAGAACATGCCAAAAAATGGGACAAAAGTACTACTAAGCTAAAAGAGTAAATTAAGTAAAAGTATTTTTCTAGATTTTACAATGTTTGTGGCATCTCAGCTTTTCAAAATGTGAAAGTTGTTGTGATTTCTTTTCTCATTCTAAGTAAAAATTCACATTTTTCCTAATTTCATATGCTTTTTTTCTTTAAAAAGCCCCCATCCCCAAATTACATAAAGTATGAAGTGAAGTGAAATGAAGTCACTCAGTCGTGTCCGACTCTTTGTGACCCCATGGACTGTAGCCTACTAGGCTCCTCAGTCCATGGGATTTTCCGGGCAAGAGTCCTGGAGTGGGTTGCCATTTCCTTCTCCAGGGGATCTTCCCATCCCAGGGATCGAACCTGGGTCTCCCGCATTGTAGGCAGATGCTTTACCATCTGAGCTACCTATAGGCTACATAAAACCAGAATACATCCATAACTTTCAGCCTAGATTTCCTGAGCCATACAAAGGTATTGCAGGAAGTTCTGAGAGGCAGTGTCCCAAAGAGGTCTGTGCTTGGAATGAGGAAGGAGAAACATATGTGGTGTTTTGGGCCCGAGGTCAAGGCAGGAATATGAATATGACAAGAGGATCTTACCGGGGCCAACAAGGAGAGAGGATGGCTCACAGAGCAGAAGTTCCCTTCATAAAGACAGGAAGATAGCTTGGCCTTCCCAACCCCTATCTTGTCCTAAAGAGAAGGACAAAAATGAAAGGAGGTATAAAATCTTGAATTGCCATAAAGCCAGACTATCTGGGCTACCTTGAATTGATAAGATTAAGTTTTCAATCATTAGTGGAAATGTAGTCTTAACGGCTAAATTAAGTCCAGTTATAGGAAAACAAAATATGCATTTGAATTCTGGACTCAATGACTTGAATAATTTGTTAGACTCTGCAAATACTTTGGCTTCATTTCACAACCATCAAGGCAAGCTACAGGGATAAAGTTTGCACACTATTGTCCCTTTCAGTGAGATATCACCAAGAGCTGCGCCAGGTATTTCAGCAGGCCAGGAACCTGTCCTCTTTAATGCAGGGTTACTCATTCATTCAGCAAACATTTGCTGGGCGCCTCCTATGAGCCAGGGGCTGAAAATATAGCAGTGACACAATCAAGTTTCTGCTCTAGTGAAGCTTTCACTCCAGCATAGGAAAGAGAGACAATAACCAAGTAAACGAAAACCTCACATTTTAGGCAGTGAAGCATGCAATGCAGAAAAATAAGGCAGAGATGAAAGAGACAGTAAGATGACAGGGAGAGGATGTTATTTCACACAGGGGAGTTAGGAAAGTTCTTCCTGAGAAGATGAAAAATGTCGTTATATAAAGCAATGAAAAAGTCAGCCATTCGAGACCTGCTGGAAGAACTTCCCAACAGGTGGGAAAGCAAGTGCAAAAGCCTAAGATAAGGGCCTGGCCAACTGTCTGAGGAATGGGAAGGAAACTAGTGAGAGTGAGAGGAATGGGAATGAACTTGTAGACATGACCAGAAGCTGGTCTTTGGGGGCCTGGCAAGGACCTTGGATTTTACTCTGTGGGAGGTTTGGAGCAAAGGAGCAGCTTAGACTTTGTTTTTAGATTAATTCCTCAAGAAGTTATGTGAAAGGCTGAGATGAAGGCAAGGGTGAAAGCAAGGAGACCAGTCAAGCGATTACTGCATAATCTAACCAATGACAGTGGCCTGAGCCACCACATAGAGGTAAGGAGAAATGGTCTTATGCTGGATATATTTTCAGTAAAGTACCAACTGAATTTACCAATAGCTTGGATATATGCGTGGGAGAAAGAGTTAACGACAACTTCATTTTTTTTTTTTAATCCTAAGCAATCCTTAAAATCCTGTACACTGTTATAAACCTCCACTCATAGTCCCTCAGGCACTCTATCAGATCTGATCCCTTGAATCTATATGTCACGTCCAATGAACAATCATAAGGGATTTGATTTAAGTCATACCTGAATGGCCTAGTGGTTTCCTCTACTTTCTTCAACTAAAGGCTGAATTTTACAATGAGGAGTTCATAATGAGAGCCACAGTCAGCTCCTGGCCCTATTTTTGCTGACTGTATAGAGCAAGATCTCCATTCAGCAACAAAGAATCTAACCAATCTGATTTCAGTATTAACCATCTGGTGAAGTCCATGTGTAGAGTTGTCTCTTGTGTTGCTGGAGGGGATGTTTGCTATGACCAGTGCATTCTCTTGGCAAAACATGGTTAGCTTTTTCCCCGCTTCATTTTATACTCCAAAGCCAAACTTGCCTGTTACTCCAGGTATCTTGATTTCTGACTTTTGCACTCCAGTCCCCTATGAGGAACAGGACATCTTTTTTTGGTATTAGTTCTAGAAGGTCTTGTAGGTCTCCACAGAACCTTTCAACTTTATCTTCTTCAGCATTAGTGATTGGGGTATAGAATTGGATTATGTTGATATGGAATGGTTTGCCTTGGAAATGACCAAGATCATTCAGTCTATTTTTGAGATTGCGCCCAAGAACTGCATTTTGGACTCTTTTGTTGACTCTTTTGTTGGACTCTCTTGATGAAATGGGCTACTCCATTTCTTCTAAGGGATTCATGCCTGCAGTAGTAGATATAATGGTCATCTGAATTAAATTCACCCATTCCTATAGATAAAAAAGATCTTAATGATCTGGATAATCAAAATGGTGTGATCAGTCATCTACAGCCAGACATTTTGGAGTGTGAAGACAAGTGGGGCTTAGGAAGCATCACTACAAAGTTAGTGGAGGTGATGGAATTCCAGCTGAGTTATTTCAAAACCTAGAAGATAATGCTGTTAAAGTGCTGCACTCAGTATGCTAGCAAATTTGGAAAACTCAGCAGTGACCACAGATCTGGAAAAAGTCAGCTTTCATTCCAATCCCAGAGAAGGGCAATTGCAAGGAATGTTCAAACTACCATACAGTTGCACTCATTTCACATGCTAGCCAAGTCATGCTCAAAATCCTTCAATCTAGGCCTCAACAGTATATGAACTGAGAACTTCCAGATGTACAAGCTGAATTTAGAAAAGGCAGAGGAACAAATTGCCAACATCCATTGGATCATAGAAAAAGCAAGAGAATTCCAGAAAAACATCTACTTCTGCTTCATTGACTATGTTAAAGCCTTTGACTGTGTGGATCACAACAAGCTGTGGAAAATTCTTAAAGAGATGTGAATATCAGACCACCTTACCTGTCTCCTTAGAAACCTGTATGCAGGACAAGAAGCAACATTTAGAACCAGATATGAAACAGCCAACTGGTTCAAAATTGGGAAAGTAGTATGACAAGGCTGTATATTGTCACCCTGCTTATTTAACTTATATACAGAGTGTGTCATGCGAAATGCCAGTCTGGATGAAACACTAGCTGGAATCATGATTGCTGGGGAAAATATCAATAACCTCAGATATGCAAGTGACACCACCCTTATGGCAGAAAGCAAATAGGAGCTAAAAAACTTCTTGATGAAGGTGAAAGAGGAGTGAAAAGGCTGGCTTAAAACTCAACATTCAGAAAACTAAGATCATGGCATCCAGTCCCATCACTTCCTAGAAAATAGAGGGAAAACAATGGAAACAGTTGGAGAAGGGAATGACAACCCACTCCAGTATTCTTGACTAGAGAATTCCATGGACAGAGGAGCCTGGCAGGCTACAGTCCATGGGGTCATAAAGAGTTGGACATGACTGAGTGAGTTTCACTTCACTTCAATGGATTCCCTGGTAGCTCAGATGGTAAAGCATTTGCCTGCAATGGGAAGATCCCCTGGAGAAGGAAATGGCAACCCACTCCAGTACTCTTGCCTAGAAAATTCCATGGATGGAGGAGCCTGGTGGGCTACAGTCCATGGGGTTGCAGAGTCAAACACGACTGAGCGACTTCACTCACTCATTCACTCACTCAGCGAAAACAGTTGCAGATTTTATTTTTTTGGGCTCGAGAATCACTGCAGATAGTGATTGCAGCCATAAAATTAAAGACACTTGTAAAGGTTTGACAAACCTAGATTTGTCAAATTAAAAAGCAAAGACATTACCTTGCCTACAAAGGTCTGTATAGTCAAAGCTATGATTTTTTCTAGTAGTCATATATGGATGTGAGTGTTGGACCCTAAAGAAGGCTGAGCACCAAAGAACTGATGCTTTTGAACTGTGGTGTTGGAAAAGACTCTTGAGAGTCCCTTGGACTACAAGAAAATCAAACCAGTCAATCCTAAAGGAAATCAATCCTGAATATTTATTGGAGGGATAGATGCTGAAGATGAAGCTCAAATACTTTGCCCACCTGCTGCGAAGAGCTGACTCATTGGAAAAGACCTTAAGGCTGGGAAAGATGATTGAAGGCAGGAGGAGAAGGGATCAACAGAGGACAAGATTGTTGGATGGTATCACCAACTCAATGCACAAGAGTTTGACCAAGCTCTGGGAGACTGTGAAGGACAGGGAAGCCTGGCGTGCTACAGTCCCTGGAGTCCCAAAGAGTTAGACAAGACTGAATGACTGAACAAGCAATTATTTGTCTTTAGCTTCATTTGAATTAATTTTGTTAGATTGTATTGTGACAGCTGCCTTATCAACATGCAATAAAAAAAATCAAAATTGATGAATTTTTATAGCCAGTTTAATATTGAAATTGGAAGGAAAAAAGCAAAATTTTAGGCATATTATACTTTATTATTTGCAAAAAGTTAAAATCACGATTGAAACCAACAAGAAAAAAAGATTTGTCAGTGCATGGAGATGGTGCTGTGACTGATTGAATGTGTCAAAAGTGGTTTGTAAAGTTTTGTGCTGGGGAATTTCTCACTGGGTGATGCTCCACGGGTAGGTAGACCACTTGAAGTTGATAGTGATCAAGTCAAGACATTAATTGAGAACAATCAATGTTATACAATGAGGGAGATAGCCTACATACTCAAAATATTCAAATCAAAGGTTGAAAATTACTTTTACCAGCTTGATTTCCTTAATCACTTTGATGTTTGGGTTCCACATAAGCAAAAAAAAACCTCTTGAGTGTATTTCTGCTTGCAAATCTCTACTTAAATGTAACAAAAACATCCTGAGTAACAAGGATGTCCTGTTTTAAAACAAATTGTGATGGGCAGTGAAAAGTGGATACTATACAGTTCAGTTCAGTTCAGTTCAATCACTCAGTTGTGTCCAACTCTTTGCGACCCCATGGACTGCAGTACACCAGGCTTCCCTGTCCATCACCAACTCGTGGAGTTCACTCAAACTCATGTCCATCAGGTCGGTGATGCCATCCAACTATTTCATCCTCTGTCATCTCCTTCTCCTCCTGCCTTCAGTCTTTCCCAGCATCAGAGTCTTTTCCAGTGAGTCAGTTCTTCGAACCAGGTGGCCAAAGTATTGAAGCTTCAGCTTCAGCATCAGTCCTTCCAATGAATATTCAGGACTGATCTCCTTTAGGATGGACTGGTTGGATCTCCTTGCAGTCCAAGGGACTCTCAAGAGTCTTCTCCAAGACCATGGCTCAAAAGCATCAATTCTTTGGCACTCAGCTTTCTTTATAGTCCAACTCTCACATCCATACACGACTGCTGGAAAAAACATAACTTTGAACAGATGGACCTTTATTGGCAAAGTAATGTCTCTGCTTTTTAATATGCTATCTAGGTTGCTCATAGCTTTTCCTCCAAGGAGCAAGCATCTTTTAATATCATGGCTGCACTCACTATCTGCAATGATTTTGGAGTCCCAAAATAAAGTCTGTCACTGTTTCCATCGTTTCCCCATCTATTTCCCATGAAGTGATGGGACCAGATGCCATGATCTTAGTTTTCTTAATGTTGAGCTTTAAGCTGACTTTTTCACTGTCCTCTTTCACTTTCATCAAGAGGCTCTTTAGTTCTTTTTCGCTTTTTGCTATAGGGTGGTGTCATCTGCATATCTGAGGTTATTGATGTTTCTCCCAGCAATCTTGATTTCAGCTTGTGCTTCATTCAGCCCAGTGTTTCTCATGATGTACTCTGCATATAAGTTAAATAAGCAGGATGACAATATACAGCCTTGATGTGCTCCTTTCCCAATTTGGAACCAGTCTGTTGTTCCATGTTCTGTTCTTTTTTTTTTTTTAACTTTAAAATACTGTACTGGTTTTGCCATACATTGACATGAATCCGCCACAGGTGTACATGAGTTCCCAACCCTGAACCCCCCTCCTACCACCCTCCCCATATCATCTCTCTGGGTTATCCCAGTGCACCAGCCCCAAGCATCCTGTATCCTGTATCGAACCTAGACTGGCAATTCGTTCCTTACATGATAGTATACATATTTCAATGCCATTCTCCCAAATCATCCCTTCTCCCTCTCCCACAGAGTCCAAAAGACTGTTCTTTACATCTGTGTCTCTTTTGCTGCCTCGCATACAGGGTTATCATTACCATCTTTCTAAATTCCATATATATGTGTTAGTATACTGTATTGGTGTTTTTCTTTCTGGCTTACTTCACTCTGTATAATCGGCTCCAGTTTCATCCAACTCATTAGAACTGATTCAAATGTATTCTTTTTAATGGCTGAGTAATACTCCATTGTGTATGTGTACCACAGCTTTCTTATCCATTCGTCCACTGATGGACATCTAGGTTGCTTCCATGTCCTGGCTATTATAAACAATGCTGTGATGAACATTGGGGTACACATGTCTCTTTGAATTCTGGTTTCCTCGGTGTGTACGCCCAGCAGTGGGATTGCTGGGTCATAAGGCAGTTCTATTTGCAGTTTTTTAAGGAATCTCCACACTGTTCTCCATAGTGGCTGTACTAGTTTGCATTCCCACCAACAGTATAAGAGAGTTTCCTTTTCTCCACACCCTCTCCAGCATTTATTGCTTGTAGACTTTTGGATCGCAGCCATTCTGACTGGTGTGAAATGGTACCTCATTGTGCTTTTGATTTGCATTTCTCTAATAATGAGTGATGTTGAGCATCTTTTCATGTGTTTGTTAGCCATCTGTATGTCTTCTTTGGAGAAATGTCTATTTAGTTTTTTGGCCCATTTTTTGATTGGGTCATTTATTTTTCTGGAATTGAGCTGCATAAGTTGCTTGTATATTTTTGAGATTAGTTGTTTGTCAGTTGCTTCATTTGCTATTATTTTCTCCCATTCCAAAGGCTGTCTTTTCACCTTGCTTATAGTTTCCTTTGTTGTGCAGAAGCTTTTAATTTTAATTAGATCCCATTTGTTTATTTTTTATTCTGGGAAGTGGATCATAGAGGATCCTGCTGTGATTTATGTCTGAGAGTATTTTACCTATGTTCTCCTCTAGGAGTTTTATAGTTTCTGGTCTTACATTTAGATCTTTAATTCATTTTGAGTTCTAACTGTTGCTTCTTGACCACTAACCATATGGCCGAAAGATCCCAGCCTGGGTTATTACCCAAGAGAAATTAAAACTACGTCCAACGGAGACTTGTAAGGGTGGTGCCATCTTCATATCTGAGATTATGATATTTCTCCCAGCAATCTTGATTCCAGCTTGTGCTTCATCCAGCCCAGAAATGGTATGTACTTAACAGAAGCAGAAGATATTAAGAAGAGGTGGCAAGAATACATGGAAGAACTATACAAAAAAGATCATCATGACCCAGATAATCAAGATGGTGTGATCACTCACCTAGAGCCAGACATCCTGGAATGTGAAGTCAACTGGGCCTTAGGAAGCATCACTATGAACAAAGCTAGTGGAGGTAGCTTTGTTTCCAACTGAGCTATTTCAAATCCTAAAATATGATGCTGTGAAAGTGCTGCACTCAATATGCCAGCAAATTTGGAAAACTCAGTAGTGGCCACAGGACTGGAAAATGTCAGTTTTCATTCCAATCCCAAAGAAAGGCAATGCCAAACAATGCTCAAACTACCGCACAATTGCACTCATCTCACACACTAGTAGAGTAATGCTTAAAATTCTCCAAGCCAGGCTTCAACAGCATGTGAACCGTGAACTTCCAGATGTTCAAGCTGGTTTTAGAAAAGGCAGAGGAACCAGAGATCAAATTGCCAACATCCCCTGGATCATCAAAAAAGCAAGAGAGTTCCAGAAAAATATCTACTTCTGCTTTATTGACAATGCCAAAGCCTTTGACTGTGTGGACCACAACAAACTCTGGAAAATTCTTAAAGAGATGGGAATACCAAACCACCTGACCTGCCTCTTGAGAAATCTGTATGCAGGTCAGGAAGCAACAGTTAGAACTGGACATGGAACAACAGACTGGTTCCAAATAGGAAAAGGAGTACGTCAAGGCTGTATATTGTCACCCTGCTTATTTAACTTCTATGCAGAGTACATCATGAGAAACGCTGGGCTGGAAGAAGCACAAACTGGAATCAAGGTTTCCGGGATATTGTACAATAATGTAGAATGGAAGAGAGCATGGGGCAAGCAAAATAAACTGCCACCAATCACGCCAAAGTCGTGTCTTTAGCCAAAGAAGGTGGTGTTGTGTATATGGTGGGATTGGAAGGGAATCCTCTATTATGAATAGCTCCTTCTGCAAAACCAAACAATTAACTCAAACATGTACTGCTCCTAGTTCCACCAGCTGAAGGCAGCACTCCATGAAAAGCATCTGGAATTAGTCAACAGAAAATGCATAATCTCCTATCAGGACAACACAAGACTGCTTGTTTCTTTGATGACCAGGCAAAAGCTGTTACAGCTTGGGTGGGAAGTTCTGATTTATCCACTGAAATCACCAGACACTGTGCCTTCAGATATCTGCTTATTTTGGTCTTTACAAAATTCTCTTAATGCAAGAAATTTCAATTCCCTGGGAGACCGTAAAAGGTACCTGAAACAGTTCTTTGCTCAAAAAGATTAAAAGTTTTGGGAAGATGGAACTATTAAATTGCCTGAAATATGGCAGAAAGTAGTGGAACAAAACTATGAATGCCTGCATGCATGCCAAGTCGCTTCAGTCATGTCCGACTCTTTGCGACCCCATGGACTGTAGCCCCCCAGTCTCCTCTATCCATGGAATTCTCCAGGCAAGAATACTGGAGTGGGTTCCCATCCCCTCCTTCAGGGGATCTTCCTGACCCAGGGATCAAACTCGTGTCTGCTGTAGCTCCTGCACTGCAGGCGGATTCTTTACTGCTGAGTTACCAGGGAAGCCCAAGCAAAAAATACGTTGTCCTATAAAGTTCTTGATGAAAAATGTGTATTTTATTTTTACTTAACAGACCAAAGGAACTTTTTGGCAAACCCGATATATGATTTTAGTGAAGAGTGATACATGCAATCAAGCACAGAGTTTCAGAGAAAGTCTCTGCCCTCTCGTGAAGGTTACTGCTAGTCTTGAGGAGCAGAAGTCTCCCGTAATGATTTTAGTAATTTTCTATACCTGAGAAGATGCAAGAATTTGGGTTTATAAGATATTCTCCTGAAAATATGTAACTGTCTGAAGGTCTGTTCTGCCAGTTTTTCCCAGAGCACAGAGTGCCTCATTCCTGTTCTCCACCCTAAACTTTCAGGGTATGCTAGAAATCAGCAACTGTTATGACTAGTGACCTAATCCTTGTAGAGGCAAATGGCAAAGGCCAACTTTTAGTTGGCAATTCTCATCTCCCCTGAGGGAGAAGACACTTTTATAAAGCAGAAACAGGGGTCGAGCAGAGGCAACCAGGTCAGAATTTGCATCTATTGGTGGGTACATTCTCCCCAATGGTTCTCAGAACTTATACGCTATCTAGTGGGGTCCACTTCGTACGCGAACATTCAAGTTAAGCAGTGTCAGAGAAACCAATATGAGAAGCTATGAGCAAATAAGAAATCATAGATAATTAACTTTCAATAAAATCTAAGTGTTTTCTTGACGCTGTTGAGCGGAAGTAACTTGCCTCCAAGTTTACAGCAAGTGGATTTCAAGACAGCAGATATCCTTGAAGACAATGTTCTGATTCAGAAGATTACACACACCAAGTTGGACCAAATGGATATTTATTGGAGATGAGTGCCCAGCTCTGAGGGCAAAAGACCATTAACCAGAAGACCAAAAAGGCAAGACACATTGTATATTAATTCTGTTCTAATAAGCTTTTTACTTTTAAAATTTATCATTTTAATTAGAGGATAATTACTTTACAATATTGTAATGGTTTTTGCCATACATCAATATGAATCGGCCATAGGTATACGTGTGTCCCCTCCATCCTGAATCCCCCTCACACCTCCCTCCCCACCCTATCCCTCTAGGTTATCATCCGTTCATCAAACTCCCACTGGTTATCTATTTTACATATGGTAATGTACATGTTGGAGAAGGCAATGGCACCCCACTCCAGTACTCTTGCCTGGAAAATCCCATGGACAGAGGAGCCTGGTAGGCTGCAGTCCACAGGGTCGCTAAGAGTCAGACACGACTGAGCGACTTCACTTTGACTTTTCACTTTCATGCATTGGAGAAGGAAATGGCAACCCACTCCAGTGTTCTTGCCTAGAGAATCCCAGGGATGGGGGAGCCTGGTGGGCTGCCGTCTGTGGGGTCACACAGAGTCGGACACGACTGAAGCGATTTAGCAGCAGCAGTGTACATGTTTCAATACTATTCTGTCAAATCATTCTACCTTCTCCTTCTCCCACTGGGCCCAAAAGTCTGTTCTTTATGTCTGTGTCTCCTTTCTGCCCTGTACATAGGATCACTGGTACCATCTTTCTAGATTCCATATATATGGGTTAATATACAGTATTTGTCTTTCACTTTCTGACTTACTTAACTTGTATAATAGGCTCTAGGTTCATCTACCTCACTAGAACTGACTCACACACGTTCCTTTTTATAGCTGAGTAGTATTCCATCGTGCATATGTACCACAACTTCCTTATTCATTCATCTGCCAATGGACATCTAGGTTGCTTCCATGTTCTAGCTATTGCAGATAGCTCTGCAATGAACACTGAGGTACATGCGTCTCTTTCAGTTCTGGTTTCCTCTGGGTGTATCCCTAGCAGTGGGATTGCTGGTTGTATAGCAATTTTCTTCCTAATTTGTTTAAAGAATCTCCACACTGTTCTCCATAGTGGTTGTATCAGTTTGCATTCCCACCAACAGTGTAAGAGGGTTCCTTTTTCTCCACACCCTCTCCAGCATTTATTGTTTATAGACTTTTTGATGATGGCCATTCTGACCAGTATGAGATGATACCTTAGTGTGGTTTTGATTTGTATTCTCTAATAATGAGTGATGTTGAGCATCTTTTCATGTGTTTATTAGCCATCTGGATGTCTTCCTTGGAGAAACGTTTGTTCAGGTCTTTTGCCCACTTTTGGAGTTGTTTGTTTTTCTGATATTGAGCTGCATGAGCTGCTTGTATATTTTGGAGATTAATTCTTTGTCAGTTGTTTCACTTGCTATTATTTTCTCCCATTCTGAGGGCTGTCTTTTCAGCTTGTTTATAGTTTCCTTCTTTGTGCAAAAACTTTCCAGTTGAATTAGGTCCCATTTGTTTATTGTTGTTTTTATTTCCAATTTCTCCCCATGTCTCCTTGGGTCAAGTGACCTCACCAGAAGGGATCATTTCACTGGACCATGAGGACTTTGGTTAGCCAGGCATTGTGTCCCTGGATGCTTTGGTGACCGTGGAAGCAGAAGCTCTTAACAGAAGAAAAGGTTTGTTAGGCAGATAAACGCAGCTACTGTAGGCTGTTACGTTCTACCTCATGGCTGCCCAGGACTTTATTCCCACACTCACAATACAGAATTCACAATACAGTGTAACAACTGTCTCATCTGAAATCACATATCCATTCACCACTATCCTCTGAAAGGGAGATCACCCCAAATCACATACAGATCCTCCTTTTGCTCTAAAACCAAGACCTCTAGGTGATAGGTATAGTCTGGTTATGGCTTCTGTCTGCCACTGTATGGCTAACTGATAAATTTAATCACCTCTAACTTGACTAACCAACAGTGGAGGAAAAGCAGGATAACCCCAACAGGAGCCCCCATCTATGGAGGGGGAACTGAAAATGCATGCTCTGTGCCATATTGGTTCATGATATATGCCCTCTTCCTGTGCCTGGTCCCTGACTCTTATTCTGGTGAAGTTGCCCGTGTATGTTTGACTTTCAGGACTGTGACTGAAAAACATGGAGGAAAGATTCCTCTTCAGGGAACTTCTTCAACAATCGCCTTCCTGATGATTTTGGAGCCTGGGAAATGTTTTAGGAATTGAGTATCATAGGCTTTTTGCCTAAGCTGGATTTTCTTTGTCAGTTTAACTCTCATCTTCAGAGACCCTGGATTACTGGTCATAGAGAAAGTTCAGTTGCATTCTAATCTCTTTCTGCTCCTATCAAATATGTCAACTTAGACAAGAGTTTTTTCTTGCAGGATCTTCTTGAAGGCCAGAAGTGAAATTCAATTAGTTTACCAAAACTACTGGTAAAGCATTCTAAGAGTTATAGCTTTAATCCCCTTTCTAGTACCTTTACTATCTTCCATCCTTCCGTGGCCCCTCCCCAAGAGCTCTTAGAGGACATCACGATCAGCAGCTAAAGGCTGATGTGTGGCTCTGCAGAGACTCAGCTCCACACCCAGCTCATCTGATTGATGAGCCCAGGGATATACCTGTTGTTAACCCAACTGTGAATAGCACCCTTTTTGGAAGTCACAAGAAGCAGCCAATATCCCTTAACAATGCAACATTTTCTCCCAAATCCTCTGAAACTCTATGTGAGGTATATGATCTGAATCACAAAAATACTGTTGAATTGAATTCCAGTAAACATGTAAGAGTTTAACCATTTTCTTTCTGTAGCGCATTAAGTGAATCTGAGACAGAATATAATGGGTCACCCTGCCTGCTTTGAGTAATGCAAGTTTTAGACTTAAGGCCATATTTTAAGGTCTGTCACTTGAACTCTTCAGTTTCAAAATTGTGTATCAATTAGTGTTTTTAATTTTAAGTAACATAAGGCAACTCTGTTCAGTTTAGGCTTAAAGGAATATTTATTGGAATGGTAAGGAGAGTTTTTAAGTGCTGAAAGAATAAGAAAATAAGGACATTTTTAACAACATGCCAGAAAATTTGCATTCCAAAGAACATTGCATTTTAACATGGTTACTTTGAAAGACTTTGTATTTATTCCAACCATATCATCATTGCTCAGAGTTTATTTTTAAGCTAACTTTGAATTACTTTCAGAATCTGCATTGCATTCCTTTGACTATCTGAGTTAGGCCAATCTTTTGCCCTTTGAAAGTGGATTTGGTTTTCTTAGAAAATCATTTGAAATCATATCTATTTGAGGTGACTTGTCAAAGTCACAAAAGAAATTTCCTTGAAATTTCCTCTGTGATAGAGACTGGAAAGCAAGGGCACATTTTTTTCTCTTTGATATTACCTTAATATTCTTCATCTGATGAATTGGTATTAGGTTGATGATCAGTTCAGTTCAGTTCAGTTGCTCAGTTATGCCCGAACCTTTGTGACCCCATGAACTGCAGCATGCCAGGCCTTCCTGTCCATCATCAACTCCCGGAGTCCAACCAAACCCATGTCCTATGAGTCGGTGATGCCATCCAACCATCTCATCCTCTCCTCCTTCAATCTTCCTCCCCTCTTCTCCTCCTGCCTTCAATCTTTGCCAGCATCAGGGTCTTTTCAAATGAGTCAGCACTTCACATCAGGTAGCCAAAGTATTGAAGTTTAAGCTTCAGCATCAGTCCTTCAAATGATCAGCCAGGACTGATCTCCTTTAGGATGGACTAGTTGGATCTCCTTGCAATCCAAGGGACTCTCAAGAGTCTTCTCCAATACCACAGTTCAAAAGCATCAATTCTTTGGCGTTCAGGTTTCTTTATAGTCCAACTCTCACATCCATACATGACTACTGGAAAAACCATAGCCTTGACTAGACGGACCTTTGTTAGCAACTAATGTCTTTGCTTTTTAATATGCTGTCTAGGTTGGTCATAACTTTCCTTTCAAGGAGTAACCGTCTTTTAATTTCAGGGCTGCAATCACCATCTGCGTGATTTTGGAGCCCAGAAAAATTAAGTCAACCACTGTTTCCACTGTTTACCCATCTATTTCCCATGAAGTGATGGGACCAGATGCCATGATCTTAGTTTTCTGAATGTTGAGTTTTAAGCCAGCTTTTTCACTCTCCTCTTTCACTTTCATCAAGAGGCCATTTAGCTCTTCTTCACTTTCTGCCATAAGGGTGGTCTCATCTGCATGTCTGAAGTTATTGATATTTCTCCCAACAATCTTGATTCCAGCTTGTGCTTCCTGCAGCCCAGCATTTTTCATGATGTATTCTGCATATAAGTTAAATAAGCAGGGTGACAATATACAGCCTTGACATACTCCTTTTCCTATTTTGAACCAATCTGTTGTTCCATGTCCAGTTCTAACTGTTGTTTCCTGACCTGCATATAGGTTTCTCAAGAGGCAGGTCAGGTGGTCTGGCATTCCCATCTCTTTCAGAATTTTCCACAGTTTATTGTGATCCACACAGGCAAAGGCTTTGGCATAGTCAATAAAGCAGAAATAGATGTTTTTCTGGAACTCTCTTGCATTTTTGATAATCCAGTGGATGTTGGCAATTTGATCTCTGGTTCCTCTGCCTTTTTTAAAACCAGCTTGAACATCAGGAAGTTCACGGGTCATGTATTGCTGAAGCCTGGCTTGAAGAATTTTGAGCATTACTTTACTAGCGTGTGAGATGAGTACAATTGTGCGGTAGTTTGAACATTCTTTGGCATTGCCTTTCTTAGGGATTGGAATGAAAACTGACCTTTTCCAGTCCTGGGGGTCATTGCTGAGTTTTCCAAATTTGGTGGCATATTGAGTGCAGCACTTTCACAGCATCATCTTTCAGGATTTGAAATAGCTCAACTGGAATTCCATCACCTCCACTAGCTTTGTTCATCATGATGCTTTCTAAGGCCCACTTGACTTCACATTCCAGGATGTCTGGCTCTAGGTGAGTGATCACACCATCGTGATTATCTGGGTCGTGAAGATCTTTTTTGTACAGTTCTTCTGTGTATTCTTGCCACCTCTTCTTAATATCTTCTGCTTCTGTTAGGTCCATACCATTTCTGTCCTTTATTGAGCCCATCTATGGATGAAATGTTCCCTTGGTATCTCTAATTTTCTTGAAGAGATCTCTCATCTTTCCCATTCTATTGTTTTCCTTGATTTCTTTGCATTGATCGTTGAGGAAGGCTTTCTTATCTCTCCTTGCTATTCTTTGGAACTCTGCATTCAAATGAGTATATCTTTCCTTTTCTCCTTTGCTTTTTGCTTCTCTTCTTTTCACAGCTATTTGTAAGGCTTCCTCAGATAGCCATTATGCTTTTTTGCATTTCTTTTTCTTGGGGATGGTCTTGATTCCTGTCTCCTGTACAATGTCACAAACCGCCACCCATAGTTCAACAGGCACTCTGTCTGTCAGATCTAGTCCCTGAAATCTATTTCTCATTTCCACTGTATAGTCATAAGGGATTTGATTTAGGTCATACCTGAATGGTCTAGTGGTTTTCCCTACTTTCTTCAATTTAAATCTGAATTTGGCAATAAGGAGTTCATAATCTGAGCCACAGTCAGCTCCCAGTCTTGTTTTTGCTGACTGTATAGAGTTCCTCCGTCTTTGGCTGTAAAGACTATAATCAATCTGATTTCGGTGTTGACCATCTGGTGATGTCCATGTGTAGTCTCCTCTTGTGTTGTTGGAAGAGGGTGTTTGCTATGACCAGCACGTTCTCTTGGCAGAACTCTATTAGTCTTTGCCCTGCTTCATTCTGCATTCCAAGGCCAAATTTGCCTGTTACTCCAGGTGTTTCTTGACTTCCTACCTTTGCAATCCAGTCCCCTGTAATGAAAAGGACATCTTTTTTGGGTGTTAGTTCTAGAAGGTCTTGTAGGTCTTCATAGAACTGTTCGACTTCAGCTTCTTCAGCGTACTGGTTGGGGCATAGACTTGGATAACTGTGATATTGAATGGTTTGCCTTGGAAATGAACAGAGATCATTCTGTCGTTTTTGAGATTGCATCCAAGTACTGCATTTCAGACTCTTGTTGACCATGATGGCTACTCCATTTCTTCCAAGGGATTCCTGCCCACAGTAGTAGATATAATGGTCATCTGAGTTAAATTCACCCATTCCAGTCCATTTTAATTCACTGATTCCTAGAATGTCAACGTTCACATTTGCCATCTGTTGTTTGACCACTTCCAATTTGCCTTGATTCATGGACATCACATTCCAGGTTCCTATGCAATATTGCTCTTTACAAAATCAAACCTTGCTTCTATCACCAGTCCTATCCACAACTGGGTGTTGTTTTTGCTTTGGTTCCATCCCTTCATTCTTTCTGGAGTTATTTCTCCACTGATCTCTAGTAGCATATTGGGCACCTACTGACCTGGGGAGTTCATCTTTCAGTTTCCTATCACTTTGCCTTTTCATACTGTTCATGGGGTTCTCAAGGCAAGAATACTGAAGTGGTTTGCCATACCCTCCTCCAGTGGACCACATTCCGTCAGACCTCTCCACTATGACCCGCCCATCTTGGGTGGCCCCACACAGCATGGCTTAGTTTCATTGAGTTAGACAAGGCTGTGGTCCGTGTGATCAGATTGGCTAGTTGTCTGTTATTGTGGTTTCCAACTGTCTGTCCTCTGATGTCCTCTCTCAGCTCCTAGCATCTCACTTGGGTTTCTCTTACCTTGTACGTGGCGTATCTCTTCACAGCTGCTCCAGCAAAGTGCAGCCGCTGCTCCTTAACTTGGACGTAGGGTAGCACCTCTCAGCTACCACCCCTGACCTTGGACGTGGGGTAGCTCCTCTCGGCCACTGCCCCTTACCTTGGACATGGGGTAGCTCCTCTTGGGCGGGCTTCTGCACCGGCTGCGCTTCTGCAGTTGATGATAATTGGTTACTAATTGTCTGACAATCACCAGCCAATTGTGACTGGCCCTAATTAGTGAATGTGTGCCAAGGAAAAAGTGACTTTCAGAGCATAGGCTCAAATAGGCATAGCAAACTGACCCACGAGAATTAGAAAAGGGAGCCATTAAGGGAAGTAACTAAGAACTGTAATTCTGCCTAGGAGATCAATTTAACCAGAAGACAGATAAGTGGGATTGTGTTGTTTTGAGAGTGTGTGGCAGAAATGGCTTGTGAGTAAAGTAAGCCTGAATTCAAATCCTGATTTCTCCCTGGTTTTCCACAGCTGCATCTGATTTCTGTGATGGCTGTTGTCTTCTCTCTGTCAGCCCCTGGGTTAGACAGTTGACTCACAGGCACTAGGGAGGGGCTTTATTGGTTCCTTGCTGTTGTTTGGTCTCTTAAGTTGTATCTAAGTTGTATCTAAGTTGTATCTGCCTCTGTGACCCCATGGACTGCAGCACACCAGCTGCTCTGTCCTCCAGTATCTCCCAGAATTTGCTCAAATTCATGTCTATTGAGTCAGTGACTACCTAACCATCTCAATGACAATCTAACCATCTGAACCTCTGCCGCCCGCTTCTTTCGCCTTCAATCTCCCAGTATCAGGGTCTTTGTCAATAAGTCATCTCTTCACATCAGGTGGCTAAAGAATTGGAGCTTTGGCAACAGTCCTTCCAGTGAATATTCAGGGTCAATTTCTTTTAGGATTAACTGGTTTGATCTCCTTGCAGAGTGTGTTAAATCACAGATGTTGATAATGAGCAAGGTCCTGTGGGGTTCCTGTGCACAAAGCCTTCATGGGTCATCCATTTCTTGCTTACAAGCCATAGCTTTCATTCAGCCTGCTTGACCACTGAGTTCCAAAGGGCAGATTCAAGCAGTTGTTAATTAGGGAAGGGAGGGGATGCAGACACCAGAGAAACAAACAGTCAAGAGAAACAGTAATGCAGTCTTGGGACAAGGTCCTCGTTCCCCATCAATGGATACACACAACAATATCTCAGAGTTGTTTTGCAGGTACAGAAAGCTAGTCCATGTGTGAGAAGTTAATGATTGATGATGCCATGGTGTTCATAAGCATGCAGACCCCACACCAGGTGGATGCGGATGATGCTGATTTCTATTTTCCTCACCACCAACCTATCAGGAGAACACCTACAAGCTGGTCACACCCTCTTTGAGCCATTACTATAAAACTTCTCACTACACTCTCCAAGTTGGGACACACAGTTTTGAGAGCATTAGCCTGCTGTGGCCCTCTTTGCCTGGCAAGGAAATAAAGCTATTTCTTTTCTACTTCAGCCAAAATTCTGTCTCCAAGATTTAATTCAGTGTTAGAGTACAGAGGCTGGAGTTGGCTTCAAATTGGCACCCAATGTGGGGCCAACTTGGGGATGGCCCCAGGAGTTTCCTCTGGCTAGATCAGACACTCCAGGGTTTTCTCCAAGCCAGTATCTCTTGAGAGTAGAGCGTAGAAGAATTTCATTAGAGGCCAGATTGCTTGGAACTCTTGCCTGGGAAGGGCAAGCCCTGGTCATACCTGGTCCTGGTAGTTGGAACTCCAACGTGGGAGTGGGCAGCGAAAAAGGACCATACTAACAGCTGCCAAGGCCACTTTTGCCTTGAAGACACTCCCTTATTCCTCCTTCCCCAGCCATTCTGAACTTTCTACTCCAAGGAGTTATTTGGGGGAAGAATAAAAATAGCATCTGAAGTCATGACACCTCTGCCAGAATCTGGATAAGTCCCCTGGAGTACACTCCCAGGCTCCTTTGATCTTGTCCATCTGAAGAACTTTTGGTTCCATCTGAGGAAGGTTTGTTTCCCACTTCGGGCTTCTTCATTTTGGAACTTGCATCTGTAAAGCACCACTTAGATGAAGTTCAGTGGTTTAATGGAACTTGGAAGCAGCTACTCTGAAATTTTTGCTGCCTATTTTTTTTTTTTAATTTATTTCTTTTCAATTGGAGGATAGTTGCTTTACAGTAAGTGTTGGTTTCTGCATACATCAACATGGATCAGCCATAGGCATACATATATCCCCTTCCTCTTGAAACTCCTTTCCCACCCCATCCCACCTGTCTAGGTGATCACAGGATACCAGGTTGAGCACCTGGCATTATGCAGCAACTTCTCATTAGCTATCTATTTTACATATGATGAAGTATATATTTCAATACTACTCTCTCAGTTTGTCCCAACCTCTCCTCTCCCACCCCCCATGCCCCATGACCATAAGTCTCTTCTCTATGTCTGTCTCTATTCCTGCCCTGAAAATAGGTTCATCAGTACCATTTTTCTAGTTTTCATGAATATGCATGAATATACCAATATCAGTGATATTGACCTGTAATTTTCTTTTTCATGATGTCTTTGTCTGGTTTTGGTATCAGGGTGATGGTGGCCTCATAGAATGAGTGTTGAAGTGCTCTTTCCTCTGTAATTTTTTGAAAGAGAATGAGAAGAATAGGCATTAGCTCTTCCCTATGTGTTTGATATAATTCACCTGTGAAGCCATCTGCTCTGAGTTTTTGTTTTTTGAGAGATTTTTGACCACAGTTTCAATTTCAGTGCTGTGATTGGCTTGTTCATAATTTCTATTTCTCTCTGGTTCAGTCTTGGGAGGTTGAATTTTTTTAAGAATCTGTCCTTTTCCTCCAGGTTGTCCATTTTATTGACATATAGTTGCTCATAATAGTTTCATGATCCTTCATATTTCTGAGATGTCTGTTGTAATCTCTCCTTTTTCTTTCCAATTTTGTTGGTTTGAGGCTTCTCCCTTTTTTTCTTGATGAGTCTGGCTAATGATTTGTTGATTTTGTTTATCTTCTCAAAGGACCAGCTTTTAGTTTTATTGAACTTTGCTATAATCTCCTTTATTTCTTTTTCATTTCTACTCTCATCTTTGATTTCTTTCCTTCTGCTAACTTTGGGGGGGGTTTATTCTTTTTTCAGTTGCTTTAGGTGTAGGATTACACTGTCTATGCAATGTTTTCCTTGTTTCTTGACGTGGGCTTGGATTGCTATAAACTTCCTTCTTAGAACTGTTTTGCTACATCCAATAGGTTTTGAGTCATCATGTATTTGTTGTCATTTGTTTCTAGGTTTTTTTTTTTTTAATTTCCTGTCTTATTTTTTCAGTAACCTGTTGGCTATATAGAAATGTATTTTTTAATTTCCAGTTTTGGTGTTTTTTACAGCCTTTTTCTGTAATTGATATTTAGTCTCATAGTGTTGTGGTCAGAAAGAGATGCTTGACATGATTTCAATTTTCTTAAATTTATCGAGGCTTCATTTTTGAGGCAAGATGTGATCTATCCTGGAGAATGTTCTATGTGCACTTGAGAAGATGAGATCTCATGCCATGACCTTAGCTTTATGAATGTTGTGTTTTAAGCCAGCTTCTTCACTCTCCTCTTTCACCCTCATCAAGAGGTCCTTTAGTTCCTCTTCACTTTCTGCCACAAGGTGGTGTCATCTGCATATCTCAGGTTATTGCTATTTCTCCCAGCAATCTTGATTCCAGCTTGTGCTTCATCCAGCCAGGCATTCCACATGATGTACTATGCATATAAGTTAAATAAGCAGGGTGACAATATATAGCCTTGATGTACTCCTTTCTCAACTTGGAACCAGTCCATTGTTTATGTCCAGTTCTTACTGTTGCTTTCTGACCTGCATACAGGTTTCTCAGGAGGCAGGTAAGGTAGTCTGATATTCTAATTTCTTTAAGAATTTTCCAGTTTGTTGTATAAATTTCCCTGTACAATGTTATGAATCTCCATCCATAGTTCTTCAGACACTCTGTATATCAGATCTAATCCTTTGAACCTATTTGTCACTTCCACTGTATAATTGTAAGGAATTTGATTTAGGTCATACTTGAATGGTCTAGTGGTTTTCCCTATTTTCTTCAACTAAAGTCTGAATTTTGCATTAAGGATCTCATGATGTGAGTCACAGTCATCTCCTGGTCATGTTTTTGCTGACTGTATAGAGCTTCTCCATCTTCAGCTGCAAAGAATATAATCAATCTCATTTCAGTAGTGACCATCTGGTGATGTTATGGCAATAAAGGAGATTAAAATGAACACACACACCAGTAAAAAAAAAAGTTAGAAAAAAATGTACCCTAGATAAACGGTTAATGCAAAATCAGACAAATAGAAAAACAAAGGAATACATACACATAAACACATACACACAAACAAAATCGAAACAGTCCAAAGAAAACAAAGTACAGAAGAGTGATTCCGTGAGCAAAGGAAAGCAAAAATGATATCAACCAATTAAAAATAAAACTGACTAAAACACAAGACAGAAAACAAGACCAAAGCAGCAAGCCAAATCAGAAATAAAGCAAGAAAACAAAACAAACATGGTGAAAAAAAGAAAAAAATAGAAAAGCAAATTTAAATAGAGATATATAAAAAGTATTTTTATATATTAAAGAATAACTACACCAGCAATGAACAATAAGAAAACAAAACAAGTGAAAACAACCAAAACACCAAAACCCCACAGAATCACAAAAACTCAGTGCAGGGGTAGAAGCATATAAAGGAAATAAGAAATGTGATTAATAAGAAAAAAATCTCAAAAGCTTAAATAGATATAATAATAAAACCAACAACCACAGCAACAGAGGGCAAGAAAGAGCAAGGAAGTCCAGAATAAACTACAGAACAAATCAAAATATAAGAAGAAGATTTTTCTCAGGTCTCAGATGTCAGCATCTTTCCCCCTTTGTGATTCATAACCCACCTCCACCTCACTCGGAGGCCCTCCAATACTGGGGGGACTGGTCTCTGGACCTGCTGTGGGGACAGCTCAAACTCTAATCTGGCCTGACCTCCACATGTTCTTGCCACCAGTGTCCACAGCTGCCAGAGCTAGGGCATTTTCTTTTGTGAGAACAGTCATTGTCTTTTTGTAGGTAGTCTACCTAGTTGATCATGTGGATTTAATCTCTAGCTTGCACAGCTGGTGGAAAGCTTTTTGATTCTCTTCCATAGCCACTCCACCCCTGGAGCTCAATTGTGGTTTTATTCCCACCTCCACTGTGGGTCATCTATAGGAGTTTGCTCTTGAGGCTGCCCTGGAGGACTTCTGTCTGCCCCAGTGAGGACTGAGTGTGGATATGGTGCAGCTGCTTGGATCACAGGGATCCTGGTGGTGCCAAGGACACAGGGAAGCTAGGAGCCATGCGTGCAGGAAATATGGTGCTAATAGGTTTTTTCTCTAGCCTCTGGCAGCTCTGCCCCAGTAAGAACTAAGCATGGAAGTAGCACAGCTCCTGGACAGCAGGGACCCAGTTAGCTCCAAGTGTACGGGGAGGCCAGCAGCCATGGGTACAGAAGATATGGTGCTGGTAGAATCTTTTTCTAGCTTCTGGCAGCTGACATTCAAAGGGCCTCCCTGGCTAGTCCTTCTCTATTGCTTGGTACAGCAGGCAATCAATGGGCCATCCTCTCTGGGGTCTTTCTCTATAAGCCAGCTGCTAGCAGCAAGCATGTGGAGAGAGAGAGGTTATCATGCTGGCTCCACCCTCTGTGTGTGACTCAGCAGTGGCACCCTGCCTCCATGGCTGCCTGGCTTTCCTCCAAAGACATTCCCCACTGCTATCTCCTTCCTCTTGTCCCTTGGGCTGTCTCCCTGCAGTCAACAACAGTCCTCACCCTGGGATTTCTCTCCAATCGCTATGCTCCAGCTCCCAGCTACACATTCTGGTGGACTTGTGTCCCTGTCCATGGGATGTAGGGCCATGGCATGGATTGTCTCTGTGGTTCTCACTCCACTCAGACTGTCCCAGATCAGCTGCTTTACCCTCTGAAAGCCTCAAATGCTTTCTCTCTGTCCCAACTGATTGCCCACTGGGGATCTCTCCCTTGCTGCAGCTCCCATGGGTGCAGGTTCAGTTCACCCACTCTCCTCCTCTTTTTCCCTTCCTTCATTCTACCAAGTTTTGTGTGTATCCATATATTCCTTTCTGGTGGCCAAGGACTTCTGCCAGCTCTCAGCTGGTGCTCTGTGAGATCTTCTGTATTTGAAGATATATTCCTGTTGCATCTGTGGAGAAAGATGTCGTCATGTCCACTTACACTCCAACATCTTGCCTCTCCCCTGTGTTCTTAACTTTTGCTCTTTGTTGTTATTGTTTTTCCTGGTGTAAGCCTTCCATCTGGCAAGAAGGCATCTCCTGGCAAGGGTTCTGGTTTGTTTTCAGCCTTC
The DNA here is from genome assembly GCF_014754425.2 of Oryx dammah. Taxonomy (NCBI): domain Eukaryota; kingdom Metazoa; phylum Chordata; class Mammalia; order Artiodactyla; family Bovidae; genus Oryx; species Oryx dammah. The sequence continues at coordinate 9,378,234 of NW_024070209.1, read as the reverse complement.
ACATGAGTGTTTTTCAATTGAATATAGGCAGTGCTTCTTTAGTTCCATCTGACAGCACCCTGGGGAAAATTATGGCAGACTGGCCAACCTATTCATTATGAACCCATGATTTTATTGTAATTCTCTTTGGCCAATATATATCCTTAAATGTGAGGAAAGATATCCTTTGTATGGTAGCCTAAATTATTACCTTGAGTTAGAACTATCTTGTTACAGGAATAGAAAGACTCCACTCCATCTGGGCTAGCCACTCAGGGCTCACTCTCTTGCAGGAACTGAGCCAGTCTAGGCTCCCTCAGAGCCAACTCTGAGGTCATCCTGTTGATTTAAAAAAATGTACCGCATGAGAGTTGCAAGTTGACCCTGAGCCAGTCTGTTTGAAAACCTTTGTCTGGGAATGGAAATAGGATTTTTAAACTATATTTTCTCTGATTGTTCTGTCTGTGCAGCCACATCTTTTCTGTGGTGTATGTTTTTCTGTGTATTGTTTTGGAGTGAGCTTCTCAGGTTTGTGCAGGATGGGAAAATTCTGCCTGCTATTGGGAGCCACCATGAGTCCTCAGTCTGGGAGTGGAAATTAAATCTCTGGACTACATCTTGTCTGGTATTTTGCTTGTGAGGCCATGTTTGTTGTTTGTCTGTGTCAGGACTTACATTGATTGGTTGAAATGTCTTTGGTAAATAACATGGCCCTGTTTGATATCAGTGTTAAGAGACTGAGCACAGTGTTTAACCTCTGAGCCCTGGAAGCTACTGGTTTGTCAATTAACACTCAAACAAATGTCTTTTAAGTTTTAATTCTGCTTCCTATAACAACTAATTTGCAAATATTTACTCTTTACATAGCTTCGAATACTTCTGTTTACTTGAATATTCCTTAGGGCCTTCATTTGGTAAATTTATCATATTACTATTATATTTTAGTTAGCTAATGCTTTAAGAAGCAGCTACCCACAGAATTTTAGAGGGTATTGTTTTAGGGAGCTCCTGGCCCACATTCTTGGGATTGGCCAGAAATGTCCCTGAAGAGTTCTACTGGATTGAGATTAACCTTCGTCACTCAAGTTGTAACTGAGCAGGACCCTACGCAGCCTTCCTAGGACAGACCCCTTCCCCATATCCTCCGCTTTAGCTCCTCTCTGAAGTATCTAGGCAACAGTATCTGAAGCTCATTTCCTGAGTTGTTTTACAGATGCTAAAACCCCCAAGTGTTGAAAGACTGCTTACTTGCTGATCATGAGCTGACCGTGACCGAGGGTTACTGGAGCCTGCTGCTGCTGCTAAGGCGCTTCAGCCGTGTTCCACTCTGTGCCACCCCATAGACGGCAGCCCACCAGGCTCCCGGTCCCTGGGATTCTCCAGGCAAGAACACTGGAGTGGGTTGCCATTTCCTTCTCCAATGCATGAAAGTGAAAAGTGAAAGGGAAGTCACTCAGTCGTGTCCGACCCTTAGCATGGACTGCAGCCCTCCAGCCTCCTCCGTCCATGGATTTCCCAGGCAAGGGTACTGGAGTGGGGTGCCATTGCCTTCTCTGACAGATACAAACTACTATCTATATAATAAACAACAAGGCGTTACTATAGGGCATATGGAATTTTATTCAATATCTTCTAATATCCTATAACGGTAATGACTATGAAAAAGAAAAAAGTCTGTGTGTGTGTGTGTGTCTAACTGCAACACTTTGCTATACACCAGAAACTAACAAATCATTGTAAAAGAACTATACTTGAATTTTTTAAAATTAATTAATTAAAAAATGCTTTGCTGAAACCCTCAGAGAGTTCTAGGTTTTGAGTACTAGCTGTTCTGAACTTGTATCATGCCTTACAATAACCCTGCACTTTCCTTTACCACAACCCAGTATCAGTAGATTGGCTTTACTGCATGTGGATAAGTGGACCCAAGTTTGGTTCATAAGAGTTCTCTAAAGATGAAAGAGAGTCAGCTCTAATCTGTAGCTCTTATCTTTATACATGTAGTACGCCAATATTCACAGTTCCCAGGCTTTTCTGAGATGACTACATATTCCAGAAACAAGTGGAATAGTCAGTTCTTTTACCCATGACCTTTTCTCAGAGTTGGGTCTGAATGGAAATAGACATGCTGCTCTGTAGTTGGTGCAATGGAGGAGACTGAACCCTGGGCCCTTAGAAGAAACGCCTAGTGTGCGGTCAGTGGTGAGATCCCTGTGTTTGTCATTGGGGTGGATGGTGGGGATAAAGTAAAGGAGGGGATAAAGTAAACCTGGGTATATGCAGTTCAATACTGTGTTTCTCAAGCTAACCCCATTGATAAGGTAGTCATTAGAAATTCTCCAGATTGTGTCATATAGGTTTATCTTCAGATTTAGTGCCTTTGCTAGTTTTCTCCTTGGGGATTAAAATACAATGGTGAAAGAAAGAGTATTAGCCTATTACTACATTATAATGTAAGATACTAATTTCAAATTTGTTTCCTTTGTTTGATTTGGAGTTGCTACATCACAATTGGCTAAACATTGATATGAAAGTCAGCCTATTTGTTACCCATTTTATCTTTTAGAGTTCTCTGCTCAGAAAAGTTTTGAATTCACATCAGATTTGTTGTTAACATAAAGGTACATGGTATATCATATATATATAAAGATATTTTGTTAAAATAAGGTATGTTGTTAAGATATTGGCTATATATATGCATATGTGTGTGTGTGTGTGTGTATATACATATAAAACTGTCCATGACTCTTGGACAACAACTCACGGCCACTAGGCACGCCACTGGATATCTGGATATCATTATTTTAGAGCTAACTTGATCCTTTGAAGGGAGACCTGCACTGGTTTGTCGATGATAAAGACTTTTTTCACTTGGGTATTTTGCTGCCTTCTTCCTGCTAAGTTCCCGGCCTCTGCCTGAGAATTGGGTACTAAATCACAGTAATTAAATACAGCCTTTTGCTCATCTTGGTTGATTCTAATGAGACCCAGTTTTCAGATGCCTGAATATTTCTTAGAGATATCTTCTGTCCATATACCAAGATATGATTGAAAATAACAGACATTCATTATACAGAGGTTGTTTAACTCTGAATAATTACAGTGCACAGACAGGTGAGAATATTTATCAGCCATGGTGCATTTTGAATAGATGATTTTTAAAATCTTGTGTCCATTTAACTCATGATGAAGTGATTCCAAGACTGTTATCACAAATTTACGCAATTCTCTTGTCATCCATGCTTGCTTGAAACCCACACAATCCTTGGGTATGAGGTACTTTTTCTTCTGGAGTAGCTCTCAGATTTAATTATGCGTGAGCTCATTTATTCTCTAAGCAAAAACGAGCTAAGCATCCAAAGATCTGTTAAGCACCTTCACATTTGTCTACTAAATGAGCAATCTCTCAGGCATTAATACATCCCAGCAACAGTGTTCATGAAATAGCTCATCAAATGCCTGGCAACAGGCTGAAGCCATCTGGTGAACGATAAATTATAATTATAACCCATGCAAATGTTCCTTCTCATCAACAACACTATCACACTATCATCTTCCTCATCCTTATAAGCATGAAACCGTAGAAAAGGAAAATGAAAAATCTGATCACCAGTGTTGTGTGTGTGTGTGTCTAAGTTGGTAGCACCCAATCACACCCAACTCTGAGATGAAAACAAATTTAACCTATGGAAATCTCTCAAAATCCCACATGGGATATTTCAAATCACTGTTATACCTCCCCCTTAGCAGGAAGTCTCTCAAAAATCAAAACAAGGTAGTTCAACAGGTATTCCATGAAATAAACTTTCCTCAATGCATTTGGTGGACTTGCAGGCACCTTCATGCCTACAGGCAATTGCAAGAACCACAAAACCATCCTGAAATGTGAGTGATATGTCAGTGGTGATTTCAACAGAACTCTAATCAGATTGCTTGTGCTGACACTCCTGTGAAAACACTGCTCCAGTCACGTGGCTGAGGAATATGCAGATGAACCAGTGTTACTGCTGGTTGTACCTTGGGATTGCCTGGTGCCTGAGTCTCACTCCCAAGGCTGTTTGGCTCTGTTGTGTAGCCAACGTTGACTGCTCTGTGAAGAGTTAGCAGGCCAGCAACAGAAGCATCATATGGGAGCTTGTTAGATCTGCAGAATCTCAGCCCTACTTCCAACCTATGGAATCAGAATCTGTCTTTCTACAAAATCTCGAGGAGATTTGTATGCATGTTGCTGTTTGAGAATCACACAGGTAGAGTGTTGCTTCCCAAAACATGCTATTCATCAGAATCACTAAGGGAGCCTAGACTTGTAACATTAGAATCCGCAAGGATGGAACCTGGACATTTCTATTTGGAATATGTTTTCTAGGTGCTTTATATTCCACCAACTTGGCACAGACCTGTGGACAGCAGCATAGTCTAGAGTATCCCTAATTTCCTTGATTATTATGATGGAGAAAGATTTTTATTTTTATTTTTTTACTTCCCCGTCCTCTTCCCAGAGATTCTGTTTCAACTGAGACTATGAGTGGGGTTGGGGCACATGAGAATCAGTGCCCCCTTTCCATACACACATACATACAAGAGATTCTGAAATGTTACTTATCTGGAACCTGTGACAATAAAGAGAACTGTGGGCTTAAAAAATATTCGCAGTCTAATAGTTGACAGTCCAGTTCAGTCGCTCAGTCATGTCTGACTCTTTGCGACCCCATGGACCACAGCATGCCAGGCCTCCCTGTCCATCACCAACTCCTGCAGTCTATTCAAACTCATCTCCATTGAGTCAGTGATACCATCCAACCATCTCATCTTCTGTCATCCCCTTCTCCTCCTGCCTTCAATCTTCAATCTTTCCCAGGATCAGGGTCTTTTCAAATGAGTCAGCTCTTTGCATCAGGTGGCCAAAGTATTGGGGTTTCAGCTTCAAAATCAGTCCTTCCAAGAACACTCAGGACTGATCTCCTTTAGGATGGACTGGTTGGATCTCCTTGCAGTCCAAGGGACTCTTCCACAGTTCAAAAGCATCACAGTTATATTTTATTCAGTGGGAATTTTTAGGACTTGGAGCCTGGGAGACAGCATCTCAAGTAACCCTGAGAGAATTGCTCCAAGGATGTGAGTTGGGGAACAAGGTTATATAGAAGTTTTGCAACAAAGACCAGTAATCTGAACATCAAAAGATCATTGTGAATAAAGGAAAACCAGATATCTCAAGTTAAGGAATAAAGTGCTTCTCTATATATGGGAAGATGCAAGAGTTTGGGCTGGCTGAAATAATTCCTTGATATGCACCTCACCTACCTGGGATGTGTGTTTTTCAGGATGTGTTTTTACATCCTGAGTTTCTTCAGGGCTCACCATGGGGAATTACTGCAGTCTGATAGCTGCTAGATGGCAGATATTTTTTTCTTCCTAAGTTTCCACAGGGCTCACCAGCTCACCATCCACGGTGGCTGCAATAGCTGCGGCAATAATGCACTGTGGCATTATTTGTTTATTAACACAGAAGGAAATATTCCATTTCTCAGAACACACAAAGGTTATTTGTTCAGAGTTTACAGTAGTAAAGAAGTTAGACAGCATCATTTGCATTTGGCAGAAACACAAATGTAGGCAGGGCAATGTAAAAGGTTACAGTGGAAAAGGGAAAGATTCTGTTATAAGCTGTTCGAAAGTTGTTGGCACAGGGAAATTGGAGGTCAACTAACTAGAACTGGGGCATCCTATGAGGTTATTTAGGAGAGCATATTTGGCATTCTCAGGTTACTGTTAAGTTGGAAGCAGACATAAAAAAAGTCATGGTTTGGCTTGGCTGGACTGGTTGCTACAGTGGTTGTGGGTCAGAGCTCTCTTTTTATATATTGTGGCTGACATTGATATTGCCAGTTGTCTCTCAACAACCACACAAAATTACCCAGCAGAAGCAATGACAGGAGGCCTGAACATTGGTATTTTAATAAGCTCCTCAGTTTTGAAAATTTGTGAACCACCCATCTAGAGATATCCTGACTTTGAGCTAACTGCTCTAATGCATTTTCAAAGGTGTCAGGTACTTTTTACACCTATCTTAACCCCCAAATACCATTTAAGCAAGAACTTCACAGTCAGAAGCATCTTCTTAGCAGTTTCTCAACTTGTATACACGTAATTTTAGTTCTGTTAAGGACATTGGACCTGAGGCTTGACCACTAGGGCTGTCGAGAATTTTATTTTTGGATGGACAGGGAAGAGAAATCATGATAAAAGCATCATGATGCCTTTCAATACACCAGATGTGGAGTTCTCCACCAGATAATCATATCAGAATTTCCTAGACAGCTTTTGCAATGAGATAAGTCCTCCAGAAGGGACTGGCACCCAGAAATGCCCATGTGGAAGGACATGTACTTGAAAACTCATTCTGTGATTCCAATATTCCTCTACACCCTTTGTTGAGAACCACTGATGTAAAGAATGTAATAAATTCGGGGTTCCAACTGCAATGCCTATACAGGGCATGAAGGCAACATAAATTAATATGATGGCTTGGCAACTTGAGTTGTCTTCTTATGATGTAGACTCTTGTTAGCTTATTAAACATATGGATTTTTTTTTCACTTGCACAAATAAACATGGCTTGTTGTTTGTCTTGCTGGAAAAAAAATTTCTTAGCCTGCTATTCTTCTTCCCACTTCAAGCTTTATTTCACTATCGCTAAGAAAAACAGCAGTGTAAGCATGATGCAAAATAGAAAATGAGACAGCAAAAGAGACACAGATGTATAGAACAGTCTTTTGGACTCTGTGGGAGAGGGAGAGGGTGGGATGATTTGGGATAATGGCATTGAAACATGTATAATATCATATATGAAACGAATCACCAGTCTAGGTTCGATGCAGGATACAGGATGCTCGGGGCTGGTGCACTGGGATGACCCAGAGGGATGGTACGGGGAGGGAGATTGGAGGGGGGTTCAGGATGGGGAACATGTGTACACCCATAGCGGATTCATGTTGATGTATGGCAAAACCAATACAATATTGTAAAGTAATTAGCCTCCAATTAAAATAAATAAATTTATATTTAAAAAAAAGAAAATGAAACTCAGTGTAAAGGATAGAGCCATGAATGATGAGATTAGGACAAACTGGGGTATACAGCTGCTATTCAGTTTTATGCAATTCAAATTTCCGGGAAATACGGACCAGTGCTGTCTTATCAAATTTTATCTTATTTTGATTTGTCAAGAAATGAGAGATTTTATATAAAATGAGCTGATCTGTAAGTCTGGGATCAGGTTTTTAAGACTGTGAAGGTCAAACAAGCAAGTCTGGTGGGCTGGACAAAGACCCCAAAACACCAGTTTTGCAACCTTCACATTACAGTGTCATTGGTAAACACCTTCTCAGCAACAGGATTTTTGCTGAAAGAACCAAAAGGTTCCCCAAACAAGCACACACCAAGAGCGTAATCACATCAACCCCACCCTACCCCATCTCCATTGATGGTTTACCATTTTCAATAGTGCAACTCAGTCTTACTCAACACATGATCAGAAAGTAAGGATGTCGACCAGAATTACTCATAAACCTTTTCAATGATGAGCTGAGTCTCTTTCCTTTTTCCTTTCTCCTCTTTCTTTATAAAATCCATTGGTTAGGCAGCCTAAATAGGGACAGTACGGGAGTAAAAGGTGAATGGTCCCTTTTCAGCACTCACTGAGGTAGCTGTGAGGTAGCTATAAATTTAAAGTTTATGTCTTAAATTTAGTTTAAAGATGCAGAATCAGCAGCTACTAATTCCTCACTGTGTTAAAGAATAAATGTTTACATTTCCAAGAGATTTAAGCTTTATTTGGAATCAATGTAGTCACATTTGGGTCAAGATGTTGAATTTGAAAGGGAGGAAAAATTTTCAAATATTTTCATGAAGTCTTTCTATAAGAAATGTTGAAAGAGGTGAATATTTCTATACTTTACAAAATCCATTGGAGTCAACCAAAGGTGGTTTAATGAAACTAATTTTCTGGTGGAGTATTTAATTAAAACTGACTTTTTATTAAAACAGTTGGTCAACTTAAGGAGTACTTTGACAGGTAATATCTTTTTTTTAAATTGCTGATGCAAATCTGAATAATGATGTCAATTAATTCAAATTCCCAAGTAGGGAAACCTAGATTGGAATCTCTTTCCACAAGCCTTCACGGAAAGTTTTGGAAAAGTGTTTCTTTCCAGCACTTTTTCATGTTGTCCTTATCTATTTCTACAAAACAGACATTTGAGTTGCATGGGGCAACCTAAGGCTGCACCACTAACTTAGAGACCAGCAAAGCCAGCATTCAGGTGAACTGCAAGTCTGAAACCAAGTGATTCATACCTATGTTAAAGTGATAAGTTGTATTAACTAAAATCATAATAGGCCTAATATGCAAATGACTTGCAATATATTTCTTATTTTTAAATTAAAAGTGGGGTACAAAATATTAGTGGTAAATTTATCTCACCTTCAGTTTTAAAAACTGAATAACTATCTGTACATACCAAGTGGTTTGGTATGCTTCCTGAAAGATTAGGCATGATTTCTCATGCCTAAACTTTTTCATGATTACTCATGAAAAACTCATGATCACTCAGACACTTGTGCCTGTTCACTGAAAATGGTGAGCCAGTGAAAAACAGAACATGGTGATAAAGTAAGACTCTGTAAAATAGGATGAACTGGAAACTAAAGAACAATCAAAACTGAAAAGAATCACCAAATGTGATGGGTTCCCTGATGGCTCAGCTGGTAAAGAATCCGCCTGCAATGCAGGAGACCCCAGTTTGATTCCTGGTCAGGAAGATCCTCTGGAGAAGGGATAGCCTACCCACTCCAGCATTCTTGGGCTTCCCTTGTGGCTCAGCTAGTAAAGAATCTGCTTGCAGTGTGGGAGACTTGGGTTAGATCCCTGGGTTGGGAAGATCCCCTGGAGAAGGGAAAGGCTACCCACTCCAGTATTCTGGCCTGGAGAGTTCCATGGACTATATAGTCCCTGGGGGGTCTCAAAGAGTCAGATACCAAATGAGAGACTTTCCCTTTCAAAAAGAGAAACAGATATAAGTAATCAACTGGCTGTAATCAGCAAAGAAGAGCAAACAGAAAGGGCTGGAAGAACAAGCACTGAGGGGTCTTGGAGAATGTCCTCCTATCACATGGACTTTGCATTTCAAGATGTGATTCAAAAATGTTTGCCTTATTCAAAAAACACCTTATCTGCTTAGTTTTTTCGATAATCATCAAGGTGCAAAGGCAGAATTTTGAAGGAATTTGCTGAAACCATTCTGTGAGGTTTTCAAGAGCTGTCACTAGCTTTCTTGAAATTGTAACTGAGAAAAAAAAGGAAGTTATTTGAGTATATAATGAAATTGAAAATATAAACAAGTGTAATTTGCTGATATGTTACAAGAGCTGTTAAGTTCAGATAGAGTGGGTTACATCAGGGTGAGCTAAAGTTGGTACATTCATTTGAAAGGGTGTCAAATTATTAGCCCACCTCAGGAACTCCATGAATTTTCTCACTGTAGTCTGGAGTTCTCTCTCAATCCCTCAATTCTTTATTTTATTCATCTTCTTTTATCCCTATGCCAGATTCCAAAGCTTAGACTCCATTCTCTATACGCCTTCTCATTTGTATGTCAAGGTTTTGCCTGAGTTCCTCCCATCTCTAAGTAAGTACTTGTACTCATTAATGTAATGGTCTACTTCCTGCTTCCTGAAGCATGTTCTGCTGTAGGTGAATCAAGGGAGAAGCAAGAGGAGAAATAAAAAGCCTTGAACCCAAATCTCTTTTTTGTCTCAGCGGAGATCTAGGATACGAGAGATTTGGGCAGTGGTGAGACTAGAATTTAAGTATTTATTACTGGTTTCTTACTCAAACTGGTGTTTTCCTTATTTAATTAAGCTCTTTTTTCCTTTCTCACTTTTATTAGTTACTGTAAAGATGGAATGGAGATGTAAAAGAAATGCCAGAAAGTTTTATCTGATATAGCTTCCCATATCTCTAGGTTTAGGCAAGAGTTAAGTACAAACCTCCCAAATGACAGGGCTCTCGTGGATTGAGAAATGGAGTTTTTCCTGCTGTATCAGTAAACAAAGATGTCACAGTAATCAGTGATTCTGGACTTCCAAATGTGAATTTCTGAGCCCTAAGTGCTCCCAGGAAGGACAACAGTACCTGCAAACGGCAACCACTCCCTATGGAGACGACTGAGGAACTCATGATGTAAAAAATGCAGGATATTGGCCCCCAGATAGCTGAGATACGTATGAAAGGAAAGATTTCAGTGAGCCCAGCACCTTCACTTCTTTGGGGACTTTCCCATGTGGCACTGAAAGAATCCATCTGCCGAAGCAGGAGAGTTAAGAGACATAGGTTCATTCCCTGGGTTGGGAAGATCTCCTGGAGGAGGGCACGGCAACCCACTCCAGTATTCTTGCCTGGAGAACCCCATGGACAGAGGAGCCTGGCAGGTTGAGGTCCATAGGGTCACAAAGAGTCAGACATGCCTGAAGTGACTTAAGGTAAAAACCCCACACAATTGAAAGCATGTTACACGTATATCACTCCTTTAGTCAGCGCCCTTTCATCTAGAGTAGATACAAAGACTCCCTTCTGCATTCTTAGCCACCCTCACAGACCTCCTTCTCTGACCTTCTCTACCAACAGCCATTGGTACCATTTCTCCAACATAGAGGAGGCGCTACTCAGTGTTCATTAACTGACACAATCACTCCCATTTTGAGTACACTCTTCATGTCAGGAATATCCGTTAAAAACAATCCATTCTCAAGGAGCTCACTGTCTAGTAAATAAAGCAACTGTACAAAAAAAAAAAAAAAGCCATTTCAGTGTACAAAGCATCAAAATAACACTTGGACAAAGATTTGGTTGAGGCTAGAGAGGTCAGCTCCCCTGAGGAGATTTCATTGCCTGCTTCACCACTATTGATTTTGTTTTCGACAGTGTTTTTTTTCCAAGTAGATTATGAAAAGTTGTTTTGTCCCTCAAACTTCTGGCACAAAACTTCACATGTACTGCTGCTGCTGCTGCTAAGTTGCTTCAGTCGTGTCCGACTCTGTGCGACCCCATAGACGGCAGCCCACCAGGCTCCTCCGTCCCTGGGATTCTCCAGGCAAGAACACTGGAGTGGCTTGCCATTTCCTTCTCCAATGCATGAAAGTGAAAAGGGAAAGTGAAGTTGTTCACTTGCGACCCCATAGATGGCAGCCCACCAGGCTCCCCCATCCCTGGGATTCTCCAGGCAAGAACACTGGAGTGGGGTGCCATTTCCTTCTCCAGTGCATGAAAGTGAAAGTGAAGTCGCTCAGTCGTGTCCGACTCTACAACCCCATGGAATGCAGCCCACCAGGCTCCTCCGTCCATGGGATTTTCCAGGCAAGAGTACAGGAGTGGGGTGCCATTGCCTTCTCCGTCACAGGTACTAGGTACTCAATAAACGGTTGTCAAGTTATTAATAGCCATAACTAAACATATTTGTGCCCAGCTATTCATTAACCACCTCATGAGAACCAAAGTACAGCAGCGAAGTGCATAGCCCCAAGGAGAAGCATCTAGATGAAACTTCCACCCCATTCTTTGCTGTGTTTCGTGCTTCAGCTTAATGAGTCCCTAAGCCGTCCCACATTCTCCACCTATGCTATCCACCACACACATCCACAGACAATGCACCCACGCTTTTTCTGACCTACTGGAATACTGAACAACCTGAAAATGAGGAAACTGCATCTCCAGTAAAACAATCCCTCATCAGCTCGCCTTTCTCCTCACCACCCCCCAACCCTGCCCTGCTCTCCAGCAATTCCCCTAGGAGGTGGCTCTCTCGCCTTTGTCATAAACAGAATGGAAGTTATTAAAGCCTGGAAAAACCTAACAGTATATCTAATTATAGACTTGAAATTGCAGAGCCAAGCAGTGATGACTGGGCATGCTGAGTTCAGTTCCTTCTGAATATACTTTATTACCTTGTTTGGTAAATCATGCCCTGTAAAAAGAAGTGATTTGTTGCATTATCTCCAAAGGGGCATCAATAGGATAGCATCCTTTTGCAGAAACAGTTTTTAAAGTTTTCTAAGTGGACTCTCTGGAAAGTGCAACGGTTATCAGCAGGCAAAATGAACTTTAAGGACATATTGAAAGAGTGACAATTTGCATTCATCTCATAAATCTGTCTCCTTCTTCAAGTTCTTACCAGCCATGAAAGAATTGCCAATATTTCTTTAAATTGCTGGAGGAAACTGAGTACTTTAGTCAGCAGGAAAAAAAGAACAAAATCATTGCTGTGGTTTCTGTTTTACTTTGATTCTTGAAAAATATAAACATATATGTAAACATGTATGTAAAAATAAGCATGTTTTAATCTAAGCCCTTCAAAGTACTTCAGAATGTGAAAATCTTATAACAATGCCTATGTTGTTGTTATCAAATATAAGATGTGAAAAATGTAAAGGCCTTTTTAAAAATTACTAAAACAATTGTCGCTTAAAGCAATTATATTAGTATAAATATAAAACTATAAAATTTCCTTTTCTTCATATAAAAATGATCTTTCCTATAGTATGGATAGATTACTTGTAGATTAAAAATATTTTAAAATCTGTAATAATAATTATTTTCAAAAGAACTTTTATTATTTTGTAAGACAAATCATTTTATTAGTTTTCTTTTCAAAATGTTATTAGGTAGTCTTGCCTTTTTCTTCCTTCAGAAAAATCGAAGTGTGTCAAATTTCTAAATTCTCCCTTTAGAATTTCAACTGAAAAATACAGGAATAAATAAATTTGGGGGGAAAGTGTTAACTTTACAAAATTACACATTTTTGCTATATTTTTAACTCCAAGTCTTTTTGTCTTTTTTTAAATATTCTACCAATTTTAGAGGTACAAATGACATAGAGCACTGTGTAAATTTAAGATGTATAGCATAATGATTTGACTTATCATGAAATGCTTATCACAATCAGTTTAGTGAACTATCATCTATATCAGCACAAAATGAAAGAAAAAAATGTTAATATTTTTCCATGTGATAACTCATAATTTACTCTCTTAGCTTTTAATATAACATAAGACTATGTTAACTCTATTACTCTTATTATCTATTACATCCCTAGTACTTATCTTCCTTGTAACTGGTAGTTTGTACCTTTTGACGACCTTCACCCCGGTACAACCCGCCTGTAGTCTGATCTCCGTTTCTGTGACTTTGTTTCTTGAAGTGTAATTGACCTATAACACCATGTTAGTTTCTGGTATACAGCATAGTGATTTGATATTCCTACACATTACTAAATGATCACCATGTTAAGTCTCAACCTGTAAAGTTTAAGCGGTTAAGTTAAAATGATGTCACCATACAAAAATATTATATTATTGTTGGCTATATTCCAAATGCTATGTATTTTATCTTCACGACTCACTTGTTTTGGAAGTGGGAGTCTACACCTCTTAATCCAGCTCACCTAATTCATTCATCCCCCTACTGCCCTTTACTCTAACAACAACTGTTTGTTCTCTGTGTCTATAACTCTGTTTTTTCTGTGTTTGCTCATTTGAATTATTTTCTACATTCCACATATAAGTGAAATCATATGGTGTTTGTCTTTCTCTGTCTGACTTATTTCACTTAGCCTAATACCCCCTAGGTCCATCCATGTTCCAAATGACAAGATTTCATTCATTTTTCATGGATGAGTAGTATTCTTGTTTATATATCTATCCATGTATAATCTCGCATACTCTTTATCCATTCATCTGTTGATAGGTAGTTAGGTTCCTGCCTTATCTTGGTTATTGTGAATGCAATGACATCCTTTGAATGCATACATCCTTTGGTATTAGTGTTTTTGTTTCTTTGGAAGAATGCCCTGAAGTGGAATTGTTGGGCTTCCCTGGTGATTCAATGATCAAGAATCTGCCTGCTCATGCAGGAGACACAGGTTTGATCCCTGGGCTGGGAAGATCCCCTGGAGAAGGAAATGGCAACCCAATCTAGTATTCTTGCCTGGGAAATCCCATGGACAGAGAAGTCTGGTGGGCTACAGTCTATGGGGTCGCAAAAGAGTTGGACATGACTTAGCAACTAAACAATAACAAGGAGTATTTGGATCATATATAAGCTCTATTTTTAATTTTTTGGAAAACTTTGTACTCTTTTCCAGAGTGGCTACACCAATTTACAATCCCACCAACAATGCACAAGAGTTGCCTTTTCTCCACATCTTCTCCAACATTTGTTATTTGTTGCGTTTTTGATAATAGCCATTCAGACATGTATCAGGTGATATCTTACTGTGGTTCTGGTTTGTATCTCCCTGCTAATTAGTGATGTTGAGCATCTTATCATGTGACTGGTGGCCATCTGTATGTCTTCTTTAGAAAAATGTCTATTTTGGTCTTTTGCCCATTTTTTAATTCGGTTGTTCAGTTTTTTTATGATGTTGTGTTGTATGATTTCTCTGTATATTTTGGAGCTTAATCCCTTATCAGACATATCATTTAAAAATATTTTCTCTCATTCAACAGGCTTCCTTTTCATTTTATTGGCAGTTTCCTGTGTTGTGCAAGAGCATTTTAGTTTGATGTAGTCACTATTATTTATTATTAATTTGCTTCCCTTGCCTGCCGAGACATAGCCAACAAATTATTGTTAAGACTGGTTTCAAACAGCATACTGCCTATGCGTCCGTCTAAGAGTTTTATGATTTCAGATTTTACCTTCGTTCTTTAACGCATTTTGATTTCACTTTGGTATATGGTATAAGAAAGCAGCCCAGTTTGATTCTTTTGCATGTTCCTGTCCAGTTTCAGCAAATGATTTCCTTACAATCATCTACTGAAGATTTTCCTCTTGCTGTATATTTGCCTCATCATATAACTGTGAGTTATATTTGAGCTCTCTATTCTGTTCTATTGATCTATGCACTTGTTCTTGTGCTAATACCACACTCTTTTGATTACTATTTTGTAGAATAGTTTGAAGTCAGAGATCATATCTTCGGCTTTTTCTTCTTTCACAAGATTGTTTTGCTCTTCAGGGTCTTGTTTGTCATGCAAATTTTATAATTATTTATTTTCGTTCTTTGACAAAGTCCACTGGTATTTTGATAGGCATTGCCTTAAAGCTATAGATTGCCTTGGGTAGTATAGTCATTTTAATAATATTATTTATTTCAATCCTTGAGCATATGTATCTTTCCATTTGTTCTGTCTTCTTCAATTTCTTTTATCAGCATCTTACAAAATTCTGAGTACAGCTATTTCCTTAGTTTTATTCTTAGTTAATTAGTTTTATTCTTGGGTATTTTACTATTTTTGATTTGATTGTAAATGGGATTGTTTTATTAAATTCTCTTTCTAATAGCTCATTATTAGTGTATAGAAAGTGTATAGGAATGCAACAGATTTCTACATATTAATCTTTCATCCTTCAACTTCCCTAACATCATTTACTAGTTTGAATAGTTTTTTTGTGAAATTTGTGAGGTTTCTGTATATACTATTATGTTGT
This sequence comes from Oryx dammah, assembly GCF_014754425.2. NCBI lineage: Eukaryota > Metazoa > Chordata > Mammalia > Artiodactyla > Bovidae > Oryx > Oryx dammah. The sequence goes on along the minus strand of NW_024070209.1, from coordinate 9,362,711 downwards.
TTGTAGACAGTAACAGTTTTATTCTTCCCCTTCCAATTTGGATACTTTTATTTCTTTTTCTTGTCTGATTGTTGTGGCAAAGACTTCCAAAAAAATTAAAACTGAAAGTGTTAGTCACCAGGCATGTCCAACTGTTTGTGACCCCATGGACTGAAGCCCACCAAGCTCCTCCGTCCATGGGATTTCCCAGAGAAGAATACTAGAGCGAGTTGCCATTTCCTTCTCCAGGGGATCTTCCCAACCTAGGAATCAAAGAAAGCCATGTCTCCTGTATTGCAGGCAGATTCTTTGCTGTCTGAGCCTCCAGGGAAGCCCCCAAAGGCTTCCAATACTATGTTAAATAGAAGTGAGAGTGTTATTCTCTGTCTTATTCCTAATCTCAGGGGAAACACTTCAGCTTTTCATCATTGAGTGAGAAGTTAGCTATGGGATTGTCTTATACAGTCTTTATTATGTTGAAGTATGTTCTCTCTAGACCCACTTTCTTCAGAGTTTTTATCATAAATGGATGTTGAATTTGGTCAAAAGCTTTTTCTGCATCTATTGAAATGATTTTGTTGTTGTTTGGTTGCAAAATCATGTCAGACTCATTTGTGTCCCCATGGTCTTCAGCCCACCAGGCTCCTCTGTCCATGGGATTTCCCAGGCAAGAATACTGGAGAAGGTTACCATTTCCTTCTCCAGGGGATCTTCCTGACCCAGGGACCAAACCCATGTGTCCTGTATTGGCAGGCAGATTCTTTACCACTGAGCTAGCCGGGAAGCCCACTGAGATTATCATATGATTTTTATTCTTTATTTGTTAATGTGGTATAGCACATGAACATGAATTTGTGGATACTGAACCATTCTTGTATCCCTGGGATAGATCCTACTTGATTATGATTTATAATCCTCTAAATGTATTGTTAAATTCGGTTACTGATATTTTATTGATAATTTTTGTATCTATGTTTATCGGTGACGTTGGCCTATTTACTTTTTAGTGTGATGTCTTTGTTTTTGGTATCAGGGTGATGTTGATCTCGCAAAATGAGCTCAGAAGTGTTCCTTACTCTTCCGTTTTCTGAGTAGTTTGATTAGGCTAAATATTAACTCTTCTTTAAATATTTAGTAGAATTCACCTGTGAAGCTTTCTGTTCCTACACTTTTGTTTGTTGGGATTCTTATTATTGATTCAGTTTCATTCTTGGTAATTGTTTGGTTCGTATTTTGTATTACCTTTTGATTTCCTTTGGGGAGTTCGTCCATCTTTAGGAGTTGATCCATTTTTTCTACGATGTCCATTTTATTGGTGTATATTGTCCATAATTGCTTATGATCTTTTTATTTCTCTTCTATCAGTTCCAATTTTCTTTTCATTTATGATGTTATTTAATTTACCCATTCTTTTTTTCCTGATGAGTTTGGCTAAAGGGTTTTCCATTTGTCTGTCTTTCTGAAGAATCAGCTCTTAATTTCATTGAACTTTTCTAATTTTTTTTAGTCTTCATTTATTTCTGCTCCAATCTTTATTATTTTTCCCCTTATACTAATTCTATATCTTGTTTGTCCTTTTTCTAGTTCCTTTAGGTATAAGTTTAGATAGCTTACTTTATATTTTTCTTGTTTCCTGAGGTAGGCTATTATCAGCATAATTTTCCCTCTTGGAACTGCTTTTGTTACAACCCAGGGCTTCTCAAGGTGGCACAGTGGTAAAGAATTCGCCTGCCAATGTAGGCTAGAGATGCAGGTTCAATCACTGGGTCAGGAAGATTCACTGGAGAAGAAAATGGTAACCCACTCGAGTATTCTTGCCTGGAAAACTTCATGGACAGAAGAGCCTGGTGGGCTACAGTCCGTGGGGTCGCAAAGAGTCAGACGGAACTGAGAACACATATGCACAGACATGAATTTTTGATTATTGTGTTTTCATCTTCATTTGTCTCAGGTATTTTTTTTCACTGAAGTATAGTTGATTTACAATGTTATATTAGTTTCAGATGTACAAATAGTGATTTAATATTATTACAGATTATACTAAATTTAAAGTTATTATAAAATATTGTTATATTCCCTGTTTGGTGTATTATCTTTCCAGGTAATTTTTTATTTCCACCTCAATTTCATCAGTGACTCATTGCTTGCTTATACATAGGTTAGCCTCTGTGTGTTTGTGCTTTTTACAGTTTATTTCTTGTACTTATCTCTAGTCCTATACTTCTGTGGCCAGAAAAGGTACTCGATATGATTTAAATCTTCCTAAATACAACAATATATTTTAGAAATAAATATATATTTATAAAGATTATTTTAATAGAGTCATTTTGTAGTTGAGCATGTGGTTCATACTAGAGAATGTCCTATTTGCACTTGAAAACAATAGTGCATTCTTCTGCTTTTGGATAAAATGTTCTGCTTATATTGGGTGGCCAAAAAATTCTTCTGGGTTTTTTTGTAAAATGTTATGGGAAAATCTGAACAAATTTTTTGGCCAACCCATTTTCTGTTTATTTCACCTAATCTAAGACGTCATTTAAGGTCAATGTTTTCTTGTTGATTTTCTCTGGATGTACTGTCCATTGATGTAAATGGGATTTTAAAGTCTCCTACTAATATTATGCACTACTTGGATGTAATCTCAAAAACGACAGAATGATCTCTGTTCGTTTCCAAGGCAAACCATTCAATATCACAGTAATCCAAGCCTATGCTCCAACCAGTAACGCTGAAGAAGCTGAAGTTGAACGGTTCTATGAAGACCTACAAGACCTTTTAGAACTGACACCCAAAAAAGATGTTCTTTTCATTATAGGGGACTGGAATGCAAAAGTAGGAAGTCAAGAAATACCTGGGGTAACAGGCAAATTTGGCCTTGGAATACTGAATGAAGCAGGGCAAAGGCTAATAGAGTTTTGCCAAGAGAATGCACTGGTCATAGCAAACATCTTCTTCCAACAACACAAGAAAAGACACTACACACAGACATCACCAGATGGTCAACACCGAAATCAGATTGATTATATTCTTTGCAGCCAAAGATGGAAAAGCTCTATACAGTCAGCCGAAAAACAAGACCAGGAGCTGACTGTGGCTCAGATCATGAACTCCTTATTGCCAAATTCAGACTTAAATTGAAGAAAGTAGGGAAAACCACTAGACCATTCAGGTATGACCTAAATCAAATCCCTTATGATTATACAGTGGAAGTGAGAAATAGATTTAAGGGACTAGATCTGATAGATAGAGTGCCTGATGAACTATGGACGGAGGTTCATGACATTGTACAGGAGACAGGGCTCAAGACCATCGCCATGGAAAAGAAATGCAAAAGAGCAAGATGGCTGTCTGAGGAGGCCTTACAAATAGCTGTGAAAAGAAGAGAAGTGAAAAGCAAAGGAGAAAAGGAAAGATATAAGCATCTGAATGCAGAGTTCAACAGAATAGCAAGGAGAGATAAGAAAGCCTTCCTCAGCAATCAATGCAAAGAAATGGAGGAAAACAACAGAATGGGAAAGACTAGAGATCTTTTCAAGAAAATTAGAGATACCAAGGGAACATTTCAGGCAAAGATGGGCTCAATAAAGGACAGAAATGGTATGGACCTAACAGAAGCAGAAGACATTAAGAAGAGGTGGCAAGAATACACAGAAGAACTGTATAAAAAAAGATCTTCATGACCAAGATAATCACTATGGTGTGATCACTCACCTAGAGCCAGACATCCTGGAATGTGAAGTTAAGTGGGCCTTAGAAAGCATCATGATGAACAAAGCTAGTGGAGGTGATGGAATTCCAGTTGAACTATTTCAAATCCTGAAAGATGATGCTGTGAAAATGCTGCACTCAATATTCCAGCAAATTTGGAAAACTCAACAGTGGCCACAAGACTGGAAAAGGTCAGTTTTCATTCCAGTCCCAAAGAAAGGCAATGCCAAAGAATGCTCAAACTACCGCACAATTGCACTCATCTCACACACTAGTAAAGTAATGCTCAAAATTCTCCAAGCCAGGCTTCAGCAATACATGAACCGTGAACTTCCTGATGTTCAAGCTGGTTTTAGAAAAGGCAGAGGAACCAGAGATCAGATTGCCAACATCTGCTGCATCATGGAAAAAGCAAGAGAGTTCCAGAAATACATCTATTTCTGCTTTATTGACTATGCCAAAACCTTTGACTGTGTGGATCACAATAAACTGTGGAAGATTCTTAAAGAGATGGGAATGCCAGACCACCTGACCTGCCTCTTGAGAAACCTATATGCAGGTCAGGAAGCAGCAGTAAGAACTGGACATGGAACAACAGACTGGTTCCAAATAGGAAAAGGAGTACGTCAAGGCTGTATATTGTCACCCTGCTTACTTAACTTATATGCAGAGTACATCATGAGAAATGCTGGGCTGGAAGAAGCACAAGCTGGAATCAAGATTGCTGGGAGAAATATCAATAACCTCAGATATGCAGATGACACCACCCTTATGGCAGAAAGTGAAGAGGAGCTAAAGAACCTCTTGATTAAAGTGAAAGAAGAGAGTGAAAAGGTTTGCTTAAAGCTCAACACTCAGAAAACTAAGATCATGGCATCCGGTCCCATCACTTCATGGGAAATAGATGAGGAAACAGTGGAAACAGTGTCAAACTTTATTTTTGGGGGCTCCAAAATCACTGCAGATGGTGATTTCAGCCAGGAAATTAAAAGATGCTTACTCCTCAGAAGGAAAGTTATGACCAACCTAAATAGCATATTGAAAAGCAGAGATATTACTTTGCCAACAAAGGTCCATCTAGTCAAGGCTATGGTATTTCCAGTGGTCATGTATGGATCTGAGAGTTGGACTATAAAGAAAGCTGAGCACCGAAGAATTGGTGCGTTTGAACTGTAGTGTTGGAGAAGACTCTTGAGAGTCCCTTGGACTGCAAGGAGATCCAACCAGTCCATTCTAAAGGAGATCAGTCCTGGGTGTTCATTGGAAGGACTGATGCTAAAGCTGAAACTCCAATACTTTGGCCACCTCATGTGAAGTGTTGACTCATTGGAAAAGACTCTGATGCTGGGAAGGATTGGGGCCAGGAGGTGAAGGGAACGACAGAGGATGAGATGGCTGGATGGCATCACCGACTCGATAGACATGAGTTTGAGTGAACTCTAGGAGTTAGTGATGGACAAGGAAGCCTGGCATGCTGTGATTCATGGGGTCGCAAATAATCGGACACGAGTGAGTGACTGAACTGAACTGAACTGATGCTTCCTGGACCAGTATGTTTGCTTCATTCCCCAGGTTATTGAAGTTTTTAGCTATTTTTTCTTCTAATGGATTCTCTGTTACTTTTTTCTCTCTTCTTTTTCTGGGACCCCTATGTTGAAAATTTTTGCATGCTTGGTATTGTCCCAGAGGTCTCTTAAACTCTTTTTAAAATGCTTTTTCTTTTTGCTGTTCTGATTACACTGATTTATTCTGTCCAACTGTGTAACATGTTAATGACATGCTACTCCAAAATATGGTACTTTGGCATACTGAATATTTTAAGCTAAATGAGTTTGAGAATACAAGAGAAGTAGAAAGATTACTCTGCCCTTCCCTACACACACATTCCTGAAATGGGTCATAAAATGCTCATGTGAGAGGCATTCTCCCTATATAGGGAAGAAAGGAGCATCGTCATATCTGAAGACAAATAGATACCTACAGGAATCTGAACAAATAGGCTTTGCTAAATTTCTTTCTGTTTACTACAATTACTTATTCTTTGGCCTTTCATAGACTGTTCAGTTCAATTCAGTTCAGTTGCTCAGTCATGTCTGACTCTTTGTCACCCCATGAACCGCAGCACGCCAGGCCTCCCTGTCCATCACCAACTCCTGGAGTCCACCCAAACTCATGTCCATTGAGGTGGTGATATCATTCAACCATCTCATCCTCTGTCGTCCCCTTCTCCTCCCGCCCTCAATCTTTCCCAGCATCAGGGTCTTTTCAAATGAGTCAGCTCTTCGCATCAGGTGGCCAAAGTATTGGAGTTTCAGCTTCACCAAACTGGTATTAATACTCAGGTTTAACTGTTTCTTCAGGTTTTCATTTCCTTATGAAGGCTCCTATGTCATATGAAACATATTAAACAAATTTGTATTTTTTCCCGTTACTCTGTTTCTGACAGTTTAATTTTCAGACCCAGCCAGAGACCATAAGAGAGTTGAGAAAAACTGTGAATACAAAAAATTAACCTTTATATCTTTATTATCCTCTAAGACTCTCATAGGTACGGGCATATCCTGCTGCTGCTAAGCTGCTTCAGTCGTGTCCGACTGTACGACCCCATAGACGGCAGCCCACCAGGCTCCCCCGTCCCTGGGATTCTCCAGGCAAGAACACTGGAGTGGGTTGCCATTTCCTTCTCCAATGCATGAAAGTGAAAAGTCAAAGTGAAGTCGCTCAGTCGTGTCCGATTAGCGACCCCACGGACTGCAGCCCACCAGGCTCCTCCGTTCATGGGATTTTCCAGGCAAGAGTACTGGAGTGGGGTGCCATTGCCTTCTCTAATGGGCACATACATTTACATAAAATTTTAATTAAGCACAAAAAAAGCAACCAACAGACAAGTCAACTTCAAATGCCCATGTAATCTTTGGATAACTCTGTCTGTAACAGTTGTTGTCACAAGTAATAGAAACTCAAATTGGTTTGAGAAAACAGGAGGTTGGGGGATAGGGTCTGTGCGTTGACAGTTCATCTGCAAATATGTCAGGGTCACAAAAATTGTTACCAGGATCCTATCATTTTCATTTCATCTTTTAAATCTTCTTTCTAATACATTGACTTTGTTCTTTGTAAGGACCTCTTCCTATGCTAGGAAATACACCTGGGGCAGCTCTAAGTGTAGGTGGCCTACCAGCCAGCAATCCCAGTAAATAAAGGCTTATCTCTCAGAGTAAAGCCACCAGGGATGGAGAAGGAAATGGCAACCCAGTCCAGTACTCTTGCCTGGAAAATCCCATGGATGGAGGAGCCTGGAGAGCTATGGTCCATGGGGTCGCTGAGGGTCAGACACACTGAGCGACTTCACTTTCACTTTTCACTTTCACGCATTGGAGAAGGAAATGGCAACCCACTTCAGTATTCTTGCCTGGAGAATCCCAGGGATGGGGGAGCCTGATGGGCTGCCGTCTGTGGGGTCGCACAGAGTCGGACACGACTGAAGCGACTCAGCAGCAGCAGCAGCAAAGCCACCAGGGAAGGCTCAAATCAACCCATTTGTGACTCAGTTCCTGAGGATGGGAAGATGAGATGTATGCAGATTCCACTTCCAGGACATATTCACATCCCATTAGCAGAATAAATATGGAGCAGCTGCCCTCCACCATCACCAGAGTTCATGTTTAACAGGTTGGAGAGTCTGTCTTGTGTTGGGGGCCAGTGTGAGGAACTCCGCCCATGGCAAAGTTCATGAGGAAGGAAGCTTGGCATACGCAAAGGCGTGATCAAGCCTCAGGACACCCCCTGTTCCTGAGCATCTACCCCCAAAACCAGAGTACTTTACGGGGAGCTCTCCCCCATAACCATTTCTCTCAGAGAAGGAGTTAACTTACAGCTCCAGTTAATAAAAATTCCTGGGCATGACAAGAGTGTTTCACCTTACGAACTCTGAAGGTTCTCTGGCCTGCCTGATCAGGCTCGTCCGGCCACATGTGATTGTTTACAGCCTCCCAACTGTGAGAGGCACGGGATGTTTTAAAACTTTCTAAATACAGACTCTTTTGAAAAGTTAGATCATTAGTATAGTATTAGTGGGTTGATTAGGAATTATATTGGTGAAGGGTTTTTTCATTTGTCGTGCCAATAATTACTGCTAATTCCCTGCCCTGGGTGTGACAAGGATGTCTCAGGTCAAACCTCTCTGCTGACAGACTAGCTTGTGTGACAGCTTCTCAGCCATAAACAGCACAGAGAGTTTGGAGTATTAGCATAGGGCTTTTTTCATTGATAAGTCAATGATTGCCATCAGGCCTCCATATTCTTAGGCACCTGGGAATATCTTAATCAATGTATTTGGAATATAGAAAAGGAAATATAGTAGTTTTTTGATGTTAGCAATACTAGACTTTTGAGTTAATGAATCTTCTCTTTTGTTATAGATCACTGTACTTTGTTATAAATCACTATGTCCTTGCTATGCAAAAATGTAACTTTATCACTATCTTAAAAGATCTTAAAGGGAACATTGGTGAAGGGTTTTCATTTGTTGGGCTGATGTTTGCTACTAAATCTCCATATTCCCTGCCCTTATAATGAATATAACTAGCATATAGGAGAAATAATTATTAACCTTTAAGATTAATCATGTTAAACCTTAGGTTAAGTAAATTCCTTTCTTGATTGTAACTCACGACACCCTCACCCTATAGGAATGCAACTTTATTTGGAGGGTGGCGCCTGATTTAAGAAAAAATCACCCCTGGAAAAATAAGTTTTCTGGTTAACTGACCGGTATCAGAAAGGGCCATAAAATGTCAGCAGACCTCATGGCTAGAAGGTGATGAAACTCATAAAACTTTTGTATAATTTTATATGAAGCACCTGATTGTGACAAGGGTCAGGTCTGCTGACCCCTGCGTGACTCTGTATTCATCCCTATGTATAACAAAAAGGTATATAAACAAACCTGAAAAATACAGAAATCGGATCAGTTTCTGGAAAGACTAATTCCCCCGTGTGTTCTTTCTTGCTCCCGTTTCTTTGGCTGAATTCCCATCTGGATTCAGCCTTCTTTTCTCCACTAATTCTCCTACTACACTATCCGTTTCTAATCTCTCTCTATATCTGTAATCAAATAAGTTTTTTCCAGGACGCCGACTCCGTCCCCACCTTCGAATTACCCTGGATCCACCGGGGCTGGACCCCAGCAGTCTTGGATGAAAAGGAAATGAATACTGGGTCAGGCAAAGGGAAAGCTAGATATACTAAATCCTTCTTTTAATAGTTTTGGATGTTCTATAACTCGTTGTGACACGTTTCCCTGATGTTAGTCCACAGCTCTAAGCTCCCTGAACAGCTCTTCACTTTCTCTTTAGCCGTGGCTTTAGCCAAACTTCAACTCCAGTCCTGCAGCTTCTCTTTTCTTTTTGTATCAGAACAGGGTAGGAGGGGGAATATGTTCTACTGAAATGCTGTCCAACAGTCTACTTTAAATAGAGGAGAGCAATTTTCCCCTCTCAGAAGAAAGCTCTTCACATCAGGGTATTTATTTTTGAGGTGATTGCTGATTAATTACTTACATTTACATAAAATTAACCTCTTTTCTAACAATTTAGATGGCTTCCAGCTGTTTCTTCTTTCCTTCCCTATCAGTCTGGCACAACACTCTTTATCTTAAAAGGAACAGACCTACTTTTCTAACGCATGATAGAAAAGTATTCTGAAAATATTTACTTAAACAAAACAGAATCAAGGTCTTATGCAAAGCTGTAAATCATCAGTTTTTGTGATAATATTGTAATTAAGAAGTTCAAGACCGAAAATCAAATGAAACTGTAATATGACCAATAGTTGACAAAACATACAAAGTACCCAAAACAACCAAACACTTCTTTAATTATTACAGATGGTTAAATGAGCCCACATCCCCATTCAAATTCTCATGCAGCTGTGAGAATGTGTGTACTGTGCACTGAGTTTCCACTGCATGAGAAAATATCTACAAGTGGAATGAATTTCATCTAAAATCAATTTATGAGTTAGAAAAACTTGAAATACTTAATTGGCCATAATTTTGCTTTTCTTCTTAGAGTTTAAAAGGGCAACTTATGTATGATTTAGCATCATAGGCCTCTTAAGAAAGCCTTCTAGTAAACTTGGATTGATACTGTCTTTGTCTCTCAGAAAATATTTCTGTTTAAGCAGAATCATAAGATTTAGGTTCTATTCCCTGCTCTTTCTTTCTTTTCTTTTTTCTTTAAATTAAAATGTAATTGGCTTACAATATTGTACAAGTTTCACATATAAACGTAGTGAATCAATAATATTCTTCATACAGTTATTACAAAATATTGACTGTATTTCCTGTTCTGTACATTATATCTCAGTAACTTATTTATTTTACCCTAGTAGTTTGTACCTTTTAAGTGTCTTCAACTATTGCTGCTCCCCTCCCAACCCTGAGATTTTGAATCATCTTTACTATCATTACTCTAAATTCTTTTTTAGGAAACAGCTTGCCTATTTCCTCTTCATTTATTTGGTCTTGTGGATTTTTACCTTTCTCTTTTGTCTGCAGCATAATTTTTCCTTGTCTCTCTATTTTTTTTTTTTTTTTTTTTTATAAATGGAACTGTGTTCCTGTCTTCCTGGTTGTTTTCCTGGGCTTCCAGCACTGGAGTTTACAGGCTGTTGGGTGGAGCCAAGTGGGAGACCTCATTCTGATTAATATTCCCTGTGGTCTGAGGTTCTCTGTGCAGTGGTTTGGACTGAGCACTCCCACCATGGAAGTTCATGCCCAACATCCAGGCCATGAACCAAGATCCCACAAATCATGTGGTGCTGTTAAAAAAAAAAGGAGTAGAACAATAACAAAGAATTAAAAAACATAAATTTGGAAAACTAACATAGACATTAGAAAATTGAAAATATAAATGAAACAACCACTGGAAGGTAAAACAGAACCATAATAGCAAACGCACAAGCAAATACCCAGCCTGAAAAGTCCCTATCTGTGGGGGGTGGGAGTGGAGCTCACGTGGGGGTGTGGGATTCAGTCAGGGCAGGGTTTGAATGGGGTGAGCCTTTGTTCTGACCCAAAAGTGGCCTCCCAGGTAGCACAGTGGTCAAGAAATTGCCTGTCATTGCAGGAGATGCACGAGATGCAGGTTTGATCCCTGGGTCGGGAAGAACCCCCGGAGTAGGTAATGGCGATCCAATCCAGTGTTCTTACCTGGAGACTTCCGTGGACAGAGGAGCCTGGGGAGCTACAGCCTATGGGCTCACAAAAGGCAGCCGTAACTGAGTGACTGAGCATGACTGAGCACACGGCCAGAAAAGGCCCTGAGGTGGCTGGAGGCTCAACACAGGCCCAGGACCTCAGGAGGCTCACCAGGACCCACAGGGGCGGAGGCGGGGGGTATGCTACCTGCATTCATTTTTCATGATCCTCTGACCCCTAAAGGTCCCTTTCCACCTGCCTCTGCTCTCCCTCCTGCCCCTCCTCATGCCCCAAGGATCCAGGGAGCCAGAAAGGGCCTCGAAGGGCAGAAGACCAGCCTCAGGACCCTAGCAGGCTCCATGGTGCCTGAGTGGGCAAAGGGAAAAGCTAGCCGTGTCCCCCTCCAATCCCGCAAATCCCAGAGTGTCTCTCCCCATTCCTGTTGATCCTCTTGAGGTGCATGGGCCTCTCCAGGTGTAGGAACCCCTCACATCCCCCAGCCATCCCTCAGAGGTGCCTGTCTGATCCCACGTCCACTTCTTCCCCTTCTTTGCTCCCCTGCATGTCCTACAAGTTTGCTCAGGGGTTCTGCCCATCCACGTGCATGTCGAGGTCCCCCACCAGCATCTGGTAGGTGCCCTAGTTCTGGGAATATGCAGATCCCATGTCCTCATGCTCCCCCATCTTGGCTCTGCCCCCTAACAAGTACTGTTTCTATCCCTTACTACTTATTATTATCACTATAATATCCCCTTTCACCTAGCTCTAGTGCTTTATTTTTTTAAAATCGTATTTATAATACAGTGAAGTAAATAATGCAGGCTAACACATAATTTCCAGCAGCATCTGTATTACATATTTCATTTTAAATTATTAATGCACAGTGTATAATTATTTGTCATAAATTGTGTTATTTAGGACTTTTCCTGGTTGTTGTTGTTTTACAGTTATAGCTGTGTCTTAGATTCTCTCTCTAAAATATTTGTTACCACAGATATAGGTTAGGATTCAGATTTCATCCTGCGAGTGATTTCAGATGCTGCTATATTTTTGTCAGAAATAAGTTGCCTTGTAGATGATCACATGGAATTCCTCAACTTTCAAACCCTGGTATGTTTCTTTACTTAGTCAAAATTGCATGTTATGGCAATGTCCATATAGTTAGCAATGTAAGTTAAGAAAAAAGTGATATCTTCCTATATGATTAATATAATTCAAAAAAATATATAGTGCTCCTAAGAAATCAAGTTAGATCTCAAATACTGTTGAAAGTATAAAAAGCAAATATTTTTTCTTGCTTTGATTATCCAAGAGAAATAGCCCATGTTAAACAAATATGTCACCTGGCAAGATATATTAATTTTAAGAACACCTCAGTTAACACAGAAGAAAGATTTATTGATTGTATTAAAATGAAAGAAAAAAAAATGTTGTAAATTGGAAAAAGACACTGTTGACATAAAAATAATTATCATCACAACGACTGTACGTACGGTGGCAGTTGTACAAAGAATAGAAGCCATTATTCTTCAAATATATATGAAAATAAAAAATGTGTGACTTGTTCAGGTCCTATTCCTAAGAGATGAAATTTCTGCCCCAATAAGTTAATATACAATAGCATTTAAAATATTGTACAATTTATAAACATGTTTTGTGAATTCAACAAGTAAATTAAATATTTTCATGTCCATTCTAAAAAGTACTTAAAACACTTATAAGAATATCCAATGATCATCAAGATGAAATGCAATCAGCTACTGTCCCATGGAAATTAATGACATTTAGCAAATATTAATATGTACATCCATATATTAAAAACATATGTAAGTATATAATACATAAAATCAAATACTATATTATTATATTAATATTTAAAATAAAATCATGTTAGTATTGTACCATGGTAGGACTGGAAAATGTCAGTTTTCATTCCAATCCCAAAGAAAAGAAATGCAAAAGAATGCTCAAACTACCACACAATTGCAGTCATCTCACATGCTAGTAAAGTAATGCTCAAAATTCTCCAAGCCAGGCTTCAGCAATATGTGAACTGTGAGCTCCCTGATGTTCAAGCTGGTTTTAGAAAAGGCAGAGGAACCAGAGATCAAATTGCCAACATCCGCTGGATCATGGAAAAAGCAAGAGAGTTCCAGAAAAACATCTATTTCTGCTTTATTGACTATGCCAAAGCCTTTGACTGTGTGAATCACAATAAACTGTGGAAGATTCTGAGAGAGATGGGAATACCAGACCACCTGACCTGCCTCTTGAGAAATCTGTATGCAGGCCAGGAAGCAACAGTTAGAACTGGACATGGACCAACAGACTGGTTCCAAATAGGAAAAGGAGTATGTCAAGGCTGTATATTATCACCTTGCTTATTTAACTTCTATGCAGAGTACATCATGAGAAACGCTGGACTGGAAGAAACACAAGCTGGAATCAAGATTGCCGGGAGAACTATCAATAACCTCAGATATGCAGATGACACCGCCCTTATGGCAGAAAGTGAAGAGGAGCTAAAAAGCCTCTGGATGAAAGTGAAAAAGGAGAGCGAAAAAGTTGGCTTAAAGCTCAACATTCAGAAAACGAAGTTCGCGGCATCTGGTCCCATCACTTCATGGGAAATAGAAGGGGAAACAGTGGAAACAGTGTCAGACTTCATTTTGGGAGGCTCCAAAATCACTGCAGATGGTGACTGCAGCCATGAAATTAAAAGACGCTTATTCCTTGGAAGGAAAGTTATGACCAACCTAGATAGTATATTGAAAAGCAGAGACATTACTTTGCCAACTAAGGTCCATCTAGTCAAGGCTATGGTTTTTCCAGTGGTTATGTATGGATGTGAGAGTTGGACTGTGAAGAAGGCTGAGCGCCGAAGAATTGATGCTTTTGAAGTGTGGTGTTGGAGAAGACTCTTGAGAGTCCCTTGGACTGCAAGGAGATCCAACCAGTCCATTCTGAAGGAGATCAGCCCTGGGTGTTCTTTGGAAGGAATGATGCTGAAGCTGAAACTCCAGTACTTTGGCCACCTCATGTGAAGAGTTGACTCATTGGAAAAGACTCTGATGCTGGGAGGGATTGGGGGCAGGAGGGGAAGAGGACGACAGAGGATGAGATGGCTGGATGGCATCACTGACTCGATGGACGTGAGCCTGAGTGAACTCTGGGAGTTGGTGATGAACAGGGATGACTGGCGTGCTGCGATTCATGGGGTCGCAAAGAGTCAGACACGACTGAGCGACTGAACTGAACTGAACTGAAAATCAAAAGCAAATAGATTACAAATATTTATGCAGGCTTCATGATGGGATGGTGTTGTGAACCAAGTGGAAATTGCTAAGAAAACTCTCCATGAAAAATTCCTGACTATATATAAGGAGTGCATGCATGCTCAGTCACATTCCAAGCTTTGCAACGCTATGGACTATAGACCACCAGGCTCCTCTGTCCATGGGATTTTCCAGGCTAGAATACTGGAGTAGGCTGCCATTTTCTCCTCCAGGGTAAATCTTTGTGACCCAGGGATTGAACCTGATATAATTAACTTTAGGCAGGTTGATAAGTAGTCCAAGGCCCCCTTAAGGAAGAGGTTACAGTCTTTGCCTGAGTGGCGTAGGCTCCGTAAGCACCAATCAATACATCTGACTCAAGGAAATGTTTTCCTTAGGCTCTGTGTTATAGGAACAATATATCTTGCCTGAGGACATGTTTTTCCTTAAGTCCTGTGCTAATGATTATATGACAACAATATGTCTTGCTTGAGGGCATGTTTTTCCTTCTTAACAGAGATCTGTTCCTTTTGGCTAATCTTGCACTGAGGCATACTCAGGATGTATGCCATGGGAAAGGGATCTGGTAAAACTTTTACAACCTTGAGATATCTTTTTGGCCTATTGTTAGTAACCAATGAGTGGAGTATTCTCTTTCATCCCCTTCTGATGTCTGTGTCAGAAGTCTTCTTTGTTTCTTTTCAATAAACTCTCTTTCTTCAACACAAGTCTTGAGTGGTTTCTGTTAGCTGCCCAGATCTTCCTGGCTCCGTGAGGGAATTCCTCCCCTCACAAGAGCTATGAGCTCAGGTACAGCCTTACACTCTGTGACTTTATGACATCAGGACAGGTTTCAAACCCACGTCTCCTGTGTCTTCTGCATTGCAGGCAGATTCTTTATCATTGGAGCCATTGCTGCTGCTGCTAAGTCATGTCAGTCAGCCATTGGCGAAGCCCCAACTATATATGAAATGCATGCTTATTAGAAGCTCTCTCCTCTGGCTTACAACGGGAAAAAGTACCTTTGAAATACATTATAGGAACAAAAATCTTTAACAAGATATAGGAATATACTTTCTGGTATATTAATAGAAAATGAGCAAAAAGGAAAAGTAAAGAAATGGGCAATTAAAAATCAACAAAGAATATACAATGGAGTAAAGACAATCTCTTTAACAAGTGGTGCTGGGAAAACTGGTCAACCACTTGTAAAAGAATGAAACTAGATCACTTTCTAACACTGCACACAAAGATAACTCTAGAGGAGAACGTAGGCAAAACACTCTCCGACATAAACCACAGCAGGATCCTCTATGATCCACCTCCCAGAATTCTGGAAATAAAAGCAAAAATAAACAAATGGGATCTAATTAAAATTAAAAGCTTCTGCACAACAAAGGAAAACATAAGCAAAGTGAAAAGACAGCCTTCCGAATGGGAGAAAATAATAGCAAATGAAGCAACTGACAAACAACTAATCTCAAAAATATACAAGCAACTCCTGCAGCTCAATTCCAGAAAAATAAACGACCCAATCAAAAAATGGGCCAAAGAACTAAATAGACATTTCTCCAAAGAAGACATACGGATGGCTAACAAACACATGAAAAGATGCTCAACATCACTCATTATTAGAGAAATGCAAATCAAAACCACAATGAGGTACCACTTCACACCAGTCAGAATGTCTGCGATCCAAAAATCTGCAAGCAATAAATGCTGGAGAGGATGTGGAGAGAAGGGAACCCTCCTACACTGTTGGTGGGAATGCAAACTAGTACAGCCACTATGGAGAACAGTGTGGAGATTCCTTAAAAAATTGCAAATAGAAATGCCTTATGACCCAGCAATCCCACTGTTGGGCATACACACAGAGGAAACCAGAATTGAAAGAGACACATGTACCCCAATGTTCATCGCAGCACTGTTTATAATAGCCAGGACATGGAAACAACCTAGATGTCCATCAGTAGATGAATGGATAAGAAAGCTGTGGTACATATACACAATGGAGTATTACTCAGCCATTAAAAAGAATACATTTGAATCAGTTCTGATGAGATGGATGAAACTGGAGCCGATTATACAGAGTGAAGTGAGCCAGAAAGAAAAACACCAATACAGTATACTAACACATATATATGGAATTTAGGAAGATGGCAATGATGACCCTGTATGCAGGACAGCAAAAAAGACACAGATGTGTATAGCGGACTTTTGGACTCAGAGGGAGAGGGAGAGGGTGTGATGATTTGGGAGAATGGCATTGAAACATGTATAATATCATGTAAGAATCGAAATGCCAGTCTGTCTGATGCAGGATATGACACGCTTGGGGCTGACGCGCGGGGATGACCCAGAGAGATGTTGTGGGGAGGGGGGTGGGAGGGGGGTTCATGTTTGGGAACGCATGTACACCTGTGGTGGATTCATGTCAATCTATGCCAAAAGCAATACAGAATTGTAAAGTAAAAATTATAAATAAATAAATTAAAAAATAAAAAAATAAAAATCAACAAAGAAAAATATCAATTTGTATGGGGAAAGGACTTTGATTTTTAAAAAAGAAAATCATGCTGCTGCTGCTAAGTCACTTCAGTAGTGTCCGACTCTGTGCGACCCCAGAGACGGCAGCCCACCAGGCTCCCCCATCCCTGGGATTCTCCAGGCAAAGACACTGGAGTGGGTTGCCATTGCCTTCTCCAATGCATGAAAGTGAAAAGGGAAAGGGAAGTCGCTGAGTCGTGTCCAACTCTTAGCCACCCCATGGACTGCAGCCTACCAGGCTCCTCAGTCCATGGGATTTTCCAGGCAAGAGAAAGGAAATCATAGGTATCTGTTTTACCTTTTGAATAGACATACAAAGAATCTGCCAGCAATGCAGGAGACCTGGGTTCAATCCCTTGGTCAGGATGATCCCCTGGAGAAGGAAATGGCCACTCACTCCAGTATTCTTGCCTGGAAAATTCCATGGACAGAGGAGCCTGACAGGCTATAGTCCATGTGGTCACAAAAAGTCGGACACAACAAAGAGATTAACACACTTTCATACAAAATTAAGATAAATGCTTTCATATTTTGAATTTGTTAGGAGAAAGTTTATTTGCAATGAATGTACCAAATTTACAAAAAACAGCAATTGTTTTGGTTCTTAAATATGTAGTTTTAGATTCTAATACATTCAGCTTAAATGACCTTAAGTAGTATGCAATGGCTAGTATTTTAAAAATAACAATTGTGTTTCGATCTTCTAAAGGTGATTCACAATATATAACATTCTCATAAAAAAGTTGGTAGTGACCTGAATATTATTATTTTTCAAAATACTAGCCACACTGAAATCATACAGAAGATGTTTCGATGGGCTCATATTTATAAATATTTAAGATTGCCACTGTGTTATGAAGAAATATCAAGCATAAAGTAAAGTCGCTCAGTCGTGTCCGACTCTTTGCGACCCCACGGACTGTAGCCTACCGGGCTCCTCCCTCCATGGGATTCTCCAGGCACAAGTACTGGAGTGGGTTGCCATTTCGAAAACAAGATAAGAAGTATATTTTAAATATATTATAGATAACTGGTATTACTTTAAAACTGAGAAAGTAAAATTATAGTAAATTCTGGTTTTCACATACTTAAGATATGAAACTTAAAATAATGTGTCTTAATACACTGCCTCTTTACTTTTTCATTATTTTTTCAACTACTTTTACAGTCTTTCTATATTGTTTGCTCGTAAAAAGTATTTTACTTGTGATCTATGCACCAATGAACATGTGTTCAGTGCCCCATGACGATCAGTCAATTCAGTTGCTTAGTCATGTCCAACTCTTTGCGACCCCATGAATCGCAGCACGCCAGTTCTCCCTGTTCATCACCAACTCCCGGAGTTCACTGAGGCCCACGTCCATCGAGTCGGTGATGCCATCCAGCCATCTCATCCTCTGTTGTCCCCTTCTCCTCCTGCCCCCAATCCTCCCAGCATCAGGGTCTTTTCCAATGAGTCAACTCTTTGCACGAGGTGGCCAAAGTATTAGAGTTTCAGCTTTAGCATCAGTCCTTCCAATGAACACCCAGGACTGATCACCTTTAGGATGGACTGGTTGGATCTCCTTGTAGCCCAAGGGACTCTCAAGAGTCTTCTCCAACACCACAGTTCAAAAGCATCAATTCTTCAGTGTTTAGCTTTCTTCACAGTCCAACTCTCACATCCATACATGACCACTGGAAATACCACAGCCTTGACTAGACGGACCTTTGTTGGCAAAGTAATATCTCTGCTTTTGAATACGCTATCTAGGTTGGTCATAACTTTCCTTCCAAGGAGTAAGCGTCTTTTAATTTCCTGGCTGCAGTCACCATCTGCAGTGATTTTGAAGCCCCCAAAAATAAAGTCTGACACTGTGTCCACTGTTTCCCTATCTATCTCCCATGAAGTGATGGGACCGGATGCCATGATCTTCGTTTTCTGAATGTTGAGCTTTAAGCCAACTTTTTCACTCTTCTCTTTCACTTATCACCCCATGATGATAACGGGAGGCAAATATCCTTCTATGCCACTAATGAAATAGACATTTTTATAACCTTCCAGAAGTCATATGGGGAAAAAAGGAGGAAAGCATGTTCATAATTGTAACCTTCTTTCCTTTCACCCAGGGATACTGTAGATCTTGCCAGGCACATCCCTGTGTCCCCAGATCATTCAATTCACTCGACTAGAAGGCCCCTATAACTTGTATTTTCCTTATACACGTCTTTCTGTCTCTCTAAATCTGTGCAAAGTTTTCTCCCACAAAACAACTCTGAGTCTGTGACAAATCCCACAGGATGCATTATCTCCCACTAAGCCCTTTAAAGACCCGGGCCTGCTCAAAAATAAGCTCTGTTAAAATATTACCCAAGAAAATAAAGTAACCCATGTAGGAACTTCCAGAAAAGGATGATTCTGTGCTATTTAAGGGAAAAAAAAAAAAAAAAACAGCCTGGATAGAAGTTGGCAAGGCCCCTCCTCAGATGTCAGGGCACAGATGGGGAGCACTCTTTTCCTGCAGATGTTGTCATATGCTGGCACTCGTCCCAAAGCCACTTGTCCCCTCAGCCGGTCCTGAGGGGGAAAAAAATGTCTCTTGGCCTCAGAGTAGAATGGCTACCAAGCATGTGGGCAGGTTGCGCCTGAGCCCCTGCACACAGACGAAAGGATGGATTCATGCGCCACCTGCTGGCCACTAAAGGCAGAGCGGGGTACTCAGATTATAAATCACTCAGTGTCAAGGTCCCCAGTTCCGTTCAGTTCAGTCGCTCAGTCGTGTCAGACTCTTTGCGACCCCGTGGACCGCAGCACGCCAGGCCTCTCTGTCCATCACCAATTCCCGGAGCCTACTCAATCTCATGTCCATTGAGTCGGTGATGCCATCCAACCATCTCAGCCTCTTATCCTCTTGCCTTCAATCTTTCCCAGCATCAGGATCTTTTCAAATGAGTCAGTTCTTCGTATCAGGTGGCCAAAGTATTGGAGTTTCAGCTTCAACATCAGTCCTTCCAATGAACACTCAGGACTGATCTCCTTTAGGATGGACTGGTTGGATCTCCTTGCAGTCCAAACGACTCTCAAGAGTCTTCTCCAACACCACATCAATTCTTCGCTGCTCAGCTTTCTTTATAGTCCAACTCTCACATCCATACGTGACCACTGGAAAAACCATAACCTTGACTAGACAGACCTTTGTTGGCAAAGTAATGTCTCTGCTTTTTAATATGCTGTCTAGATTGGTCATAACTTTCCTGCCAAGGAGTAAGCATCTTTTTCTTTCCTGGCTGCAATCACCATCTGCAGTGATTTTGGAGCCCAGAAAAATAATGTCTGTCACTGTTTCCACCGTTTTCCCATCTGTCTGCCATGAAGTGATGGGCCGGATGCCGTGATGCTAACGGCACTGGCGACAGGAGTCCCGGCCGCTCCTGCTCATGCCCACCTACACGGGGCCACGTCAGGAAACTGGGCACCTGTGCCTGCCCGAGCTCCCTTACACCAGCAGCCCACTCAGTGTTGATGGAGCCTAACACATTCACACTCATTCACACGCTTAAGCAATTTTGCATCCAAATAAGCTCTGATTGTATAACTGGAAAGCTGAGACCCAGAAAGAGGTACTGGTTTAGGGGACAGTATGTGGGCAGAACCCAGAAGAAAAGTAGGAATTCCAGCATCCTCAGCCAGTCCTCAATCCCTTCTATTAAGTTTAGTTTGGAAATGAAAGACCCTAATATACAGCACTTAGGTGTGCTGGAAATAGACTGTGCCCCTGGGCACCATGAGAGGGTGAGTAAGGAAGAAGAGACCCTGTAAGTGGCAAGGGAGAAAGGAGAAAGGGGTTGGAGCTAGCTCTGTCATGGGTCAGAGACCTCCATCCCACTGGCAACATGTTGAGAGGCCCATAGTGATAAACGGAATGGTGCTTGCCGTATCAGTAAACAAAGGATGCTGGAGTCACTGGTGTGACCGAAGCCACTGCCAGCAGGGAGCTGGGGAGCCTGGAGGGAACGCACGGAGGAAAATAATGCCTGCCAAACTGAAGCCATCAGACTGGAGCTACCCCTTGTGGTGAGCCCTGAGGAAACTCAGGGTGTGAAAGCATGGGATACTGGCCCCAGATAAGTGAAAGTGAAGTCGCTCAGTCATGTCGGACCCTTTGCGACCCCGTGGACTATAGCCCACCAGGTTCCTCCGCCCATGGGATTCTCCAGGCAAGAGTACTGGAGTGGGTTGCCATTGAGGTACATATCAAAAGGATGATTTCAGTGTTCCCAAACTCTGGCATCTTCCCATACTTAGAAAATGCTTTTGTTCACTAAAGAGATACTGTCCATACATAATGGCCTGCCTCAGGGAACCTTGTCCCTCTGCCTGAATGTTAAACCGAAATGCCTTGTTTAAGACCTTGTCTACCGGTAGATGGCTACAGGAAGGAAGAAATTAACACATCCCTCACCAAGACTGGCCACTCCAGGAGAAATTTTCAGGATTAATGACCTTTTTACTTGACTTGGGATTCCTGGTAGCTCAGCTGGTAAAGAATCCTCCTGCAATGCAGGAGATACCGGTTCCATTCTGGGTTGGGAAGATCTGCTGGAGCAGGGATAAGCTATTCACTCCAGTATTCTTGGGCTTCCCTGATGTCTCAGCTGGTTAGGAATCCACCTGCAATGGGGAAGACCTGGGTTGGGAAGATCCGCTGTATAAGGGAAAGGCTACCCACTCTAGTATTCTGGCTTGGAGAATTCCATGGACTGTACAGTCTATGGGGTCACAAAGAGTCAGACACGTCTGAACAACTTTCACTTTACTTTACTTCTTCATTTCCCTCACTCTCTGTTTTATAAAAGAACCTGGCAACCAGACCCCAATAAGATGGTTATTTTGAGACATTTGTCTACCATATTCTTTGTCAGCCAGCTTTCCAACACCTCAACACCTCATCTCATGGTTAATTGTCCTGTCATGCAGCAAGGAGAGAGAGCTTGGACTTGGTAACAGCTTGCTATATCTGGTTTTCTTTCAGTTCAGTCACTTAGACGTGTCTGACACTTTGCGACCCCATGGAGTGCAGCATGCCAGGCTTCCCTGTCCATCACCATCTCCCAGAGCTTGCTCAAACTCACGTCCATTGAGTTGGTGATGCCATCCAACTATCTCATCCTCTGTTGTACCCTTCTCTTGCCTTTGATATTTCAATCTGGTTTTCTTTAATTACTAGTAATCTTGTTATATTCCCAACTACCTGTTCTTTATTTCAAAACTCCTATATATCTGAGATATGGAATATTTACTGCCATATCAGTATACAAGGATGTTACAGTCATCAGTAACTGCAGCCACCAAGGAAAGTGAGCTGGTGAGCCCTGAGAAAACTCAGGAAGGAAAAGAATACCCCAACTAGTAGCCATCAGACTATAGCCACTCCCTATGGTGATAACTTTGTTTTCTGTGAATGGATTTAAAAACTAGAAAAGAGAGGTTGTGATAGGAGAAAAAAGTATCCAGTTTGTCTGACGATTTTATCATCACCTCCTCTTTAGCCTGTAGGTAAGAAAATACTTTATTCTCCTTTATCCTTGAGAGGGGACTTCCCTGGTAGGTCAGCTGGTAAGGAATCTGCCTGCAATGCAGGAGACCCTGGTTCAATTCCTGGGTTGGGAAGATCTGCTGGAGAAGGGATAGGCTACCCACTCCAGTATTCTTGGGCTTCCCTGGTGGCTCAGATGGTAAAGAATTTGCCTGCAATGAAGGGTACTTGGGTTCAACCCCTGGGTGGGGAAGATCCCATGGGAGAGGGCATGGCAACCCACTCCAGTATTCTTGCCTGGAGAATCCCCATGGACAGAGGAGCCTGGTGGGCTACAGTCCATGGGGTCACATAGAGTTGGACACAACTGAGTGACTAAGCATAGCATAGCATATCCTTGAGAAAAGAGAGTTTTCTTTCAGACATCAATTCAATAAAAATAAAATTCTTGGCCTCCCTTACAATTCAGGATTACCAGACAAATTTCAGGCCAATGATGTGTGCCCAGATGAAAACATGGGTTGGGGAGGCTGCTCAACAGGAACTAATACAGCTGGGAGGGCCTGCTTTGCCCTCTTTGTAGCCTTATCTCTAGTCTGAGATCATCACTTCATGGCAAATAGATGGGGAAACAGTGGAAACATTGGCTGACTTTATTTCTGGGGGGTCCAAAATCACTGCAGATGGTGATTGCAGCCATGAAATTAAAAGACGCTTACTCTTTGGAAGGGAAAGTTATGACCAACCTAGACAGCATATTAAAAAGCAGAGACATTACTTTGCCAACAAAGGTCCGTCTAGTCAAGGCTATGGTTTTTCCAGTGGTCATGTATGGATGTGAGAGTTGGACTGTGAAGAAAGCTGAGCGCCAAAGAATTGATGTGGTGTTGGAGAAGACTCTTGAGAGTCCCTTGGACTGCAAGGAGATCCAACCAGTCCATCCTAAAGGAGATCAGTCCTGAGTGTTCATTGGAAGGAATGGTGCTAAAGCTGAAAGTCCAGTACTTTGGCCACCTGAGGCGAAGAGCTGACTCATTGGAAAAGACCCTGATGCTGGGAGGGATTGAGGGCAGGAGGAGAAGGGGACGACAGAGGATGAGATGGTTGGATGGCATCACCGACTCAATGGACTTGAGTTTGGGTATACTCCAGGAGTTGGTGATGGACAGAGAGGCCTGGCATGCTGCAGTTCATGGGGTCTCAAAGAGTCGGACAGGACTGAGTGACTGAACTGAACTGAACTGAACTGACCCAGACTCTAGGAGGTGGTAAGAGTTCAGATTAGCAAGTGTTACAGTTTTGTGTAGGCCAGCGCTCAGCCCACACCATGAACAAATGAAAGCTCAAAAGTCCTAGGGAGAATGCTACCCATGTCATCTCCATTTGTGGTCAGTGTCCTCTGTGCATCCACACATCCATCCATCCTGTGTACACCTCTGTGTACCCACAGGTGCACAGAAGCATGCAAACTGGGTGTGGTTAAATAAAGGCAGACGCTGGAGAAGTAGTAACAACAGCGAAAGAAGAAAGGTTGGGGGTAGCTTTGGAATGGGGCAGTGGCATCTGTTTTCCTAGCTACATGCTCACAGTCCCAAAGATAGGAAGAGGAATTCTTAAGGTTCCTGGGGATCTGTGTTGTCCAGGACATTCTTGGTCCAGGCTCAGTAGGATAGGACTTGTGTTCTGCTGCTGCTGCTGCTGCTGCTGCTGCTGCTGCTGCTAAGTCGCTTCAGTCGTGTCCGACTCTGTGCGACCCCATAGACGGCAGCCCACCAGGCTCCCCCATCCCTGGGATTCTCCAGGCAAGAACACTGGAGTGGGTTGCAGTTCACCCGTATTAGCACCTGAAACTACAAGCCCATACTCCCTAGTAGACAGTGGTTACAGGAGAGAAGGCCTTGGTATCTTTCTGTGTAAATAGAGGTGCTTAAAGAGGGTGAGGAACTAAAAAGCCTCTTGATGAAAGTAAAAGAGGAGAGTGAAAAAGTTGGCTTAAAGCTCAACATTCAGAAAACGAAGATCATAGCATCTGGTCCCATCACTCCATGGGAAATAGATGGGGAAACAGTGGAAACAGTGTCATACTTTATTTTGGGGGGCTCCAAAATCACTGCAGATGGTGATTGCAGCCATGAAATTAAAAGACGCTTACTCCTTGGAAGAAAAGTTATGACCAACCTAGATAGCATATTGAAAAGCAGAGACATTACTTTGCCAACAAAGGTCTGTCTAGTCAAGGCTATGGTTTTTCCAGTAGTCATGTATGGATGTGAGAGTTGGACTGTGAAGAAGGCTGAGAGCCAAAGAATTGATGCTTTTGAACTGTGGTGTTGGAGAAGACTCTTGAGAGTCCCTTGGACTGCAAGGGGATCCAACCAGTCCATTCTGAAGGAGATCAACCTGGGGATTTCTTTGGAAGGAATGATGCTGAAGCTGAAACTCCATTACTTTGGCCACCTCATGCAAAAAGTTGACTCATTGGAGAAGACTTTGATGCTGGGAGGGATTGGGGGCAGAAGGAGAAGGGGACGAATGAGGATGAGATGGCTGGATGGCATCACTGACTCGATAGACGCGACTCTGAGTGAACTCCAGGAGTTGGTGATGGACAGGGAGGCCTGGCATGCTGCGATTCATGGGGTCGCAAAGAGTTGGACATGACTAAGCGACTGAACTGAACTGAAAGTGGGTGAACCCAGGGGTTTCACATGCTCATAGATTGTCTCTTGACCTTGGCTCTTAACAGAATTTCTCTTGTTGTGCTTAACCCTCATCACCTACACCTTTGACCATTTGGCAGCAGGCACCCAAACATAACCCAGGGCAGTCCAATGCAGGCCAGGCCACACATGTGATCCCCCTGGCAATACCAATCACCAATCTGTGACCTACTGTGCTCTGAAGTCTTTGGAAAAATGCTTCCTACTACCGGGAGGTTTTTAGAGCTAACAGTTCCGGTTTAGGAACTTGGGATAGAGAAGAGTATACTACAACTCTGTAGATCAAAGTCTGGGATCCAGGGAAAAGACTACTCCTTGTTGGACCCTCGGGGTCTTCATTTGAATATATGAGGATATAATTGTTTCAGGTAAGGTGACACTTCATGAAGAAAGAGGACACCTCACAGATGGACAGGAAAGTGTGAAAAGGAAGCTTCTGAAGTTGATTGCACGTGGAGCCTGTAGATTCTACTCCTTTGCCCTTATAAGGAGAGCCACCGACTTAAGGACACCCAAGCAAAGGTGCCAGCTTGTCTGGTGGTGTTCCTGTCTGGGCTTGTATTTCTAGCACTGGCCACCAAGAGGCAGGCAGCATGCTATGCCATTGGTGCCCACTAGGCTTCACAGGAGGAACCGGTGCAGAAAGCGTGTGTGTGTCCCCCTGCTTCAGAAATAACTAGATTTGATTGAAAGAGGGACCATAAGAAATGGAATCTTGAAAAAGAAACCTTACTTCCTCAGTCATAGGGTCCAGCAGAACTTAGAACCAGGCACCCACATTCTAGAGTCAGCTGCCTAATCAGTTCACTTAACTGGAAGCACTGAAAAGAACAAGATGTTCTGTTGTATCCAAACATTCAGAGACTGGGCTGAGAAAAGTCCAGAATGAGAGACTTTTCTGTTGCTATAGACTTTGGCTCAGCCCTCATCACCTACAACTCTGGCCATTTGGCAGGAGGCACCCAAACATAAGCCAAGGAAGCCCAGTGCAGGCCAGGCCACACATGTGATCACCCTGACAACATCAGTCCCCTTTTTCTTCATTGTGTGTATGTTAGGGTAGTAGTGGCAGAGATGAAGGGACTGTCCTTCCTGGCCAAAGCAGGTTGTTAGTTGTTGGAAGCCTAGTCGATCTGTCACGTTCATACCCCAGGCCATAGCTGGCAGGATGAGACGATGAGGGCTGGGGACCAAGTTCAGCTAACGCATATCTTAATCCTGAGCCTCAGAGGACTCACCTGGTTCCCCTCGCTGGCCACAGGCAAGATGACTTTGAAAATGCCCCTACTGTCCTCTAATCGGGGAACAGAATTTCTCACGAGGGTGTCCCTGTGACGATGTCCCAGGCACTGTCTTTGCAGAGCTCCACCCAGGAGATCTTTGAGAAGCTGGTCAAATGGTTTCAGCTACTGCAAATTCTCATGCAAGGGGCAGGTACCAACAGCGGGCAAAGACACCAACAACATCCAGGGCTGGGCTAAGGTAAGAAAGGGATAGAGGTCTCTTCATACTCAGGACCCAAAGATAACTGGGGTAATAAGCCTAAAACCCAGATTCAAATCTGGGGAGTTCCTTGAGGCCTTTTTAAGACTTTTTCATATGAGTGTCCCCCAGGACCACTCTCAAAGAATCTGGATCTCCTTTGCACCAGCTATATGATAGTGTAGAAAGACACTTTTCACATATTTGTTGAAATAGTAAGGAATTATTTACTGTTGTTTTTACTTTTCGTGAGGCCATATATACCCTTGCCTATTGCTTCTGCTTTGATTTTTTTAAGTATACACCCTAGGTATTCTAGTAGCCATCAGCTCCACTGCTTGGCAGATGTGTTCCAAGCCTTGCAAATCATCTCTTAGTAGGGACATAAAAGGGTATGGGGTTAAGCTATTTTATAAGTTTCTCTGAAACTTGTTATGTTACAGACAGATCAAGTCATTGCAGGCCCAAACGTTCAAGAGCTGTGTTTTGACTTGTCTTCAAAATACCCCATAAAGGAAGTCAGTCAATTGCTACAGCAATTCAGCCATTTAAAACAGAGTATATATATGTATACATATAGGTGATTCACTTTTGCTATACAGCAGAAAATAATACAACATTATAAAGCAATTAACTATACACCCAAAAATTTTTGAAATTTGAATCACTGAATTTAATGCTGCTGAAATATCCAATAATATTTAAAGGCTAAATGTGTCTCATCTTTTTATTCATTACTCTGTCAATGGACATTTAGATTACTTCTATCCTAGCGCTTGTAACTAGTGCTGCAGTAAATATTGGGGTGCATATATCTTGTGGAATTATGGTTTTTCTCTGAGTATATGCCCATAAGTGGAATTAATGGGTCATATGGTAGTTCTATTTTTAGCTTTTTAAGGAAACTTCATACTGTTCTCCATAGTGGCTGTATCAATTTACATTCCCAACCACAGTGTGAGGGGGTTCCCTTTTCTTCATACCAGCCCCCGCATTTATCATTCGTAGATTTTTTGGTGATGGTCATTCTGGCTGGGGTGAGTTAGTACCTCATTGTAGTTTTGATTTACATTTCTCTAATAGAAGATGTACTGTTTTGATTTTTTTTTCAAGTTTTTGAGTTTTGTTTTACATT
This sequence comes from Oryx dammah, assembly GCF_014754425.2. Classification (NCBI taxonomy): domain Eukaryota; kingdom Metazoa; phylum Chordata; class Mammalia; order Artiodactyla; family Bovidae; genus Oryx; species Oryx dammah. The sequence goes on along the minus strand of NW_024070209.1, from coordinate 9,335,148 downwards.
TCTCTAATAGCTGACAAAGGTCAGTCTAGTCAAAGCTATAGTTTTTCCAATAGTCATGTATGGATGTGAGAGTTGGACCAGAAAGAAAGCTGAGCACTGAAGAATTGATGCTTTTGAACTGTGGTGTTGGAGAAGACTCTTGAGAGTCCCTTGGACTGCAAGGAGATAAATCCAGTCAATCCTAAAGGAAATCAGCCCTGAATATTCATTGGAAGGACTGATGCTGAAGCTGAAGCTCCAATACTTTGGCCACCTGATGTGAAGAATGGACTCACTGGGAAAGACGCTGATGCTGGGAGGATTGGGGGCAGGAGGAGAAGGGGATGACAGAGGATGAGATGGCTGGATGGCATCACCGACTTAATGGACATAAGTTTGAGCAAACTCCAGGAGTTGGTGATTGACAGGGAAGCCTGGCGTGCTGCAGTCCATGGGGCTGCAAAGAGTCAGACATGAGTGAGCAGTTGAACTGAATAGAGGATGAGATGGTTGGATGACATCATCAACACAATGGACTTGAGTTTGAGCAAACTCTGGGCAGTGTGGAAGTGAAGGACAGGGGAGCCTGGCATGCTGCTGTCCATGGGGTCCCAGAGAGTCAGACATGACAGCCACTGAATAAGAACAATAATTAATGATATTGAACAGCTTTTCATGTGCTTCTCGGCCATTTGTATATCTCCTTTGGAGAAATGTGTAAGTTTCCCACCCATTTTTTAACTTGGTTGTTAGGTTTTTGATATTGAGCTGCATGAGCTGTTTGTATATTTTGGAGATTGATCCCTTGTCAGTTGCTTTGCTTGCAAATATTTTGTCCCATTCTGAGGTTGTCTTTTAGTCTTGTTTATGGTTTCCTTTGCTTTGCAAAAGCTTTCAGATTTAATTAGCCCCTGTTTGTTTATTTTTGTTTTTATTTTTGTTACTCTAGGAGATGGATCAAAAAAGACCTTGCTAGGATTTAAGTCAGAGAGTGTCTGCCTATGCCTTCCTTATTAAGGATCTAAATATAAGGCCAGACATGTAGAACTCAATGATTCAATTTTGTTGCCGTTTCATTGGTGCTGCGGGGAATATCTTAGACTCATCTTAATAGTCTGCATTAGTTTGCTAGACCTGACATAACATAGAATCACAGACTGGAGAGGGCCCTGGTGCTTACTAGACAGGATATCAGGCTCTGTCTTTGTAGAACTCCATCCATGACATCTTAAACGAGCTGGTTGACAGGTTCAACCACTCCATCTCCTAAGACAATTGACAGGTGAATCAGGCCATCATCAACATCCAGTGCTGGTCTGAGGTAAGAATGGATGCAAAAGGGTCTTAACTCGCAGGAGCCAGAGACAATCAGGGTGGGCCTGAAACCTAGATTCAAACCTGACGACTCCCTGGGGCACTCTCAGGGATATGGATTCCCCAGAGCCTTCTGCCTCACATCAGGAGCAAACCAAGCTCTGCGTATCTTGGAGAGAATGTCATGCCACCCACGCTTTGGGCAGTTCTCATTTCTGACCTGTGTAATTTGAACAGTCATTTGAAGTTCCCTTCTTTTGTCTTCTCATATCTATAGTGGGACATGTCTTGATGACTCACTGCACAATGCTCTTAAAACGGGGGGTGTTATTGTTTCTCAGATAACAGAATGCATCCAAGGTACCAAGTACTTATAACTCCCACCAAATCAAAGTGTGCCTTTAAAACTAGAACCTTTTTCAAAGTACATACTCATGTCTTTTCCTTGTACAAGTTCTTGAGGTGCTAGGAGTTTCTGGCCTCAGCGCCAGATCTTGATTCTCCTGGCAGCTCACGGAGAAGCTACCAACTACTGTCCCTCATCGTCTACCTGGTACAAAGAGGAGACAGCTTGGTCTCTGGATGAGACCTACACAGTGATGATCCTCAGTGAAGGCAAGCTGAAGAAGCTAATAGAGTCCCCGATACCAACCTTCTCGAGTAGAAACACCACCTATCTCATCACCTTCCTATACCCCTGTGAGGGCTTCACCACTGCCCAACAGGTCCTCCACCAATAGTTAATGAGATGAGTGTCCGCCTCATTCATAGCCTCATGGTGAGTAACCCACCTTTACCTGTGTCCTCGGAGTCTCATTACATCTCTCTGAGTTTCACTTTGTTCTTTGATATGTAGGGTGGTGAAAGAACAAACCTCATAGGGTTACTGTAGGAAAATGGCATAACCTACGGACACGACTCGGAGAAGGAGATGGCACCCCACTCCAGTACTCTTGCCTGGAAAATCCCATGGGTGGAGGAGCCTGGTAGGCTGCAGTCCATGGGGTCGCTAAGAGTCGGACACGACTGAGCGACTTCACTTCACTCACTTTCCCGTATTCTGACTATGCTAATGAACCACAGAATCAACTTAAACTGTGATCGGTCTTCAATAAATGCTGGAGAGGGTGTGGAGACAACAGAACCCTCTTGCACTATTGGTGGGAATGTCAATTGGTAGAATCACTATGGAGAGCAGTACGGTTGTTGTCTGTTGCTCAGTAGCTCAGTCGTGTCTGGCTCTTTGCAACCGTGTGGACAGCAGCACGCCAGGCTTTCTTGTCCTTCACCATGTCCCGGAGCTCACCCAAACTCATGTCCATCAAGTCAGCGATGCCATCCGACCATCTCATCCTCTTTCTCCTCCCATCTTCAATCTTTCCCAGCATCAGGGTCTTTTCCAATGAGTCAGCTCCTCACACCAGGTGCCCAGAGTATTGGAGCTTCAGCTTCAGCATCAGTCCTTCCAATGAATATTCAGGGCTGATTTCCTTTAGGATTGACTAGTTTGATCTCCTTGCAGTCCAAGGGACTCCCAAGAGTCTTCTCCAGCACCACAGTTCAAAAGCATCACTTCTTTGGTGCTCAGCCTTCTTTATGGTCCAACTCTCACATCCATACATGAGTACTGGAAAAAGCATAGCTTTGACTATGTGGACCTTTATCGGCAAAGTGAGGTCTCTGTTTTTTAATACACTGTCTAGGTTTATCATAGCTTTTCTTCCAAGAAGCAAGAGTCTTAATTTCATGGCTGCAGTCACGTGATGATTTTGGAGTCCAAGAAAACAAAATCTATCCCTGCTTCCACTTTCCCCCTTCAGTTTGCCATGAAGTGATGGGACCAGATGCCATGATTTTATTTAATAATTTTTTGAATGCTGAATTTCAAGCCAGTTTTTTCACTCTCCTCTTTCACTCCCATCAAGAGGCTCTTTAGTTCCTATTCACTTTCTGCTATTGGAGTGGTATCATCTGCATATCTGAGGATGCTGGCATTTCTGCAAGCAATCTTTATTTTTTTTGAACCTTTGTATATTGTGATAGTTTCAGGGGAACAGCAAAGGGACTCAGCCATACATATACATGTCTCTATTCTTCCCCAAACCCCGCTCCCATCCAGCTGCTACATAAGATTGAGCAAAGTTCCATGTGCTATACAGTAGGTCCTTGTTGGTTATCCATTTTAAATATAGCAGTGTGTACATGTCCATCTCTAAATCCCTCACTATCCCTTTCCCACAGGCAACCATAAGTTCATTCTCTAAGTCTGTGAGTCTCTTTCTGTTTTGTAATTAAGTTTATTTGTGTCTTTTTTTTTTTTTTAGATTCCATGTGTAAAGGATGTCATACAATATTTTCCCTTCTCTGTTTGACTTAGTTCACCCTGTAGGATACTCTCTAAGTTAGTCAGTGTTGCTACAAATGGCATTATTTAATTATTTTAATGGCTGAGTGATATTCCATTGTAAATATGTATCACATCTTCTTTACCCATTCCCCTGCTGGTGACATTTAGGCTGCTTCCACCTCTTGGCTGTTGTAAATGCTGCTGGAGTGATACATGGGGTGCATGTATCCTTTTGGATCATGTCTTTCTCTGGATATTTGCCCAGAAGTGGGATTGCAGGGTCATATGGTAGATCTAGTTCTAGTTTTTTAAGGGACTTCCAGACCATTCTCCACAGTGACTGTTCCAATCTACATACACTCAATAGAAGGGTTCCCTTCCCTCCACACCCTCTCCGGCATTTATTGTTTGTGGAGTTTTTGATGCTAGCCATTCTGGCTGATGTTAGGTGATATCTCATTGTAGTTTTGATTTGCATTTCTCTAGTAATTAGTGATGTTGAATGTGTTTTCATATACCTCTTGGCCATCCATATGTCTTCTTTAGGGAAATGTTGATTTAGGTCTTTTGCCCATTTGTGGGGCGGGGAGGGGGGTGGCTTCAAGAATCTGCCTGCAATGCAGGAGACCTTGGGCTTCCCTTGTGGCTCAACTGGTAAAGTGTCTGCCTGCAATGTGAAAGACCTGGGTTCAATCCCTGGATTGGGAAGATCCCCTGGAGAAGGGGAAGGCTACCCACCCCAGTATTCTGGCCTGGAGAATTTTTGATTGGATTCTTTGTTTTGATGTGGTTAAGCATCATGAGCTGTTTGCAAATTTTGGAAACTAATCCCTTACTGATCACAACATCTGCAAATATTTTCCCCCAATCTTTGGGTTTTCTTTTCATTTTCTTATTGCTTCCTTTGATATGTAAAAGCTTTTCAGCTTAGTAGTGAAGTCGCTCAGTCTTGTCCGACTCTTTGCTACCCCGTGGAGTATAGCCCACCAGGCTCCTCCATCCATGGGATTTTCCACGCAAGAATACTGGAGTGGGTTGCCATTTCCTTCTCCAGGGGATCTTCCCAACCCAGAGATCAAACTCAGTCCTCCTGCACTGCAGATATATGCTTTAACCTCTGAGCTTCCAGGGAAGCCTTAGGTCCTATTTGTTTACTTTTGTTTTTATTTCCATTAATATGTGAAATGGATCAAAAAAGTTATTGTTGCTATTTATGTCAGAGAGTGTTCTGCCTATGTTTTCCTCCAGGAGTTTTATAGTTTCTGGCCTCATATTTAGGTCTTTAAACTATTTTGAGCTTATTTTTGTGTATGGAGTTAAAGAATAATCTAATTTCATTTTTTAACATGTTGCTGTCATTTTTCCAGCACCATTTGTTGAAGAGACTGTCTTTCCAACATTGTGCAGTCTTACTTGTCATAGATTAATTGACCATAGGTGCATTCTCCCAGAAGTCTTGATTCCAGCTTGTGATTCATCCAGCCCAGCAATACATGATGTATTCTGCATAGAAGTTAAATAAGCAGGGTGATAATATACAGCTTTGTCCTAACTTTCACAACTTGGAACCAGTCCATTGTTCCATGTACAGTTCTAACTGTTGCTTCTTGACATGCATATAGGTTTTTCTCAGGAGGCAGGAATGGTGGTCTGGTATTACCATCTCTTTAAAAATTTTTCACAGTTTGTTGTGACGCACACAGTCAAAGGCTTTAATATAATCAATGAAACAGAAAGAGATGTTATTCTGGAATTTCCTTGCTTGATCCATGATCCAAGGAATGCTGGCAGTTTGATCTCTGGTTCCTCTGTCTCTTTGAACCTGAGCTTGTACATCTGGAAGTTCTCAGTTTATGTACTGCTGAAGACTAGCTTGTGGGATTTTGAGCATATCCCTGCTAGCATGTGAAATGAGCATGATTGTATAATAGTTTCTTTGGCATAGCCTTTCTTTGGGATTGGATTGAAAACTGACCTTTTCCAGTCCTGCGGCCACTGCTAAGTTTTCCAAATTTGCTAACATATTGAATTTGTATTTCAAAGCCAAACTTGCCTGTTATTCTGGGTATCTTTTGCATTCCAATCCCCTGTGATAAAAAGGATATCCTTTTTGTTGTTAGTTCTAGAAGGTGTTGAAAGTCTTCATAGAACTAGTCAGCTTCAGCTTGTTTTCAATAACGTTGGGGCATAGACTTGGATTACTCTGACGTAGAATTGTTTGCCTTGGAAATGACCGAGATAGTTCTACAGTTTTTGATACTGCATCCAAGTACTGCATTTCAGACTCTTTTGTTGGCTGAGGGCTGCTCCATTTCTTCTAAGGGATTCTTGCCCACAGTAGTAGATATAATGGTCATCTGAATTAAATTCTCCCATTCTTATCCATTTTAGTTCACTGATTCCTAAGATGTCAGTGTTCACTCTTGCCACCTCCTGCTTGACTACATTCAATTTACCTTGATTCATGGACCTAACCTTCCAAATTCCTACGCAATATTGTTCTTTACAGCATCAGACTTTAGTTTCACCACCAGACACATCCACAGCTGAACATCATTCCTGCTTTGGCCCAACCCGTTCATTCTTTCTGGAGCTATTAGTAATTGCCCTCTGCTCTTCCCCGGTATTCCCCAGTAGTATATTGGACAACTTCTGACCTGAGGGGCTCATCTTCTGGCACCTTATCTTTTTGCCTTTTCAACTGTTCATGGGCTTCTCCAGGCAAGACATACTGCAGTGAGTTGCCATTTCATTCTCCATTGGAACATGTTTTGTCAGAACTCTTCACTATGACCCATCTGTCCTGGGTGGACCTGCATGGCATAGTTTCACTGAGTTATGCAAGCCCCTTCACCACAACAAAGCTGTGATCCATGAAGGGTCCCCAGTGTGTAGCTGCTCATAAATGATTTGAGGGGCCTATAATACTGCCTTTCCACAGCTTGTGTTATAGCTCCCTTATAAGTGGTATTCCAAGGGTGACCTGAAGTGAAAATCGTTCAGAGGGCATGGGAAAGCAAGTGTCCCATATAGCAAAAGACTGTGTCTCTTCAAACCTGGATGATGAAGATTTTGTATACAGTGATATTTCTCTCTACAGAACTTAAGGTCAATCTTGTAGCTGGTTTGAGATACCAGCAAGACTTCTGGTTCCACAGATGAAAGAGCAACTGTAGTCATGTTAGTGTTCCAGAAGACAGGTGAACTTAACGCCTTTTGGTGTGTTGGCACAGGCTTTTTTTCTACAAAGTGGAAACTTTTATTTTTTTAAATGAGAAATAATAGAAATATATTATATTATATCCCTGAAATATATTATATCCCTGAAAGAGCTTGAACTTAGGCCTATTGGCTCTAACCTCTTCAGCCTTAAGGAAAGTTTCTGTCTTCCTAGTATTTCTCTGGGAGATCTTGATGTTCTCCTCTACACAGCCTCAAAATGAGAATGGAACCCAAGCCCTTTTCCAGCTACAAAGTAAAATGAGATTCTTAGATTATCCAGGTGTCCTCTGAAATACCCAACAATGAGACCTTGTACAGTAGGTTTGGCAGGATTGGGAAGAAGACTACACAATGTCTGATTATTCCAGGGAATTTTCTCATAAACTCCTAAATGAGGAGTTTGTAAATGCTCCTAAGAACCTGACCGCAGCTTTGGTGGCTAAAAGCAAGTGAATATCAAAATTTTTAGAAGGTAGGCTTCAGTCTGGGACCATTATATGGGAAAGACACTCACTTTGGTATTTTTGTAGGCTAAAGCACATCCTAAAGGAAATCAGCCCTGAATATTCATTGGAAGGACTGATGCTGAAGCTGAAACTCCAATACTTGGGCCACCTGATGTGAAAAACTGACTCATTTGAAAATACCCTGATGCTGGGAAAGATTAAAAGTGGAAGGAGAAGGGGATGACAGAGGATGAGACGGTTGGATGGCGTCGCTGACTCGATGGACATGAGTTTGAGTAGGCTCCGGGAGTTGGTGATGGACAGGGAGGCCTGGCGTTCTGCAGTCCGTGGGGTCACAAAGAATTGGACACGACTGAGCAACTGAACTGAAAGCACATTAAGCGCTGTGTGTTTTCCTTGGATGAAAGATATAATTGACTTCTAAGTCATGTACTGACTTTTTCCTGAACCGTGTGCCACTACTTCAATATTTACACAAAAGTGAACCTGCTCTCTAAACTCAGCAATCTAAAACCCATTCAGAGGACATACTAAGGCAGGTGTCCCATATAAGAAAGGAACGAATCTCTTCAAATGTGACTGAAAAAAATAATTATACACAGTGATGTTTCTATATACAGGATTTAGATAGAAAATCTAGTCTTACAGCTGGAGGTGAATGGTTTGTGACATCTGAAACACTTCTGTTTTCAAAGGGAAATGAGCACCTGGAATCAGCTTTGTGTTTATTGGAAAGGTGGACTCAAAGCCTATCAGTGTGTTGGGACAGGCTTGTTTCACACTAAGTGGACTTTTGCATGTGTTTTGCATTTTTAAACAAGAATTCATACAAATGGAATGCATCATATCCCTGCAAGGGCTCTAATTTAGTTCTCTGACTCTAGGCCCAAGCTTCTTAACGAAAGTTCCTGTCTTCCTAGTGTTTCCCTGAGAGACCTTGACACTCCCCTCTATACAGTCCTCAAATTAGAATGGTAATCCAAGGATCTTCCAGCTACAGAGTACAATGAGGTTCTCAGATTATCCAGGAGTTGGCTAAAACACCCAGCTCTGAAGAATTTGTACTGTGGGAGTTCTAGCAGTTTTATCAGAGGGTTACACAATATCTGATTACTTTAGGGACTACTTTGATAAACTTTTAAATGAATGTTTGTTAATGTTCCTGTGAACCTGATCACAGCTTCAGTTGCTGAAGACAGTTGGTAATCAAAGCCTGTCATGAGTATGCTCTAGTTCTGGACACTTTTATAGGAAGGGCAGTTTGGTAATCTTCTAAGCTGTGGCTATGTCAAGCACAATGAGCTTTGCTGGGGGAAAGATATACTTGACTTCAGAGGCATGTATTGACTTGTACCATGGACATGGAAGTCTAGGTACCATATTTACACAAGAGTGAACCTGTGCTAGACTCAGCACCCTACACACATTTGGATTGAAAACTATTCATTGATAGCAAGCCTTGTATCAAGGAGAAAAAAGTCCAAGCTTCTCACAAACCAGAGGAATGACAGTAGAGACACGATGGGTTCTGAATATGCAGCTTTGGCCTCCAATGGGAAGCAGCTCATAAACTGTTTGAGGGACCTATAATGTTGCCATTCCATAGCTTGTGTTATAGCTGCCTTAAACGTAGTGTTCCAAGGGTAATTTCAAAGGAAACCCATTCCGACAGCAAAAAGTCAGGTGTCTCATGGAATGAAGAAAGTATCTTTTCCAACCTAGATTGAAAAAAAACTATACACAGGGTTGCTTCTCTCTACAGAGCTTAGAGACAATCTTGAATGGTTTGAGACATCTGAAAGATGTCTGTTTCTAAGAGAGAATGAGCAAATACTGTCTGATTTGTGCTCTTTGGAGAGGAGAGCTCAAAACTTAATTGTGTGTTGGAACAGGATTGTTTCACTTGATGAGGACATTTCTGTTTTCTTTAAAATGGGAATTATAGAAATACAATCTATTGTTTCCCTGTAGGAGCTCAAATACAACCCTCTGGCTGTAGGCCCTAATACCTTAAGGAAAGATCCTATCTTCCTGGTGTTTCCCTAAGAGATGTTGATTTTCTCTTGTACCCAGGCCTCAAAGTGAGAGTGGCAGCTAAAACCTCTTCCAGCTGCAGAGTACACTGAGTTTCTCAGATTATTTAGGAGTCCTCTGAAATAGCCAACTTTGAAGAACTCATACCATGGGAGTCCTGGCAGTTTTACAAGAGGGCTACACAAAGTATGATTACTTTAGGGACTGCTCTGATCAACTCTTAAATGAATGTTTGATAATGCTCTTGTGAAGATGACCAGAGCTCCAGTATCTAAAGACAAGTGGTAACCAAAGTCCCCCAAATGGTATGCCTCACCCCTAAATGTGCTTATAGGAAGGACAGTTTGGTTGTTTTCTAAGCTGTGGTTATATTAAGCACATTGTTCTTTGCCTGGGAAAATATACTTGACTTCAGAAGCTTGTGTTGACTTATACCAAAGACATGAAACAACACATCATATTTTAAACAAAAGTGAATCTCATCGCGACATAGCACTCAAGAAAACACTTCGAGTGGAAGCTGTTCAGGCTGCTGGTGAGGCTTATACCAGGTAGAGGGAAAGTCCTAAGAAGCCAGAGAAACAATGTTAGAGGCAAAGGTGGTTATGAATAGGCAGCTATTCCCACAGTTTTCAGCTGCTCATAAATAGTTTGTGGTACTTGTGAAACTGCTATTCCACAGCTTCTGCTATAGCTGTCTTAAGCAGTGTTTCAAGGGTGATTTGGAATGAAACCCGTTAAGACAGCGGAGGAAGTCAGTTTCCCCAGGAAGCTAAGAACATGTCTCTTCAAACTCAGATTAAAGCAGTTTATAGCCAGTGACATTTCCTTCTACAGAATTGGAGACAATCTTTTCACAGGTGATGAATGGTTTTAGACACCTGAAGACCTCTGTTTCTAAAAATAATGAGCAAATGTTATCAGTTTTGTGCTCTGTAGGATAGGAGAACTCAAAGCCTAATCAGTTCAGTTCAGTCGCTCAGTCGTGTCCGACTCTTTGTGACACCATGAATCGCAGCACGCCAGGCCTCTCTGTCTGTCACCAACTCCTGGAGTTCACTCAGACTCATGTCCATCGAGTCAGTGACGCCATCCAGCCATCTTATCCTCTGTCGTCCCCTTCTCCTCCTGCCCCCAATCCCTCCCAGCATCAGAGTCTTTTCCAATGAGTCAACTCTTCCCATGAGGTGGCCAAAGTACTGGAGTTTCACTTCAGCATCATTCCTTACAAAGAAATCCCAGGGCTGATCTCCTTCAGAATGGACTGGTTGGATCTCTTTGCAGTCCAAGGGACTCTCAAGAGTCTTCTCCAACACCACAGTTCAAAAGCATCAATTCTTTGGCACTCAGCCTTCTTCACAGTCCAACTCTCACATCCATACATGACCACAGGAAAAACCATAGCCTTGACTAGACGGACCTTAGTCGGCAAAGTAATGTCTCTGCTTTTGAATATACTATCTAGGTTGGTCATAACTTTTCTTCCAAGGAGTGTCTTTGAATTTCATGGCTGCAGTCACCATCTGCAGTGATTTTGGAGCCCAAAAAAATAAAGTCTGACACTGTTTCCTCTGTTTCCCCATCTATTTTCCATGAGGTGATGGGACCGGATGCTATGATCTTCGTTTTCTGAATGTTGAGCTTTAAGCCAACTTTTTCACTCTCCACTTTCACTTTCATCAAGAGGCTTTTTAGTTCCTCTTCACTTTCTGCCATAAGGGTGGTGTCATCTGCATATCTGAGGTTATTGATATTTCTCCCGGCAATCTTGATTCCAGCTTGTGTTTCTTCCAGTCCAGCATTTCTCATGACGTACTCTGCATAGAAGTTAAATAAGCAGGGTGACAATATACAGCCGTGACGTACTCCTTTTCCTATTTGGAACCAGTCTGTTGTTCCATGTCCAGTTCTTACTGCTGCTTCCTGACCTGCATACAGATTTCTCAAGAGGCAGGTCAGGTATTCCCATCTCTTTCAGAATTTTCCACAGTTTATTGTGATCCACACAGTCAAAGGCTTTGGCATAGTCAATAAAGCAGAAATAGATGTTTTTCTAGAACTCTCTTGCTTTTTCCATGATCTGGCAGATGTTGGCAATTTGATCTCTGGTTCCTCTGCCTTTTCTAAAACCGGCTTGAACACCAGGAAGTTCACGGTTCACGTATTGCTGAAGCCTGGCTTGGAGAATTTTGAGCATTACTTTACTAGCATGTGAGATGAGTGCAATTGTGCAGTAGTTTGAGCATTCTTTGGCTTTGCCTTTCTTTGGAATTGGAATGAAAACTGACCTTTTCCAGTCCTATGGCCACTGCTGAGTTTTCCAAATTTGCTGGAATATTGAGTGCAGCACTTTCACAGCATCATCTTTCAAAGCCTAATAGTGTGTCAGAAAAGCTTTGTTTCACACTATGAAATGTTTGTGTTTTCTTTCAAATAGGAATTAATACAAATGCAATTTATTATTCCCTTGTAGGAGAAAAAAAATATGTGCAGTACATCAAGTGGAAATTAGATATTAGATCCAGCTTGAAAACTGTGCACTATTCCCTTGAACATTGCTAGTCCTTTGGAAGATCCAAAAACACCTAGGCCTAACCAGCGCAGTAACTCAAGTATATATTTCACCACATGAGGTGCTCCTTGTGTACACAGGTTTATTCATGCAAGGCTCAAGTGTGTCCCAGGCATCTATTTTCACTGCTCAGAAACTGCAGGCAAATATGGTATCTGTCAACTTGAGGTTGGGGTCTGATGGAAAAAGCCAGTATTTCCCTCGTTTGAAGGCTAGAGTGCTGCAACCTCCAAGCTGCCTGAGAAATACTTTGTTGCCTGTCTTGTGTTCACCCCTGGAATGCCTCTGTAAGGACAAGTAAGATTTCTCGAAAGAAAAGGGTGCTTGTAATCCCTTCCTAGGAGTTCATCCACAGCACTCCGTAGGTAGGGCAGACTAAACGTGACCACTAACCTCAAAGGAATGTCCAGTTTTTCCATCCAATCAAGGTAGGCATGCAGCAGTTTCCTTGAAGCCCTGCTGAAGTTAGTGCAGTAACTTTGGCTTGCATTTCAAGTCTCCTAAGATTCTCGCCGCAGCGCCATTTTCCCTGGAAGAACACTGTATACCACGAGGCTTTTTTGCAGCTCCTGGGCAGCAGAAAGTGACATAGGCTTTGGGACCAACTCTTTGTATCCAGAGTGAAGGTCAACACACTGCTTTCTCCCTTGGAGAGCTAGGTGTCCAGAGCTTCCAAACAGCCAGAGAATACAGTTGTATTTGATCGCAGGTGCAATTCCAGTCTGCCTCAAAAAGTAAACCTGAGTTACACTGGTTTAAAAAAAACACTTCTTTCCATTAATCCTGAGAACTCATATCTGATATTTTTCCCCCTCAAGCAGAAATTACCCATTAGATCCAGTGTGAAAATTGTGTAGTTTTTGCACGTACATTGCTAGGCCTTTGTAAGATCCTAAGGCACCTAGGCCTAACCAGGGCAGTATCAAGCATGTATTTCACTACACACAGCACTCCTGGCTTATACAAGTTTATTCTTGGAAGGGCCCGGTGTGTCCCAGGTATCTTTCCACTAGTCAGAAACTACAGGTAAGTCTGCTGTGTGTCAACTTGAGTTTGAAGCCTGATGGCAAAAGCAGTAGTTTCCTCATTTAAATGCTAAAGACTCATTGCCTTCAAGCTGCCTAGACCCTGTGGTTCCCCATCTTGTGTTAACCATTGGAATGCCTCTGGAAGGACAATGGAGGTTTCTGGAAGGAAGCAATCCCTTGCTAGGAGCTCATCCTGGAAGACTCTCTAGCTAAGAGCAAACTAAACATGACCACTGGCCTCAAAGTAAGGGCCATTTTTCTCTCCAACCAAGTAAGGCACACGGCAGTTTCCATGAAGCCTTACTTACTCCAAGGCAGTCAATCTAGCATGTGTTGCAAGATTCCTGTGATTCTCTCCACAGCACTATTCTCCTTGAAGGAGCACTGTGAACTAGAAGTCTTTTCTGCAGCTCCTAGTCAGCATCCAGTGACATTAGCTGTTAAGATGAACTCTTTTTCATGCTGAGTTAAGGTCAGGGCACTGCTTTATTCCTTGGATAGCTAGATTTCCAAAGCTTTCAAAAGGGTCAAGAACACACTTGTACCTGGTCTTAAGTGCAGTGCCAGTTTGCCTTAAAGAGTCAACCTGAGCAGCACTGATTTGAAAGATAGTAATAATAGAACAGTGCTGTTTTCAGCCATCCTGGAAGCTCATACCTGATGTCTCTCTCCCTCCAGGGGAGACTGGACATTATACCCAGTGTGAAAATGATACAATTTTCCTCTGAACATTAATAGGCCTTTGGAAGTTCCAAATGTACCAAATAACTAAACAGGGCTGCCATCTACCACATATAGCACTCCTTGCCCACAAAAGTTTAAGCATAGCAGCTCCCAGTGCCTCCCAGGGGTATGTTTTTGCTTGTCAGAAATTGCAGGTCAGTATGGTGTGTGTCAACCTTAGAGGCCTGATGGCAAAAGTAATATTTTTCCCATTTGAAAGCTAGAGAGCTGTGTGGCCTCAAAGCTGCCTGAAGAACATTGTTGAGCCCCTCTTCTCATCAATGCAGGAACACCTCTGTGAATGAAACGAGTTTTCTAGACAGAAACAGGGTACTTGCAACTCCGAGTTTGGAGTTCATCCCAAAGCACTGTCACCTTAAGGGCAAACTAAACATGATCAGTAGCCTCAAACTAAGATGTGGTTTCACCCATCAACAGAGTTAGGCATGCTGCAGTTTTCAAGAAACCTCGATAAAAATCCAGTGTAATGGCTCTAGCAGGCTTTCAGGGCTGGTAGGCCTCTCACAGCTGCACTGTTTTGCGTGGAAGAAACTGGGAAACGAAGCCTTTTGTTCAATTGCTAAACAGCATCAAACAACAAAGGCCAATACGATCAACACTCTGTATGCGCAGTGAAGAGTAAAGCAGAGCTTTCTCCCCTGGATAGCTAGAGTTCCACAACATTCAAACAACCTCAGGAACACAGTTTCAGCAGGTCGTTAGTACAGCGGTTGTCTGCCTCAGTGAGGAAACCTGTGCTGCAGTGAAAAGGAATTCTGTGCTTACAATTCATTCTGGGAACTCAAACCTGATGCCTATCTACTTCAAGCAGAAACTAAACTTTGGATCCAGTCTGAAAGCAAGGCAGGTTTTCAGTGGACATTGTTAGACCTTGGGAAGATCCAGATGCAGCTAGGCCTAACTAGGGCAGTATTCAGGTATGTTGTTCACCACCTGTAGAACTTCCTGTGTGCACAAGTTTCATGGATGGCTCACTGTGTCCCAGGGATCTTTTCGCTGGTCAGAAACTGCAGATCAATATGCTGTGTCAACTTTGAATATGGCGCCTGATGACAAAATCATTATATCCCCACATGGAAGCTAGACAGTGGTAGCCTCAAAGCTGCCTGTAAAACACTGTTTTTGCCTATTTTCTCTTCAGCACAGGAATGTTTGTGTGAATACCTGTGAGTTTTCTTGAAAAAACAGAGTGCTTGCAACTCCTTGCTAGGATCTTATCTCACACTACTCTCTAGTGAAAGGGAAAACTAAAGGTGATCAGTAACCTTAAAGTATTAAGGTCCAGCTTTACCCACCAACAAATTTAGGCATGCTGCAGTTTCCAAGAAGCCTTGGTAAATTTAGTGCAGTAACTCTAGTATGCCTTGCAAGAATCAAAAGCTTCTTGGTCTGCACATTTTTCCCTGAAAGAACAATGGACACCAAAGTCTTTTCTTCAACTTGTGAGGAGCATCCAAAAACAGAATGAAGAGCAAAGTGCTGCTTTCTTCCCTGGACAGTTAAATTTCTACAGGTTTCGAACAGCCTCAGACACACAGTTTCAGCAGGTCTTAAGTGCAGTGCAAGCGTGTCTCAGTGCAGAAACCTGCGCTGCAATGAAAAAAAAGCCTCTGTGCTTACAACTCATTCTAGGAACTCGTACCTGGTTCCTATCTAATTCAAGCAGTAATTAGACCTTATATCCAGGCCGAAAACAATGCAGGTTTTCACGAGCTGATTCTCTCCTCGGTACAGTCAATTCTGGGTGCAAGCAAGTGAGTTTTTTATTGAAGGAAACACTGTTCTTGGATCTCCTTACTAGGAGCTCAGGTAATAGAACACCTAGGTTTATAATGCATTGTATAGGCATGTCACTCACCACACAGAGAATAACCACTGCAAACCACTTCCTTCATGATAAATTTCAGTTTGTCCCAAGTGTATATTTTCAGTGCTGGGTCACTGCAGGGAAATATGCTGGTTGTGGTTATTGCTATTGCTGTTGCTCAGTCATGTCCAACTCTTTGCAATCCCACGGACTGTAGCACGTTAGGCCTCCCTATCCTTCATCATCTCCCTGAGCTTGTTCAAACTCATGTCCATTGAGTCAGTGATGCCATCCAACCATCTCATCCTCTGTGGTCCCTTTCTCCTCCTGACCTCAATCTTTCCCAGCATCACGGTTTTTACCAATGAGTCAATTCTTCGCATCAGGTGGCCAAAGTATTGGAGCTTCAGCTTTGGCATCAGTTCTTCCAATGAATATTCAGGGCTGATTTCCTTTAGGATTGACTGGATTTATCTCCTTGCAGTCCAAAGGAGTCTCAAGAGTCTTCTCCAACACCACAGTCCAAAAGCATCAATTCTTCAGGGCTTGGCTTTCTTTATGGTCCAACTCTCACATCCATACATGACTACTGGAAAAACCATAGCTTTGACTAGATGGACCTTTGTCAGCAAAGTAATGTCTCTGCTTTTTATATGCTCTCTAGGTTGGTCATAGCTTTTCTTCCAAGGAGCAAGCATCTTCTAATTTCACGATTGCACTCACCATCTGCAGTAATTTTGGAGCCCAAGAAAATAAAGTCTGTCACTGTTTCCTTTGTTTTCCCGTGTATTTGCCATGAAGTGATGGAATCAGATGCCACGATCTTAGTTTTTTGAATGTTGAGGTTTAAGCCAGATTTTTCAGTTTCACTTTTTTCCACTTTTTCACTTTCATTCTTTTACTTTCATCAAGAGGCTCTTTAGTTCCTCTTCGCTTTCTGCCATAACGGTGGTGTCATCGGCATATCTGAAGTTATTGATACTTCTCCTGGCAATCTTGATTCCAGCTTGTGCTTCATCCAGTCCGGCATTTCACATGATGTACTCTGCATATAAGTTAAATAAGCAGGGTGACAATATCCAGCCTTGACGTACTCCTTTCCCGATTTGGAACCAGTCTGCTGTTCTACATCTGATTCTGACTGTTGCTTCTTGACCTGCATGAAGATTTATCAGGAGGCAGGTAAGGTGATCTGGTATTCCCATCTCTTGAAGAATTTTCCAGTTTGTTGTAATCCACACAGCTGAAGGAGTTGGCATAGTCAATGAAGCAGTAGTAGATGTTTTTCTGAAATTCTCTTGCTTTTTCTATCATCCAATGGATGTTGGTGATGTGGTCTTTGGTTCCTCTGCCTTTTCTAAATCCAGCTTGAGCACCTGAAAGTTCTCAGTTCACATACTGTTGAAGCCCAGCTTGGAGAATTTTGAACATTACTTTGTTAGCGTGTGAGATGAGTGCAATTGTGTGGTAGTTTGAACATTCTTTGGCATTGCCTTTCTTTGGGATTGGAATGAAAACTGACCTGTTCCAATCCTGTGGCCACTGCTGAGTTTTCCAAATTTGCTGGCATATTGAGTACAGCACTTTCATAGCATCATCTTTTAGGATTTGAAATAGCTCAGTTGGAATTCCATCACTTCCAGTAGTTTTGTTCATAGTGATGCTTCCTAAGGCCCACTTGACTTCACACTCCAGGACGTCTGGCTCTAGGTGAGTGATCACACCATTGTGGTTATACGGGTCAATAAAATTTTTTTGTATAATTTTTCTGTGTATTCCTTCCACCTCTTCTTAATATTTTTGCTTCAGTTAAGTCCATACCGTTTCTGTCCTTTATTGTGGCCATCTTTGCATGAAATGTTCCCTTGGTATCTCTAATTTTCTTGAAGAGATCTCTAGTCTTTCCCATTCTGTTGTTTTCCTGTATTTCTTTGCATTGATCACTTAGGAAGTCTTTCTTATCTCTCCTTGCTCTTCTTTGGAACACTGCATTCAGATGGATATATCCTTCCTTTTCTCCTCTGCCTTTCACTTCTCTTCTTTTCTCAGCTATTTGTAAGGCCTCCTCAGACAGCCATTTTGCTGTTTTGCATTTCTTCTTCTTGGGGATGGTTTTGATCACTGCCTCCTGTACAGTGTTACAAACTACATCCATAGTTCTTCAAGCACTCATCAAATTCCAGGGATGGTGGAGCCTGGTGGGCTGCCATCTATGGGGTCACACCTCGGACAAAACTGAAGCGACTTAGCAGCAGCAGCAGCAGCAGCAGCAGCAGATCTAATCCTTTGAATCTGTTTTTCACTTCCACTGTTTAATCATAAGGGATTTGATTGAAGTCATACCTGAATGGCTTAGTGATTTTCCCCACTTTCTTCAATTTAAGTCTGGATTTGGCAATAAGGAGTTCCTGATCTGAGCCACGTCATCTCCTGGTCTTGCTTTTGCTGACGTGTGTAGTGCTTCTCCATCTTTGGCAAAACTCTATTAGCCTTTGCCCTGCTTCATTCTATACTCCAAGGTCAAACTTGCCTGTTACTCCAGGTATCTCTTGACTCCCTACTTTTGCATTCCAGTCCCCTGTGATGAAAAAGACTTCTGTTTTTGGTGTTAGTGACTGGGGCACAGACTTGGATTACTGTGATATTGAATGGTTTGCCTTGGAAACAAACTGAGATCATTCCATTGTTTTTTTGCTGCATTTTAGACCCTTTTGTCGTCTATGAGGGCTACTCCATTTCCTCTAAGAGATTCTTGCCCACAGTAGTAGATATAATGGTCGTCTAGTCCACTGATTCCTAAAATGTTGATGTTCACTCTTGCCATTTCCTGTTTGACCACTTCCCATTTACCTTGATTCATGGACCTAACAGTACAGTTCAGTTTTGCCTAATCAGGATAGCAACGTATATGGTAGTCAACACTCTCATAACACTCTCCCCAGACATATTTACTCATGAAAATGTTCAGTGTGTCCTAAATGTGTCTTGCACACTACTCAGAAACTGTAGAAAAACTACTTTTGTGAGCCTGAATATTGGTGCCTGATAGCAAAAACATTGATTTTACCTTCCATAAGCTAGATTGTTGCAGTTTCCAACGGGCCTTGGAAAACACTCTGGTTCTTTTATCACTTCTTTATAGCAACAACTTTGGTCAGAATTGAAACAAGTTGCTTTCCACTACTCTTTGGGAAGTCATCACACAGTACAGTTTAGCCAAATCAGGGTAACCACAGGTATGGCAGTCAACACTCACAGAACTCTCTCCCCATACATCTCTCCTCATGGAAGGGTGCAGTGTGTCCTGAGTGAGTGAAATCTGAGTGAAGTTGCTCAGTCGTGTCCAACTCTTTGCAACCCCATGGGCTGTAGCCCACCAGGCTCCTCCATCCATGGGGCAGTGTGTCCTAGGTGCGTCTTATATACTGCTCTGAAACTGCAGGGCAAGCTGATTTTGGGGACCTGGATTTTGGGGTCAGATGGCAAAAGTTTTCATTTCCCCTATGAAAGCCAGAGAGTTGCAGCCTCAAACTAGCCAGAAAAACACTCTGGATCATTTATCTCTTCATTACAGCAAAAAGTTTGGTCAAGCATTTGAGTTTTCAAAAAAAATAAGCCACTTTCCCCTACTTGCTTGGAAGTCATCAGACAGTCCAGTTTCATCTAAAAAAGGGAAACAACAGGTATGGCAGACAACACTCACAAAACACTCTCCCCAGATATCTTTACTCATGAAAGATAGCAGTGTGTCCTAGTGGGTATCTTTTTCACTGCTCAGAAGCTACAGGGAAAGTTGCTTTTGTGAACCTGGATTTCAGGGCATGATGGCAAAAGCAGAATATTCCCCCTGGAAAACTAGAGTTGCAACCTCAAACCAGTCAGAAAAACACTCTGTTTCTTTTATTTTTTCATTATAGCAAAAATTTGGTCAAGATTTTGAGCTTTCTAAAAGAAACAGGCTGCTTGCCACAGTTTGCTGGGAAGACATCAGACTGTACAGTTTCACCTATCAGGGAAATCATAGGTATGGCAGTCAACACTTACAAAACACTTTCCCCAGACATCTTCACTCATGAAAAAGTGCTGTATGTCCTAGATGTGTCTTTTACATTGCTTGAAAACTGCAGGGAAAGCTGAATTTGTGAGCATGGATATTGGGGCCTGATGGCAAGAGCAGTATATTCTCCCTGTAAAAGCTACAGACTTGCAGTCTCAAACCTTCCAAAAAAAAAAAGCATTATGTTTCATTTATCTCTTCATTATGCAAAAAGTTTGATCAAGTTTATATATATATATATAATAAACGACTCTCTTCTTTGGCAAAAAGGTTATAACAGATGACCTCTAAAATTCTTCTCCAAATTTCAACATTCTATAAATGGTTTCAGCATCTCTCTATAAATTCTGTTTCTTGTGCTAGATTATATTTTTTCCTTAAGGTCACAGCTCTGTGTTTTAGTTTGCTTGATTTCCCAAAATGCCCCACACAGCAAATATTCATCAGATAATGATCCCTGGAGAAAGGAATGGCAACCCACTCCAGTATTCTTGCCTGGAGAATTCCATGGACAGAGGAGCTTGGAGAGCTATAGTTCATGGGGTCGCAAAGAGTGGGACATGACTGAGTGACCAACACACACACGCAGTGATTCTAGAACCTATAACATCTGAAAAGGTAAGCACAGGGTTAGGTCTGTCTAAATAATAAAATTCCTATCTGGACTAGAAAAATCTCTATCATGAGGATGGCGGTGAATTATATCATTGAATCACCTAACAAATTTAGGGTTAAACATCACTACCCACAGGCTTCTCAGGTGGTGCAGATGTGTAGAATCCTCCTGCCAATGCAGGAGATATGGGTTAGATCCGTGGGTTAGGAAGATCCCCTGGAGGAGGAAATCACAACCCACTCCAGTATTCCTGCCTGGGAAATCCCATAGATAGAGGAGCATGGCAAGCTACAGTCCATGAGGTCACAAAGAGTCAGAACTGACTGATCAACTGTACACACACACACACATCACTATCTGTGTTTTCTAATTCATAAAATCAAGAATCACAAAGATTGAGTAGTTTGTCCAAATGCTCAAAACTGGTGTGAGTTGAAGCTGAAATCCAATCCCAGGACCACCTGATGAGAAACCGTGTTTTACCTACTAGCTCAGATTGTATGCATCTATAATATGGTTTTTTTAAAAAGTGCATATTGCTGTGATCCCTGCTGCTGCTGCTGCTGCTGCTGCTAAGTCACTTCAGTCATGTTCAACTCTGTTCGACCCCATAGACGGCAGCCCACCAGGCTCCTCCGTCCCTGGGAATCTCCAGGCAAGAACTGGAGTGGGTTGCCATTTCCTTCTCCAGTGCATGAAAGTGAAAAGTGAAAGTGAAGTCGCTCAGTTGTGCCAGCCTCTTTGGGACCCCATAGACTGCAGCCTACCAGGCTCCTCCATCCATGGGATTTTCCAGGCAAGAGTACTGGAGTGGGCCATGATCCCTAGCCTTCAACAAAAGGAAATAGGGGAAAAGTCACTGTGTTATTGTATGCTAATAAAGAAAGCTGAGGTCGTAGCTTCTGGTGTCTTATTTCAGGCTGCCGATGCCCATGGGGATGTGGTAGGTTTTCCTCCAGATCACGGACTAGGCTGTCACTGCTTGAACTTGAGCCTGCTAACTCTGTCACTGAGGTCAATAGGTTCAAAGGATTTAAACTCGAGCACTGGAGTTAATAGATTCTGACAAGGGCTTGAAACCTGAGCCCAAGATCAGAAAGGATCTCATCAACAGGACAACGTTGACTCATGGAGCATCAACAAAGAATAGGAGGCAATAAAGTAAGTTGGTATATTGTGTGTTACTGAACACACATGTATTGTGTGTTTTACCTTTGTAAAACAGAGAGAGGGCACAATCTCTAGCATCTTCACAATTTGCTAATTCTTTACCATGTCTTGTCCCAGCTAGACAGGTACATTCTAAGAAGGTGAAGGTACCCAACCAGGCACATGGGCACTTTTCAAATGATTGATTTGGGTGTGAAAGAATAGCCTAGGTCAAGATGAAAATTTTCTAAAAATACCTGTTCAGCCCTCTTGTCTTCTTTTGCTCTAGAACAGTGGTTCTCAAAGTGTGGTCCACAGGCCCCAAGACCCTTTCAAGGAGTCCTTAAGGTCAAAACTAATTTTATAATGTCACTAGTACCTAGACAGCACATTAAAAAGCAGAGACATTACTTTACCAACAAAGGTCCGTTTAGTCAAAGCTATGGTTTTTCCAGTAATCGTGTATGGATGTGAGGGTTGGACTATAAAGAAAGCTGAGTGCCAAAGAATCGATGCTTTTGAACTGTGGTGTTGGAGAAGACTCTTGAGAGTCCCTTGGACTGCAAGGAGATCCAACCAGTCCATCATAAAGGAGATCAGTCCTGAATATTCATTGGAAGGACTGATGCTGAAGCTGAAACTCCAATTCTTTGGCCACCTGAAGGAAAGAACCAATTCATTGGAAAAGACCCTGATGCTGGGAAAGATTGGAAGCGGGAGGAGAAGGGGACGACAGAGGGCGAGATGGTTGGATAGCCTCACCAACACTATGGACACATGTTTAAGTAGGATCTGGGAATTAGTGATGGACAGGGAAGCCTAGCATGCTGCAGTCCATGGTGGCACAAAGAGTCGGACATGACTGAGCAACTGAACTGAACTGAAAATGTTACTGCCAACAAAAGAGTTGCTAAAATTGGCTAAGATGACATTTAAAACTTTTTTAATTCGAATATAATTGTTTTACAATGTTGTGTTGGTTTCTGTTGTACAACAACATGAATTAACTATCAGTATACAGATATTTCTTCCTTCTGGAGCATCCCTCCCACCCCGGCTATCCCACCCTTCTAGGTCATCACAGAGCACTTAGCTGAGCTTCCTGTGCTATACAGCAGCTTTCCATTAGCTATCTATTTTACACATGAGATGGCAAAATTTTTTTTGCAATAAAGTATTTTTTTAGATATAATGCTATTGCACACTTAATAGACTACAGTATAGTGTGAATGTAACTTTTATGTGCATTGAAAAACCAAAACATTTATGTGACTTGCTTTATTGTGATATTTGCTTTATTGCAGCAGTCTAGAACTAAATCCACAATACTTGTAAACCAATATTTTTCCAAATGGCCAACACACAAGGTTAGGAATTATATGTGGCTAAAAGACTTATTCAAAGTCCAAGACAGACCTGTGGGTTTTAGTGTAATAGAGCACAAAAGTTCATTAATACAGTTTCCACTTTGATGTTGCAACAAATATCAAAGAGCAAACCCACAGCAAACATTATCCTCAATGGTAAAAAATTGAAAGCATTTCTCCTAAAGTCAGGAACAAGACAAGGGTGCCCACTCTCACCACTACTATTCAACATAGTTTTGGAAGTTTTGGCCACAGCAATCAGAGCAGAAAAAGAAATAAAAGGAATCCAAACTGGAAAAGAAGAAGTAAAACTCTCACTGTTTGCAGATGACATGATCTTCTACATAGAAAACCCTAAAGACTCTACCAGAAAATTACTAGAACTAATCAATGAATATAGTAAAATTGCAGGATACAAATCAACACACAGAAGTCCCTTGCATTCCTATACACTAATAATGAGAAAATAGAGAAATTAAGGAAACAATTCCATTCACCATTGCAACAAAAAGAATAAAATATTTAGGAATATATCTACCTAAAGAAACTAAAGACCTATATATAGAAAACTATAAAACACTGGTGAAAGAAATCAAAGAAGACACCAATAGATGGAGAAATATACCATGTTCATGGATCAGAAGAATCAATATAGTGAAAATGAGTATACTACAAAGCAATCTATAGATTCAATGCAACCCCTATCAAGCTACCAACAGTATTTTTCACAGAGCTAAAACAAATAATTTCACAATTTGTATGGAAATACAAAAAATCTTGAATAGCTAAAGCAATCTTGAGAAAGAAGAATGGAACTGGAGGAATCAACCTGCCTGACTTCAGGCTCTACTACAAAGCCACAGTCATCAAGACAGTATGGTACTGGCACAAAGACAGAAATATAGACCAATGGAACAAAATAGAAAGCCCAGAGATAAATCCATGCACCTATGGACACCTTATCTTTGACAAAGGAGGCAAGAATATACAATGGAGAAAAGACAATCTCTTTAACAAGTGGTGCTGGGAAAACTGGTCAACCACTTGTAAAAGAATGAAACTAGAACACTTTCTAACACCATACACAAAAATAAACTCAAAATGGATTAAAGATCTAAACATAAGGCCAGAAACTATAAAACTCCTAGAGGAGAACATAGGCAAAACACTCTCTCATATAAATCACAGAAGGATCCTCTATGACCCACCTCCCAGAATATTGGAAATAAAAGCAAAAATAAACAAATGGGATCTAATTAAAATTAAAAGCTTCTGCACAACAAAGGAAACTATAAGCAAGGTGAAAAGACAGACTTCAGAATGGGAGAAAATAATAGCAAATGAAGCAACTGACAAACAACTAATCTCAAAAATATACAAGCAACTCCTGCAGCTCAATTCCAGAAAAATAAATGACCCAATCAAAAAGTTGGCCAAAGAACTAAACAGACATTTCTCCAAAGAAAACATACAGATGGCTAACAAACACATGAAAACATGCTCAACATCACTCATTATCAGAGAAATGCAAATCAAAACCACAATGAGGTACCATTTCACGCCAGTCAGAATGGCTGCAATCCAAAAGTCTACAAACAATAAATGCTGGAGAGGATGCAGAGAAAAGGGAACCCTCTTACACTGTTGGTGGGAATGCAAACTAGTATAGCCACTATGGAGAACAGTGTGGAGATTCCTTAAAAAACTGCAAATAGAACTGCCTTATGACCCAGCAATCCCACTGCTGGGCATACACACCAAGGAAACCAGAATTGAAAGAGACACGTGTACCCCAATGTTCATCACAGCACTGTTTATAATAGCCAGGACATGGAAGCAACCTAGATGTCCATCAGCAGATGAATGGATAAGAAAGCCGTGGTACATATACACAATGGAGTATTACTCAGCCATTAAAAAGAATACATTTGAATCAGTTCTAATGAGGTAGATGAAACCGGAGCCTATTATGCAGAGTGAAGTAAGTCAGAAAGAAAAACACCAATACAGTATACTAACACATATATATATGGAATTTAGAAAGATGGTAACAATAACCCTGTATGCGAGACAGCAAAAGAGACACAGATGTATAGAACAGTGTTTTGGACTCTGTGGGAGAGAGCAAGGGTGGGATGATTTGGGAGAATGGCATTGAAACATGTATAATATCATGTAAGAAACGAATCGCCAGTTTGATGCATGATACAGGATGCTTGGGGCTGGTGCACTAGGATGACCTGGAGGGATGGTACGGGGAGGGAGGTGGGAGGGGGTTTCAGAATGGGGAACACGTGTATACCCGTGGTGGATTCATGTTGATGTATGGCAAAACCAATACAATATTGTGAAGTAATTAACCTCCAATTAAAATAAATAAATTTATATTTTAAAAAAAGAGCTGACATTCGCCAATCTTCCATGTAGAATCAGAGCATATTATCTACCATTTTCTGAAAAGGCTGATAAAAAATACTCCTTTTTCCAGCTAAATGTCTGTGTGAGCCCAGATTTTCTTTATTCATTTTACCCAAAACAACATATCACAGAACAGGGTAAGTGTAGAAGCGTTGAATGGACAAACCCCAGGTTACGCAGCTAGGATATGGTGGAGCTGGGCACCTTGCACATCCAGGGCCACAGTGCTCTTTCTTAGACAATTCAGAAAACTCTTTTATTACATTCCCAGGTACAAGGTCATCCTTTTCTTTAAAAAAAAAAAAAAAAAAAAGTCAGTTCAGTTCAGTCTCTCAGTCATGTCCGACTCTGTGATCCCATGGATCGCAGCACGCCAGGCTTCCCTGTCCATCACCAACTCCTGGAGCTTACTCAAACTCATGTCCATCAAGCTGAATGTGAGTAAAAAAAATGTAAATGAGTGTTAACAGTGCCTCTGAGGCCACAGACACACACACACAGACCCTGAAATGCCCCCAGATAACATGTAACTGGGACCTCTCTCATAACCGACTCTGAAGCACCCCCTACTCCAGTGAAAGACCTGACCATGTGTTCTGGGTGTCAATAGACAGGAGAGTTCAGACAAAAGGGCAAGTGAAACCTGACAGAGCAGAAACCAGGGCTGTGGGCTTTGGAAGAGATGCTCTTACCCCTCTCCTCATATCTCTGTAGCCTTATGTCCAGCCTGAGAAAAGGCCATAGGAAGTTCCATGTCCTGGTGAAACAGAGCAGGACCCTCTGGTCACCCTCCAAAAGTTCTCTTCCTGCCTTTTGCCTCTGGAATAGCCAAAGAATAAGCCAAAGAATAAGCTTAATCAGGGAAGTGAGAAAATGTAGAAGCAAAGAAAAGCAGTCATATAGAACAAAAGTTTATTATGAAATAATAATAGGTTAGTCCTTAAACAAAGTCAAAGACTTTTAGTTCCTTCTCAAGGAATATAGATAATATTCTTAGCCATATCTTGTGAGCTGTCTTATAGATACTAAAACCCCCACCAGATGGAAGAAGTTAACTCCATGATGACAAGACTGTAGTCATGACATGAGCTGCCACAGTTCCAAGAACTGGCCTCAAAGAAACGGAAACAAACTGACCCTGGAACTGAAGACTAACTGTACTTAAAACAGGTGACTCTGGTCACTCCACTGATGACCAGTTTCAAGATGACTGTCAGAGCTGACTGTGCTGTTTCTGCGTATTGCCCCGTTCCTCCATCTATAAAAGCACTTGCCCCCTTTTGTCAGTGGGGGAGTCAGCCTTTGGACAGGAGTCCACCTTCCCTGCCCCCAGGTTGCTGGCATCCTAAATAAAGCAAACTTTTCTTTCCACCAACCTGGCCTCTTTATGGACTTTTGAGTGGTGAGCAGTCAGATCCCACTTTCGGTTATACCAAGATCCCACAAATTAGATGGTTGCACAGGCCTTGATAAAAACTGCAGGTTGGACCCAAACTCATCACTATTGAGGACGCAACTAGAGAGTCCTTCAAACTGTGGGCACAGAGAGCACAGACCAAGGGCCTCAGATCAGCTCAAAATATCCTCCCCAGGGTCCTCATTAGGTAGCAGGCTGCCCTTTCCAAGAATGTGTTTATCAGAAAGGCGACTGGAAACTTTGCTTTCTCGAGAACTCTGTTAACATGCAACTTGAGATAGCCACCCAGGCCTCTGTTTGGAGAGCGGGGGCTGACTATTTATAACAGTAAAGGCTCAGGTCATCAGCTCCCCTCTGAGGCGTGCCGGCCCCCAAGGTCAGGACGTTCACTGGCCCCCAGACAGGCTGAGAGAGACTTGCTGAAGACAGCAGAGGCTGCAGACTCTGATTGCAAAGTCTTTCCTGCAAGTGTGGGCCTTGGCTTTTTAAGCAAAAATTAAATTTCTAGGAAGAAACCCTGGAATGAGTCCCTGAGAGGCAGCCCTCCAGGGGGTTCAGCCGTGAGCTCCCGTGAGCTCTGTATATCCCTAGAGGCAATGGGAAGGAATTAGCTGATTTCTACTTCAGGAGCTGGCAAAACTCAAGAGAATAAAGATGATTCTGTCCTAGAGTTTTAAAACTTCAAAGTCAGGCTTCCAATGTGTATTTAAATTTTCTAGCCCAAGAAAGCGTTTCCCAGGTGGCTCAGTGGTAAAGAATCCATCTACCAATGCGGGAGACCTGGTTTGATCCCTGGGTCAGGAAGAACCCCTGGAGGAGGGCATGGCAACCCACTCCAGTATTCTTGCCTGGAGAATCCCATGGCCAAAGGGGCCTGGCGGTCTATGGTCCACGGGTCACAGAGTCGGATAGGACTGAGTGACTTAGCACAACACAGCCCAAGAAAGGGACTCTCACCTCCCCTGGCAGGGGGATACTGTGGTCTCCTTTGCCAGCTGGTCACTTGCCATTTATGGTTCAGGAATTCTGATGCCAGTCCATGTGTGACTAATGATCAAGCCCATGTCTGTGAAAGGGCACAAGGGAAAATAGTACACCCTGGTAATTCAAAACTATTAATACAAACCTGAAATCGTGCAGGTTCATCCTTCTACTTCCGGTATTGCCGAAAGTACAAGCCCTGGGTTTAAACTGGGTTTTCATTTTCATACTTTACTTCTTTAAGAGGGAAATCCTTTAAAATTTCTAATCACTGCACACACTCCCAGGTGGGTGATACGCTCAGTGGGACTGCAGTCTGAAGGGGGCCTTCACGCACATCTCATCAGCTTGGAAAAACAATCAGCAAAGCAACTGGCCAACAGAGCCCAGACTCCAGCTGCTTCTGAAGGGCCAGAGTGGTACGGATTTGTGAAAGCAACATCCCAGATAACAGGCAAAAAGAAGCTGCTGCTTGCCTTAGAGAGTTCAAGCAAGCCTCATCGCAATGAAAACTGCATCATAAATACGGAGCTCGTGGGGTTTCAGCAACTGTGTGAAAAGCTGGTTGCCTGATTGGGGCCCGAAGCCCAACAGTGACATGTACAAGAATGCACCTTCCTGCAGTAAGGAATCAGACTTCAAATGGTCGAGGATTTAAGAACATCTCTAGCATGAAAGGCAGCAATTAACCCAAACAAAACCCACACAGCAGGTCCTGGCGGTCCTGGGAGATGCTGGTCAGGCAGGGGAGGGTTTCTTTATACTTGCTCAGAAACACGAAGGGAGAGAAGGATATCAAAATCCCAGAAAAACAACAGCAGTAACAACAACCAGCTTCCTCAAAACATATTCAAATTTAAGATTTGCCTACTTGCTAGACTGTTCTAAGTTACATGGTACTATTCTAATCTTGGGGTTGATTACACTTGGGGACCCAGATTAACTATGCAGACCTGTATCATGTTTCTTTTTTAAAAAATTTTGTTGGAGTATAATTGTTTTGCAGTGTTGTGTTAGTTTCTGTGATACAGCAAAGTGAATCAGCTATATGTATACACATATCCTCTCTTTTTTGATTTTTTTCCCATTTAGTTCACCACAGAGCACTAAGTAGAGTTCAGAGGATGAGATGGCATCACTAACTCAATGGACATGTGTTTGAGCAAACTCTGGGAGATGGTGAAGGACAGCGAAGCTTGGTGTGCTGCAGTCCATGGGGTCATGAAGAGTCAGACACAACTGAGCAACTGACAACATATAGTATCAATAGTATATACATGTCAATCCCAGCCTCCCAATTCATCCACCCCAGCCCCTTTATTGTTGGTATCCAGATGTTTGTTCTCTATGTCTGTGTCTCTACTTCTGTTTTGTAAATAAGATGGTCTATTAATATACATAAGTGCATTCTGAAAAAAAAAAATGGTATCGGTGATCTTATTGGCAAAGCAGAAATATATAATGTTTCTCATGAGTGGATATCTAACTATGCACATTAGTCTCCAAATGCCAGGCTTGGGAAGCCTGGTGGCTGTGTTATATTTATGGTGCCTTGCCCAGAACTCGGTCGGGGTTCTGCTACTAGGAAGAGAGCAAGTGGAGTCAAGAGGGAGGCGGGAACAGGGAGGAGGCAGGTTGCCAGAGGATGGAGGTGCTGACAGCCTGAAGGGGGTGAGCACACCTCAGGGCCAGTGCAGACCCCGCACACCTGTCTATTTTTACATAGCACTTAGCTGTCATGTCACTGAGTCCCCAGAGCCTATTTTAAGAGACTCCACTTCAGTGACTGATACCAGCCACAAGCAAATTCTGCCAAATGATCTAACGGAAAGGGAGTCTGGGGTGGCGTTCATCATTGGAGAAGCAGAAACAACCCCTCCCTGCAAGTATGTGGGCATCAAGGGACCTAGTAAGACACCATCAGAGGGAAAGAGGCCCAGGGGAGTAGGCTCACCTTGTCCTGTGACAAGTTTTTGTCATTTTGTAATTCCAGGTGTTCTGTATACACATCTTCAAACTTTCCCAGCATGGCTGAGCAAATATTGCTTTTATTTTCCTGTTGCTTTTTAGACTCTCTTTTGTTTTTTAAATCTTTCTTTTTAGTGGGCCATTTTTAATGTCTTTATTGAATTTGTTACAATACTGCTTCGGTTTTATGTTTTGTATATTTGGCCTTCAGGCATGTGGTCTTAGCTTCCCAACCAGGGATGGAATCCACACTCCTGCTTTGAAAGGCAAAGTCTTAACCACTGGACCACCAGGGAAATCCTAGTCTTTCTTGATAAGTGGTCTGTCTCCTCTGGGAGCAAAGGTTTTATATTTATGAGAAAATAATAAAGGTGGGCAAATTCTCAGAAGGATGAACGGGGCGATGGTGGATGAGTTCTGGACACTCAGGCTTGAAGGTGGTTTTGTCAGCATAATGAGGGGACCCTGGATTCTCGCTCTGGAAGAGGCCGCACACCAGAATGTTCCTCCCTCACTGACAGTTTCCCACGTTCCACAGGCTTCTAATCACAAAGCCACGTCAGCCCTGGAAGCAGGACACACCTCTTATCAAAGTCCAAACCAGGCACAAGGGCGCCCTTTCGCCATCCTTATGGCAGGTGCTGACTTTCAATCATCCTGCCAAGGCAAGGTCTCCCAGATACCACTGATGATTGATGCTCACCAAAACAGAGGCCTGGGGTGGGGCTGGGGGTGCAGGGTCCTGACCAACACGGAGGACGCACCACTGCAGCAGTTTCGCCAAGCAACCAGGGGGACACAAAGCAGGCTGGCTCCCCTCCACTGCCCTCCACATACCCGCAGGCAGATCTGTGGGCTCAGGTTAAGGATAAGGTAGTCCTGGCAGGTGGCCTCGAAGGTGCTGAACACTGAAGCTGTGGACTGACCTCGTCCCCCAGCAGATGGCCCTCACACAGAGTATCCCCGCCGGGGGAAACACTCCTGCCCTGAAGGGCTTTGCTGCCCCCACAAAACCTAAGCAACTAGAGTTGAGTTCTCAGAAAGGAAATGGAAAACAAAACATGATTTGGATCGTTGTGGTTAGAGAAATAGCTTCAGGATCCTTTGGCCTGAGTGTTCAAGAGACCCAGGAGACTCGAAGAATGCAGTGGGTTCCGGGAAGGCAGAGATGAACACACATTCCTCCAAAATACCCAATTACCAAGTTTTCATTTGCTTTTTTGGAGCAAGTGATGTCCAAAGAGAAGTCATCCTCTTTGAGGCTGGGGTGCAGAGTGGTGTCTTAAGATCTCAGAGAAAACAAAGCAGGCAAAGGCAGGATATTTAACACTCACCAGACCATCGTTTCAAGCAAATTCTGATTCTAAGGCGACGAGAGGTAGGTAATGACTAATCTACTGAAGGAGTCAGTGTTGGAATTCACAAGCATCCCTGTAAAATGGTGCAGTATCTATAGAACACAGGTCCTCAAAAAATTAAGGATGCCCCTGGTGGTCCATGGGTTAGGAATCCACCTGCCAGTGCAGAGGACATGGGTTCCATCCCTCATCCAGGAAGATTCCACATGCCGTGAGAGGCAACTAAGCCCATGTGCCACAGCTATTAAGCCTGAGCTCTTTACAGCCTGTGCTCCACAACAAGAGAGGCCACCTCCATGAGAAGACAGAGCACTGCATTAGAGTAGTCCCCGCTTGCTGCAACTGGAGGAAGTCCACGTGCAGAGTGCACAAAACAGCAAGAACTCAGAATAGCCAAAAGTAAACAAATTTACTTTTAAAAATTAAATATAGACACATGATCCAGCCATCCACTGTGGGTATAAACCTCAAAGAATCAACAGTAGGAATTCAAACAGATATTTGTACCCCATGTTTATAGAAGCATTGTTCACAAGAGATATAAGGTGGAAGCAACCAAGTCTCCATCTACAGATGAACAAACAAACAAAATGTGGCCCATATGAGACAATGGAATGTTACTCAGCCCTGAAAAGGAAGCACGTTCTGACATGGATGAACTTTGAAGACATTATGCTGAGTGAAGTAAGCCAGTCACAAAGGACAAATGCTGTCTGATTCCGCTAGTCTGAGTTCCCTAGAACAGGCAGATTCAGAAAGACAGAAGGCAGAATGGGGGTTATCAGGCACTATGGGCAGGGCAGTGATGAGTCAGCAGGTGTGGAATTTCTGTTTGGAAAGATGAGCACATTCTGGGAGTGAGTGGTGGTTGCATATTGTGAATGTACTTAGCACCACTGAACTTTGGGTTGGGTATATCTCAGCACGTGGTGGCAAAGGCACAAGTGGAAAATGGACCAAGGGTTATTTGGTGAAGCAGACTTGGTTCTATTGGTGCAGATATTTGTGGTTCTCACAGGCCAAGGATGTACCCACAGACATGGATCCATAGATGTCGTTAGTGGAAAGCATGCGTGTGTGCATGCTAAGTGGTTTCAGTCGTGTCCAACTCTGCCACACTATAGACTGTAGCCCGCCAGGCTCCTCTGTCCATGGGATTTCCCAGGAAAGAATACTGGAGTGGGTTGCCATTTTCTCCTGGGGATCTTCCCACCCAGGGATCAAGCCTGTGTCTCATGTCTTCTGCATTGCCAGGCGGGTTCTTTACCACTAGCACCAGCTGGGAAGCCCATAGAGGAAAGCATGTATTCCTCTATAAGCACTACTCATACCAGTGAAAGTGAAGAGGGTACTGTATTTTTCCTTGCAAAAATTAAAAATAGAGAAGTGAATGTAGGTTGATGTTCTTAATCATTCTGTTTATTTTTCATCTCAAAGAATTCCTTCCTGTTCTGAGAAAAACTAACAAAGCTTTTGCATGCATTTCCATGATTTCTGAGCCTGAGGAATGCGATTAATGAGAGCCAGAACTGCCAAGTTCTTAGAAAAGGTATGCTTTTCAAAACTGAGCAATGAATCCCAGATTCCTTCTCTCAAATTCTCGCTGGTCCACCAGGTATTAATAACTGAATTGACCACCTATTTGGAAACCATCAAGGGCCTCACACACTTGGCTTCACGGGTCTCTGCTCACCCATACCCCAGATCAGAACCAGGTCTGGAGATGTGAACAATAATTCAACCACGCTTGTTCTTTTCTTAACTCTCGGGACTACTTTCACGAACATCTAGTCAGACTTTCCAAGCCAGGACTTCAGAAGAAAGTATTTGGGGACCAACTATTTGATGTGGTCTTGTGGCCCAAATCTTAACCCCATACCCTCCAAACTACCTTCATCTCCCATCTCGGGTCCACCATGCATGAACCTGAGCAAGCCCAGGGGCATGAGTACTTCTGTGCTTTGGAGACGTCCCAGGGCTGCTTGGCCAAGATGCAACATTCACAGAATTCTTTAGTCATCACTTTTCTGTTCGGTTCTGAAATTGGGAGTTTCGAAAGAGCTTCTAATGTGCACTGAAGAAGGGACCAGGCCTGAAGAAGAGTGTCCACTCCAGGGCTGGACAAGCTCAGGCAGGGCCCTGGGAGGCCGAGAAAGAGGCTCTGGGTTCACGCGGAGCAGGCCAGATGGGCCGGTCTGTGCCAGAGGTCTGCACGCAGCAAATGCAACCAGCAGTTGAACAAAATTGCTGGTCCCCTGGCAGGTGTGAACATGGGTAAACTCAGATTCTCCTGTTAAACCACTCACGTGATGGGACAGTCCTCTAAACTGTCACCTTTATGACTGGGGAGTGGGGAAGGTCACTGAAGGAGAATGGCCGGGGAGGGACCCAAGCGTATGTGGCTACTGGCATGGACTGGACTTTCCAAGCCGAGTCTCGTGGTCTGTAAAGTAGAAGTTGAGCTCTGGGTCAGGACAGTGGAGGTAACACAGGAAACGCAGGGCAGACCTAGGGTCTGGGCTGCCGTTCCAACATCCAGGCATCGTTTTGGCTACAGGGGCCACAGCAAACTGCCCGCCTATTCCTCAGGATGCCTCAGTCATGCACCCAGCACCTGGGAGGTGCTGATGGGTATCCAGTAAGACAGGACTTCATGGACTCAAGGAGGAAAAGTGGGTCATGATAAGCTGATCGGAGTTCAAAGACAAGCTGGACCTCAGAGAAGCAGCAGTTTTAGAGCTTTTTGAGCTTCACTGGACATCAGCACAGATAGGGTCCCCTGTAGGGTGAAGACCCTGGGGCGAGGAGATGAAAGCGGTGATGGCCTGTGGTTTGTGTCCAGACGCGGGGCTGTCCCAGCATGAATTCAGGAAGCCAGCCAGTCCGGTGGCCGTTCGTCTCTTAAATTTGTTGCCAGAGAAATGCTGGGAAATGCTATTCTGGCTCCTCTGTTCCAGTGTCTGGCTGGCTCCACAGGTCTCTGAACTCAAGCGGAGTTAAAATCTTTGCCTCCACTGTGTCCTCTGTCCAGTTGTCCACTTGTAGAACCGTTGTCCCTCTGAGGAACTTGACTGGAGTTAAAATCTTTGCCTCTGCTGTGGCCTTTGTCTAGCTGTCTGCATGATAGAACCTTTGTCCCCTCTGAGGAGCGTGTCATCGGGCTTGATGGTGGCCCCAGGGGACCAGAGACGGGAGACTGGTTAGGGGAAGCAGATGGCCTCTGGAACAGGAAATTGCAGCTAGTTTAATAAGGGGACTATTCTCAAGGGGCTGTCCTCAGGGATGGTAAGGGTCCCCAGGGCCAGCTACGAGGGACAGCATTGAATATCCTCCCCAGGACTGCCTGGAGAATCTCAGGGACAGAGGAACCTGATGGGCTGCCATCTATGGGGTTGCACAGAGTCGGACACGACTGAAGCGAATTAGCAGCAGCAGCAGCCAGGACTCCAAGGGGTGGGTGAGGACCTAGAGAGAGGCGATGCTGTGCCCAGGGCCCCTGTAAAGAAATACGGAAGGACGCAGGAACTGTAGCTTCACTATCTGAAGTTTCCCTCTGGGCTCCCGCTGGCCAAACCCACATGGCCCAGTCATGAGGCCTCCGACCCAGCCCATGAGGCCACACACTCAGGACGCAGACCAGCTGGAGATAGGGCATCGAGGTCCTTCTGGGAGGGAAGGGAAAAAACAGCAACAGGGAGTTTGGATGGCGTCTTCATCTGTGAATATGGCCCAGGGTTTCACTTTCATTCCTATTTAAAACTTGATCCAAGTAGTATTTATCATAGAATAAAAGTCAATATGTAAATGATACCATCTTTTACTTCCAGGGAAGAACACCTGGTGAGATGGTCTTGAAATTCTTTGATCTTCGTGCTGACTGACTTTCACGAAGATGCACATAATACGAATACAGATGCAAACACGGACATGTCTTTAATACAGAAATAACAAACATTTGTTCAAGAAAGAAAACCAGAGAAAATTATTAGTAAACTAGTAAAAAATTAGTGACAATCAGTCCAAACAATGATGTTTTCAACGTCTGAATGTATATGAAAACAGTTTCTTTTATGTGCACGTGTTTTTACCTGACATCAGTGGAGTTGTATTCCATGTACATTTTTATATCCAGCTTTTTTCATTTAAAATGACCGGGAAGCACATTTTTGTGTTGCTGGATTCCTGAGCCCTGTCTTGAGGGTAAATCATAGTTTATTTCGACATCTCCTACTATTGGTCATTTAAGCTGCATTAAAGATTTTTTTTTTGATGTGGACCATTTTTAAAGTCTGTTGAATTTGTTACAACGTCCCTTCTGTTTTATGTTTTGGTGTTTTGGCCCCTAGGCATGTGGGATCTTAGTTCCCTGATCAGGGATTGAACCCTCACCCCTGTGTTAGAGGCAAAGTCTTAAACTCTGGTGTGCTGCGTGTCCTTAGTCGCTCAGTCATGTCTAGCTCTGTGACCCTGTGGACTGTAGCCCACCAGGCTCCTCCATCCATAGGATTCTCCAGGCAAGAATACTGGAGTGGGTTGCCATGCCCTTCTCCAGGGGGTCTTCCCCACCGAGGGGTTGAGTCCAGGTCTCCCGCATGGTAGGCAGATTCTTAACCACTGTACTGCTGGGGAATTCCCAACGTTTTGAACCTGCCTCCTCCCTCCACCCTGCAGACTCCCCTCCTCAGTGACTGTTTGTCTCTCTGCTTCTGTTTAACCAGGTTGTTCTCCTGGCAAAGTTTTAGGGACAATTTATGTTTGCTGGGGGTAGAGAGGAAGAGGCCTGACAACCAAAATAGAATAGTTCACACAACATTTTTTCCTGCTAAATGTCTGGCCCTGGGTTATCTGGAATCCATCTGGTCCCAGAAAAATTGTCGAAATGTTCATAAAAAAAAAAAAAACATACTGTTTGATAGAAGTCATCTTGCAAATCCAGTTGGAAGGAAGAGAACCAGCTCAGGACTTGCAGAGGGGCCACAAGAGAAATAGAGAAAAAATGAAGAGCAGCTCCCAGGCAGCGCTCAGGAGGCAAGCCACAGGAGGCAAGCCAGGGCCGCAGACAGGCCCTGGGGTCACAGTCACTCCTCCAACAAACACGGCAGCCCGCCCCCGCCAGGCCAGGCTGCCCTTGGGGACACACAGAGCACAGCCCTTCTTTCTGGACCTGGAGGTCTGGTCGGCCTGTGTCGCCACCGTCACACAGACAGGAGCTCCCCGCATGACACCTCTGTCCAGCATCAAGTGGGGCCCACACAAGGGAGCGAGGAGTTGTGTCCACATGGGGGTCAGGTCTGCCTCTAGAATGACCATCAGCCCAACCTGGGAAGAGCAGGGGTGACAACCCCTTGATAGAGACTGACAGCTCCTGGCCCTTACAGGTTTGCTCATGTGCTCACCTGCCAGGTAAGGCAGCCAGGTGCCCAAGACAGGGCTGGAGGAGATGCCCGGCACTGACTGCCCCCCATCCTCGACCTGGGCCAGGAACCCTAGTCTTAGCCCTAGGGTCTCTGCCTTGGGACCACATGTTCACCAGATGTTCCAGGGAGCAGGGATCTCCCAGCACCGGGGGAAGACGGTTGAGGTCAAGGCAGAGGTTGCAGGGATCTAGAACAGGCTCTGAAAACCCAGAGGCAGCAAACGCAGGCCTTGCAGCCTAAATCCAGCCAGCTGGCGGCTTTGCTACAGCTTGTGGTGCATTATGGAAAGGCTAGACTGCTATTGAAAGATGAGTTTTTACAGTATGCCCTAGATTTTCAGATTCCCTGGGAAAAAGGGAGGGCCTGGCAGTGCCAGGCCTGAGGTTCCAGGGCAGGACAGCTCCTCACAGTGCCCACGGGGCTGCCTCAAGCTGTGGCCAGCGTGTCACCACCCTTCCCAGCTGGGTCCAGCAAGGATCCTCCTGCAGGGCATTGCTCCCACCGCAACCAATCACATAACGCCAACCTTCCAACAGGAATTTTCTTTGTCTTGAGGCTATAAAAATTGGCTATTAACACACGAAAGCTGTCCACTCTCCCTGGCCTATCACAGGTTGTCAGCCCACTGCACTTGCAGCACTCTCTTTATCTCTGCCCTTTGTTCTTAATAAACTCACTCCCTTCTACAGTGCTCTGTGTCTGGGAATAATTTCCCAACCTGCACTCAGACTGGCTCAACAAGTACCTTAGTTGCTGCTGTAACAAATCACTGCAAATTTACTTAAAACAATAGAAATTTATTCTCTCACTTTTGGGAGGGAATCAAAAGCCCAAAATTAAGATGCCAGCAGGTCTGCACTCCCGCCAAGATCTGGGAAGAACCTCAGGTTTCTTTGGCTGTTGGAAGCACAGCTCCAACCTTTGTCCCCATTGCCTACTACCTCCTATCTCTGTGTCCAATCCTCTCTTGCCTTCCTCTTGGGTTTAAGATACCATCGTTGGGTTTAAGACCAGTCCTGAACCTAGGATCTCAAACTCCTTAGCTACTACAACTGCAAGCATCCTTGTTGTTCTTCAGTTGCCCAGTTGTGTCTGACTCTTCACAACCCCATGAACTGCAGCACGCCAGGCTTCCCTGTCCTTCACTATATCCTGTAGTTGGCCCAAGTTCATGTCCACTGAATCGGTGATGCCATCCAACCATCTTATCCTTTGCCACCCTTTTCTCCTTTTGCCTTTAATATTTCCCAGCACCCTGTTTGTCAACAATTCTACATTCTAACATTCCTAGGGGGCTTGCCCAGGTGGTGTTAGTGGTAAAGAACCCGCCTGCCAAAGCAGGAGACGTAAAAGACGTGGGTTTGAGCCTGGGTGGAGAAGATCCCCTGGAGGAGGGCATGGCAACCCACTCCGGGACTCTTGCCTGGAGACTCCCATGGACAGAGGAGTCTGGTGAGCTATAGCATATAGGGTCACAGAGGGTTGGAAACGACTGAAACAACTTAGCACGCACGTGTGTACTGTCTACCACATTTCAGAGAGGGTCCCAGCGTTGTGGAGTCTCACACCTCCAGTGGCCAGGCAGTGTAGGAATGTGTGAAGAAAGCCACAGGTGGAAGTGGGGAGACCCTGAACTAGACTGGTGGAACCTCAGAGACCCTGTGCACAGGAAGCAGCCATCCAGCTGCAGATGGGTGACCCTGGAGGGAAATCGAAGGTCAGGCTGATCAGCTCAGGTCATAAAGGCCCTGGAGACTCAGGCTAGGACTGGAGGTTTGGCCCTAGCATGCATGTATGCTAAGTTGCTCAGTTGGATCCAACTCTGTGTGACCCTATGGACTGTAGCCCTCCAGGCTCCTCTGTTCATTGGATTTCCCAGGCAAGAATACTGGAAAGAGTTGCCATTTCCTTCTCCAGCATATCTTTCTCACCCAGGGATTGAACCAGCATCCCTCATGTCTCCTGCATTGGCAGGGGGAATTCTTTACCACTAGCACCACCAGAGGACAAAACACAAAACTTTAAGCAGAATGTGAGCTCCATCATATCAGGTTGCATTCATCAGCATTTTGCTCAGTTGTTTGCTCCACTTTTCTGCCTTTTCCCCTGCCTCCTACATTTTTCTTTTCAGCTTAAGCAAAACAGACCTTGAATTTCTTGCTTCTGGAATGTCACTGAAAATAGCTTACTCAGAAAAGCTAACTTTCCATAAATACACCAATTTATAAATGACAGAACATGATAACAGGGGTTGTAGACATTCCTGATTTGTTTTTGTTTGTTTGTCTGACTCTCTCAAGGACACGATGATCTGACAGACACATCTTTTCAGCTCTGAACATTAGTTCCAGAGTTCTGACCAGAATTCCTTAAGTCAAAAGAGTTTATGCTGACAGAAGAAAGTGAAGTGAAAGTGTCAGTGGCTCAGTCCTGTCCAGCTCTGCGACCCCGTGGACTGTCGCCCCCCAGGCTCCTCTGCCCATGGGATTCTCCAAGCAAGAATACTGGAGTGGGTTGCCATTTCCTTCTCCAGGGGATCTTCCTGACCCAGGGATTGAACCTGGGTCTCCCACATTGCAGGCAGATTCCTTACTGTCTGAATCACTAGAGAAGGCCACACTGACAGGAGTAAGCAGAAAAGTTATTATCCACATAAGGAAACTGGAGTTAATGACACTCAGAATTAGAATTCCTCTTTTTGGTTATACTTCAATATGTCAGAACAAAAGATTAAAGAAGGAAAGATTGTCTGATACCTTCACCTACCGATCCGTGGGAATAGGCACAGTTGAAGAATAGAGAGACACTTAAAGTTTCCAGAATAAGGAACAGATTGATGGAATTCACCAGTGAAGCCATCTGGTCCTGAGTTTTCTTTGTTGGAAGGTTTTTCTGAAAAACTTTTAATTTTGTACTGGACTAGGAAAAGGAGTCCATCAAGGCTGTATATTGTCACCCTGCTTATTTAACTTCTATGCAGAGTACATCATGAGAAACGCTGGGCTGGAGG
This sequence comes from Oryx dammah, assembly GCF_014754425.2. Classification (NCBI taxonomy): domain Eukaryota; kingdom Metazoa; phylum Chordata; class Mammalia; order Artiodactyla; family Bovidae; genus Oryx; species Oryx dammah. The sequence goes on along the minus strand of NW_024070209.1, from coordinate 9,295,876 downwards.
AAGCACAATCTTGGAATCAAGATTGCCGGGAGAAATATCAATAACCTCAGATATGCAGATGACACCACCCTTATGGCAGAAAGTGAAGAGGAACTAAAAAGCCTCTTGATGAAAGTGAAAGAGGAGAGTGAAAAAGTTGACTTAAAGCTCAACATTCAGAAAACTAAGATCATGGCATCTGGTCCCATCACTTCATGGGAATTAGATGGGGAAACAGTGGAAACAGTGTGACTTTATTTTGGGGGGCTCCAAAATCACTGCAGATGGTGATTGCAGCCAGGAAATTAAAAGACGCTTACTCCTTAGAAGGAAAGTTATGACCAACCTTGATAGCATATTGAAAAGCAGAGACATTACTTTGCCAACAAAGGTCCGTCTAGTCAAGGCTATGGTTTTTCCTGTGGTCATGTATGGATGTGAGAGTTGGACTGTGAAGAAGGCTGAGCACTGAAGAACTGATGCTTTTGAACTGTGGTGTTGGAGAAGACTCTTGAGAGTCCCTTGGACTGCAAGGAGATCCAACCAATCCATTCTAAAGATCAGTCCTGGGTGTTCTTTGGAAGGACTGATGCTAAAGCTAAAACTCCAGTACTTTGGCCACCTCATGGGAAGAGTTGACTCATTGGAAAAGACTCTGATGCTGGGAGGGATTGGGGGCAGGAGGAGAAGGGCATGACAGAGGATGAGATGACTGGATAGCATCACCGACTCGATGGACATGAGTTTGGGTGAACTCCGGGAGTTAGTGATAAACAGGGAGGCCTGGCATGCTGCAATTCAGGGGTCACAAAGAGTCAGACACGACTGAACAACTGAACTGAACTGAACTGATAGCTGATTAACAATGTTATGATAATTTCAGTTGAACAACGAAGGGACTCAGACACACATATACATATATCCGTTTTCCCCCAAACCCCGTCCCATCCAGGCTGCCACATAACACTGAGCAGAGTTTCCGGTGCTGTTCATTGGGTCCTTGTTGGTTATCCATCTTAAATATAGCAGTGTGCACGTGTTCATCCCAAACTATCCAACTATCCCTCCCCTCCGGCAACCATAGGTCTGTTCTCTACGTCTGTGAGTCTCTTTCTGTTTTGTAAGTAAGTTCACTGGGATTTCCTGGTGGCTTAGCTGGTAAAGAATCTGCCTGCAGTGCGGGAGAGCTGGGTTCTATCCCTGGGTTGGGAAGATCCCCCAGAGAAGGAAACGGTTGGTTATCCATTCCACTATTCTGGCCAGGAGATTTCCATGGACTGTATAGTCCAGGGAGTCACAGAGAGTTGGACACAACTGAGTGACTTTCAGTTATTCACTTCATTTGCATCATTTCTTTTTAGATTGTTGGAAGGTTATAGATTATCGATTCAATCCCCAAACTAGTTATAGATCTGTTCAGACTTTCTGTTTCTTCATTGGTTGGCCTTGGTAGGTCATACGTCTCTAGGAATTTATTCACTTGCCTAGGCCATCCAGTTTGCTAGCATATATTAAAGTGTTCATAGTAGTCACTTATGACCTTCAGACCATTTCCATCTTGGGCTTCAGAACTCGTAGAAATGACTCTTGATGGGTGTTCCTCACCCCACCCCCACTGACTGACCCACCTTCTTTGGGGGAGATTGGTTTTTGAAAGAGGGAAATAGGATGCTTTCATTTTTGTTTTTTGGGGTTTGGTTTTTTTTTTTTTTTTTTTTTTTTGCTTTCATCTGACCTCCTTTTCTACTTCCTGCCCACCTGAAAATTAATAAATACCTTCATGAGAGAAAACAGATTTTGACTCCTTGCTCAAAGCCCGCTTGGATTCCTCACAAAATAGAATAGTGATCTGGGAGGTCTTCTTCCTCTTGATCTCTTGTGATGAAACAGATAATGATGGAAAAACAGGGCACCGACTGTGCCTTTTAAGAAGGCTTGTGTCACTGTGTCATCTGTTCAGCAGATGTCTTTTTTTTCTGAGACAGCCCAGAACCTGTGCGGAAGGAAGGGAGGAAGGAAGTGTGGGCAGAGGACAGGAGCACCTCACCCTATATCTTTCTGTTTCTTGGAGGAGCAGCCCTATCTCCTTGCCAAGTTAATTGTTAGGGAGCTGTGGCATTTTCACTCTATTTCATGGCATCTTCTAAATGGAATGACTCTGACCCCTTCCTCCTGTTGGCACAGCTTTCGTTTCTTTCTCTCACTTCCCCAGTTCTTCCTTCCTCCCACTGTGTCTGTTCCTGACCCTCCCAGCGCCTCCTGTTAGACCCTAAGCTGGTGACTTCCCCACTGATGGTAGGAGTCCAGTCTGAAAGGATTGCTAACCTCTTTCACCACCCTTGACCTCCCCTGGTCAAGCGTCAGTCTTTGCGCCTGGGTTAAAATGTCTTTGCTGTAGAACCCATGAAGTGTCAAAGAATCAGTTAACTCCGAGCTCCCTCCCCGTGTGTCTGGAGAGTCTTACTGGTGAATTTGCATTGCCCTGAAACTGCTTTCATAAATTATGATGACCAGTACTGTGGCACAATTTAAAGATCAGGGCCGCTTGTTTTATGCAGGTAAGAGTTCATTTCCACGAAAAGTTGACAAATATGGTAGCATCTTGATTTTTGTCAAACATCATCAACTATTTTTCAACTATTTTAGTTCAGCAAAACCAAGTCTCTCCCTTCCTGGACCTGCAAATTTATGTATACTTTAGGTGAAATATAACCCCTATGTTTCTACCACATTTGCACTTAATACAGCCAGCTATTGTTTTCCTAATGTCCAAGAACACTTGAAGAGATTTCAACAAGCCCCTTTTGAAAAGCTTGCTTCCTCCCAGGCCCCTAAACAGGAAATTGTATTTTACTCAGGGTAAACAGATTTTATAGCTTCCAAAGTTCTAGCGTGGCTTCATGCCAAGCACCCGACATGAGTAAAGAGGCTCTTAAATTTGACAAAATATGCTCTGTTTCCTCCAGTTTGAAAGGGTACAGATGTGAAATTCTCAAGTTTATAATTTTATATGCATTGTATATATAACATGATCAATACAGTATATAAGTGCGTTATAGATATTTGTGTGTGAGTGTGTGTGTGTGTGTATGTAGACAGTTGCTCAGTCGTGTCTGACTCTTTGAGACCTCATGGACTATAGCCCACAGTTCTCCTCTGTCCATGGAATTCTCCAGGCAAGAATACTGGCATGGGTAACCATTCCCTTCTCCAGGGCGTCTTCACGACGCAGGGATCAAACCTGGGTCTCCTGCAGTGCAGACAGTTCCTTTACCGTCTGAGCCACCAGGAAGCCCATAGATCTTTACGTCTCTCTCTAATTTAATACTGTCTTTCGAATTTCAGCGCTAAGGTCTGTGCACAGTTCTTTCATCAACATGCGAGCATAGCTAATGAAGAGCTTTGCATTACGTACGATAAGGCTAACATGTAAATCAGGACATGCCTGATGTGTAACAGAAGCCATCTCATGGAGCACCGAGAGCCCACTGCTATCGGACTTTCTGATTTCTGACACTCTCTAGTGTCCAGTCTCCTCCATCTGAATATCATTTGCACAGTTTCATAACTGCTTCACTGTGTTAACTAAACTGGCTTCCACACTCAGAATGCCATTGAAAAACTCATTTGCAGTATGCCTACTGCCCTCTAAAAACTGGTTATCTGGGGACTTCCCTGGTAGCCCAATGCTTCAGACTTCACTTTCCAATGCAGGGAGTGCGAGTTCAGTCCCTGGTCAGGGAGCAAAGGTCCCACATGCCTAGCAGCCAAAGAACCAAAACATAAAGCAGAAGCAATATTGTAATAAATTCAATAAAGACTTTAAATATGGTCTACATAAAAAAATATTATAAACCTTAAAAATAAAACTGGCTATTTTCCCTCCCACTAGGCTGGGCCACCCAGCAGAAGGTGAGAAATAATGTGCTTGCCTGATGGGGACCATGTTGTTGGTTCTGGCATGCTCTGAAATGCCAACATTGTCTCTCCCTAATGATTCCGAAATCCTGTTAAACTTGTTCTTAATAATATCACTCAAGATCTGTGTATCTAAACTGAAATTAACTATTTTCTTGCATGGATGGATATATAGTTTTTTGCCTAAAACATCAACCACAATTTCGGCTTTCATGGTGTATCTGAAGAATATAAAAGGCATAGTTAGGAAAAGGAAGCTGTATTATTAAATACACAGACCTTGAGGAAACCCATGAAGCGTTCCATCAAGATTATCTCTTGATGTACCTTCACTCCCTTAAATATATGATTTAAGTGAAGCTTTTCCATGCATCTAATCCAAGTGGAGATGGGTGTTACCTTGTACTCAAACTCCTGAATCCAAGTTTTACCTTTTTTAAAAAAATAATCCAGCTGACCTGATGGGTCTTTCCTCTACAGCCCATCTCTGAACTGGGACAGGTTGGAGTGTCCTCAACTAAGCTCCTGGAGCAGGAAATGGCAACCCACTCCAGTATTCTTGCCTAGGAAATTCCAAGGACAGAGGAGCCTGGCAGCCTAGACTCCATGAGTTCACAAAGAGTAGGACGTGACTGAGCGCACGCACGAGCATGAGCTAAGCATAGCTGGAAGACTCTGAGACTACTCCAGAGTCTATTTCCCTCCCAGGACCACATGGCTGCCAGTTGTGTGAAAAGTGATTCTGGTCAGCTTAGAGAATGAACTTATAGTTTCTGAGGGGAAGGATGAGGGAAGTGGATAGTTAGGGAGTTTGGGAAGGTCAGGTACACGCTGCCCTATTTACAATGGATAGCCAACAAGGTCCCACCGTATAGCACATGGAACTCTGCTCAACGTCACGTGGCAACCTGGATGGGAGGGGAGTTTGGGGGAGAATGGATACATGTGTATGTATGGCTGAGTCCCACCTCTGCTCACCTGAAACTATCGTAATATTGTTAATTGGCTATACTTCAATACAAAATAAATATTTCAAAAGGAAACTAGAATGGATAACCAACAAGCACCTACTGTATTGCACAGGGAACTCGGCGCAACGTTCTGTAGCTGCCTGAATGGGAGGGGACTTTGGGGGAGAATGGATACCTGTATACCTTTGGCTGAGTCCTTTTGCTGTCCACCTGAAACTATCGCAACATTGTTAACGGGCTATACTCCAGTATAAAATAAAAAGTTTAAAAAAATAAAAGCAAAAAAAGTGAAGAAAATGACTCTGGTCAAAATGTTCCTTTTTCATGTGTGCCAACAACACACTTAGGGAAGCGTTCATACTTAGCCCCTGAGCATCCCTTGGTGCTCTGCAAGTGTGTACACTTAGACACACACACACAGCAGCACACGTACAGATGTGAAGCCTGCAGAATTTTTCTATTCATTCCCACATATCCCTGAGCCCAAAGGACATTCACTCCATCCCAAGAAGTGGCCCATGGCTACCTTTAATGTGTGACTTTGAGCACAGCTGTTCCAATCTTAAGAAAGAGAATTTCCTTTACAAAAACAGAATTTTGAACTGGGGAGGATGCCTGGTCATAGACGGCAGATGCTTTCGTCATCACAGTCACTGGTGACAGGGTGCTGTTCAGAAGGTAATGGAAATTCCCCACCCACTGACAGTGGAGGAACTGGGGAATCTTGCTGTTTTTCATCCCTTGACCCCCAGCCCACACGCACACACACACAAACATCCCCACGGGCAGAGCCTAAGGCTCCAGATTGCTTGAAGGCAAAGCAGCAGTAGGATAATTCAAGGAGGAGTGGACAGAGGATCCAGCAGTGGAGTTTGAGTTCTAGTTCAGCTGTTGAATATCCATGAAAATGCATTATGTTCCCTTTTTCTGTTTAAAAATTATACCTGTTCATTATAAAAAGTATTAAATGATAACCCAGAAAGATGTTGTGTACTTAAAAAGTTCAGTTCAGTTCAGTTCAGTCGCTCAGTTGTGTCTGAAAGTATTAATAACCTAAAGTTGAGAGTTATGTTTTACTCAGTAAGAATTTCTTAGGACTTAAGTTGAGGAGACAGTGTCTCAAGCAATCCTGAGAGAATAGCTCAGAGGAACCAAGGGGAGGAGCCAGGTTATATAGAAGTTTTACAACAAAGGGCAGGTAATCTGAATGTCAAAAGATGATTGTTAATTAAATAAAACCAAATACCCCAAGTTCCCTAAACACGTTCCTTTGATATACATCTCAGCTATCTGGGGCCATTATCCTGTGTTCTCACATCTGGAGTTCCCTCAGGGCTCAGCATGCGGCATGGCTGCAGCCTGTGGCAGCTAACTGGCAGGTACTGTTCCTTCCTGAGTTCCCTCAGGGCTCACCAGCTCACCGTGGGTAGTGGCTGCAATTGCTGATGACTGATAAACAAGGATATCCTTATTTACTGATAAGTGAAAGAAAGTGAAAGTGAAGTCGCTCAGTCGTGTCCGACTCTTTGCAACCCCGTGGACTGCAACCTACCAGGCTCCTCTGTCGGTGGGATTTTCCAGGCAAGAGTACTGGAGTGGGGTGCCATATCCTTCTCCAGGGGATCTTCCCGACCTACGGATCGAACCCAGGTCTCCCGTGTTGTAAGCAGACGCTTTACCGTCTGAGCCACCAGGGAAGTGCAAAAGTGAAAGTGAAAGTGAGTAAGGCAGGAACTATCCCATTTCTCAATAGAAAGCATAAAATAAAAACGGCCCAATTTTCCACCAGCCCCAGAAAGAAAACCAGAGTCTGATATGAACAATCCAATGGGCATACTTTTGAAAATACCTCTGGGCAGCTCTCTCCATGGTCCATGTATATGCGCACAGCACTTACATGCCACTTTACATGCACGGAATCCTGACTTGCATGCTATTTTATAATATGCTTTTTTAACTTAATATATGTTGTAGGTGATTTACTCAGTCAACACATATAGTTCTAGGTTGAATTATGTTCACTGTCATATTGTTTCAATGTATAACCATTTATTTGACTAAAACTGTAGATGACCATTTTGGTTGTTCCCATTCTTTCTACTACAAGTCAGTCAATGATGAAAATCCTCTCATCTATATCTTTTCACAATTATCAAACATCTTCTTAGAACAGAATTCTAGAAAAGGAATTTCTACATGAAATGGCATGCTTATAAAATTTTACAGTAAACATTGTCAAACTGCCCTCCAGAAATTTGACCTGATTTATACTCCCACTAACTGTTGCATGGTAATTACCTTTTAATTGTGGTGCCATCAACATTGAGTGACATCATTTCTCTTTGGTCATGCAGCTCGTGGGATCTTAGTTCCCCAACCAGGGATCGAACCCATACCCCCTGTACTGGAAGCTCAGAGTCCTAACCACTGGACCACCAGGAAGTCCCAAGTAATGTCAGCTTTCAATCTTTACCAATTTGATAGAAAGAAATGGCATCTCAGTTTTGCTTTTGTTTGCACTCTATCACTAGTGAGGTTGGCATCTTTAAATATAATCATTGACTTCTTTTCTGGTGGTTGCTAAATTATCAGCATTATGTACTCAACCTTTTCTTCTATTAGGTTGTTTACCTTGTCTTTTTAATTTATACAAACTGCATTGGGTATGTTAATCAGTTCAGTTCAGTCGCTCAGTCGCGTCCAACTCTGTGATCCCATGAATCACAGCACGCCAGGCCTCCCTGTCCATCACCAACTCCCAGAGTTCACCCAAACTCATGTCCATCGAGTCGGTGATGCCATCCAGCCATCTCATCCTCTGTCGTTCCCTTCTCCTCCTGCCCCCAATCCCTCCCAGCATCAGAGTCTTTTCCAATGAGTCAACTGTTCGCATGAGGTGGCCAAAGTACTGGAGTTTCAGCTTTAGCATCATTCCTTCCAAAGAAATCCCAGAGCTGATCTCCTTTAGGATGGACTGGTTGGATCTCCTTGCAGTCCAAGGGACTCTCAAGAGTCTTCTCCAACACCACAGTTCAAACGCATCAATTCTTCGGCGCTCAGCCTTCTTCACAGTCCCACTCTCACATCCATACAAGACCACTGGAAAAACCACAGCCTTGACTAGACAAACCTTTGTTGGCAAAGTAATGTCTCTGCTTTTGAATATGCTGTCTAGGTTGGTCAAAACTTTCCTTCCAAGGAGTAAGCGTCTTTTTGATTTCATGGCTGCAATGAGCATCTGGTATGTTAATGATATGTCCTATTATAAATATTTCTCCTAATTTGTGTCTGCCTTTTTTAAGCTTTGCATAAGGTATTTTTTGGCTCACATTTAATGTGGCCCAATTCAATGTTCTCATTTATAGCTTCAATATTTCATGTCTTCCCTTATCTCAACCTAAAAATAGCCCATTGGATGTTTGTGTCTGACAATTAGATGGATCCAGGTTCTCAAGTCAGAAATCTGTGTTTCACTTGGTAACTTACACTCACGCTAGTCTTTGTTCCTCGGCAGCTTTCCGTTCCTGTTCCTGAATTCTCTTCATGGTGCTAGGGGATCGTGGGCAGCCTCTCTCTCCCCGTCACCATGGCTGCAGCTCTCCATCAGCGCTCGGCCAGGCCAATGCCAGGCTCGGGTTACCAGCTACGGGCCAGAACTGACTTGCACATGATCACAGAAAATAAACATCAGTTATCACAGCAACAGCTGCTGTGGCCCAGCTTCCAAGACCTCCTTCTCACTTGGGTCCACTCATCTTGAATTGGGTTCATATGCTGAGCTCAAGCTAATGTTGGTGACGGCGTCTGAAAAGTCAGCTTCTCCTGGGACCTCAGAGTGCTCATGGTGGTTGCTTGTTTCTTCCTCTATGATTTCATCTGTCTGAGACCCAAGCTTTGAATCCCACTACACAAAGCTAAGGAGTGGCTAGAGATACAAGGTGATTCAGATTCAATCGGGGGTCAGCGATGACTCACTAAACATGAATTTCACCTGGAGATTTCTTAGTGCTGCAGAGCAAAGGTTCTCTGAGGTCATGGGAAGCCATTATTAGGAACGAATGCCCCGTGCTGTGCATGGCAGCATCACCTTTCTCGTAAGAGGGAACTGTAAGGACTTCCTGAATGATGAAAGCATGAATAATGCAGGAATGAATGATGGTGTCTCCCAAGCTACACTACACGATTGCTACATAAGGGCTTAAATTTGATACTGGAGCCGGTCATGATACAGGAATGCAAAGGATTCTAGTTTCTTCTTAAGAGAGGGTTGTTTTAAATGCCTTTGAGATGGACATCTGGTCCCACTATTTCATGACAAATAGAAGGAAAAAGTGGAAGCACTGACAGATTTTATTTTCCTGGGCTCCAAAATCACTGTGGACAGTGACTATAGCCATGAAATTAAAAGACACTTGCTCTTTGGAAGGAATGGTACGACAAACCTAAACAGCATATTAAAAAGCAGAAACATCACTTTGCCAATAAAGTCCGTACAGTCAAAGATATGATTTTTCCTAGTCATGTACAGATGTGAAAGTTGGACCATAAAGAAGGCTGGGTACCGAAGAATTGATGCTTTCTAATTATGGTGCTGGAGAAGACTCGGGCTCGGGCATGTGGCCCTGGTGGTATGGCGGGGGCAGGGGTGAGGGTGGATCTAAGCGAGGAGACCCAGAGCCAGCATCCCGGTCCTCCCTCTCATCATGGACCAACACAGACATGATGTGGGGAGTGAGGACCAAGAATTCCTGGGAGTCTATTCATCTCCCCACTGACCTGGCAGGTGGCAGGAGACCAGGCCTTCCCCCCACATCTTCTGCTTTAGCTCTTCTCAGAAACACCTGGATGATAGTAAATAATACACATTTACCGAGTTATTTTGCAGATGTGAAAAACCACCCTCTCCACCAAATGGACTTCCCTGGTAGCTCAGCTGGTAAAGTATCCACCCACAATGCGGGAGACCTGGGTTCGATCCCTGGGTTGGAAAGATCCCCTGGAAAAGAAAAAGGCTGCCCACTCCAGTATTCTGGCCTGGAGAATTCCATGGACTGTATAGTCCATGGGGTTGCAAAGAGTTGGGCACAACTGAGAGACTTTCACTTTCACTTTCCACCAAATGAGATATTAACCAGTTGACAATCTTGAGCACACAACCCCAGGCCTCCTGGAGCCTAAGGACTGATGGTGTTCATCCCTCTGACACCAAGGGCTGCCACACCATCAGTCAATCAGAGGATTGTGCACGAGCTGATCACACACCCTGAGACCCACCTCCGTCACCTGCTTTTAAAAGTGTTTTGCTGAAATCCTTTGGGGAGCTTGGGGCTTCTGGCCCCTGAGCCACACTTCTTGCTAGGCCATGCAGTAAACCTGCTCTAAACTCTGAGGTTTTGGTTTGTTTGGTCTCACTGTTCGTTGTGCACAGAAACTTGCGTTAACATTCCCTCAGTGCTGTTGCAGACTTCAAGTTAGGGAAATATCCACAAAACACCCACTCTTCTGACATTTCTCCCAACTGAGGCACAGAGGCCAGCCAGACTTTTGGGATTCTTAAGTTGTGCTTCTGTGTATTTATTCTAAAATAGCGTACAAGGTGACTTAAGAAAGCAAATTGTTACCTGTGCCACCCACCATCCATCAACCCATACATGGATGTTAGAAAACAAAATTCAGATATTAGAAAACAAAATTTGAAGATCTTACTGGCTTTACCCAACAACTGGTGAATCCCAGTAGCTAGAAGTGTGCCCCAGGGAGTTTTAATAAATGGAAGGTTACTATGGGTAGAGGGAGGGTGGGGCAAGGAAATCAGTACCAAAAACAGAGCTGTTTCAGGCCAGGTCACCTCCCCTTAAGGGGACAGGCAGGGGTCTTACTGTGCAAATGACTGCATTCTAGGGCTGACGAGGAAGTTTCAGATTGTCTGTTTAAAGGTTACGTTTCTGGGAAAGGTTAAAATTGCAGTTTTAATCTTAATTGCTGTCCTGGAGGCAAATGACCTCATCCTGGAGGCAAAGGGATCCTATGGTTTCTTTCTAACAGGATCAACAGAATGTGTATATACATGCAGTGAAATATTGCTACTGCTAAGTCGCTTCAGTCATGTCTGACTCTGTGCGACCCCATAGACAGCAGCCCACCAGGCTCCCCCATCCCTGGGATTCTCCAGGCAAGAACACTGGAGTAGGTTGCCATTTCCTTCTCCAGTGCATGAAAGTGAAAAGTGAAAGTGAAGTCGCTCAGTCGTGCAGGCCTCTTCGCAACCCCGTGGACTGCAGACTACCAGGCTCCTCCCTCCATAGGATTTTCCAGGCAAGAGCAGTGGAGTGCTGCTGCTGCTGCTGGGGTGCCATTTATTATTCAGCCTTAAAAAGGAGGGAGGGACTTCACTTTTGGTCCATGGTTAGGACGTCACCTTCCAGCACAAGGAGCATGGTTTTGATCCCCAGGTCCAGGAGCTAAGATCCAGCATACCTGGTGGCCAAAAAAAACCCAAAACATAAAACAGAAACAATATTGTAACAAACTCACTTAAGAGTTTAAAAAATTTTTTTTAATCATAAAAAAGGAAAGGAAACTCTTGACACCTGCTAAAACATGATGAACACTGGAGATGCTGTGCTACCTGATGAGAGCCAGTGTGAATGAACAGTTACACATATGTGCAGACTATATGGTGGCCAGTTTATGGCCAGACCACCTAAAGCCCTTAGAATTTCTAAGAGAAAGGAACAAAAGAGTCATCTTTTGTTATAATATTTGGGTTTTGTCCCAGGTCCTAAAATAGCTCCAGAGGATAAAGGCGAAAACTAGGTCCTGATGTTCACAACAAGCCTCTTTCAACCAAACCTAAATTTCTGTCTGTGAGGTGACTTTCTGGAAAGCCCCTAAGGATGCGGGCTGCTTGTTGCCAAAGGAACCAGTCCTGTGATTAGATTTTGGCACTTTCAGTCCTACTCCTGACCTCAGAGAAGGAGAGATTGAGTTTCTCTCTCCTGAAGTCATTGACTTAATCGATTGCACTTGTAATAAAGCCTCCAGAAAACCCACAGCTTCTTCCATCAATTAAAAATCCATTTTACTTCTCAGAGGGAGGGGGTTCAGAGAACACAGAGGTTCTTCGCCTCCTCTAAACGCGGAGGTAAAGAATGGATTCTTTACTACCACACCATCTGATTGTGTGTTATGTATATTCTACTGCAATAAAAATCCTCGCATTTTAAAATGTATCTACCTGGTGAGAAGAGGAGGGTGGTGCACCTGGGTTACTCACACCGGGTCCATGCCCCCACCCACCCACACCTTCCCCATGTATCTCTTCTCTCTGGCTGTTCCTGAGTTCTGGCCTTTATATTAAACAGATAAACATAAGGAAAGTGTTTGCCATCCTAACAAACCATAGAGCCAAGGGAGGGGGTCATGGGAAAAGTCAGAGGGATGTTGCTGAAACTGGGGTGGCCTTGGGGGCCTGCCCTTCGCCTGTGTGATCTGACGCCACATCCAGCAGGACGGTGTCAGAACAGACATGACTCGTAGGACACTCAGCTGGTATCCACAGAGCACTGGAGAACTGGTTGATTAGGGCTAAAGAAAACACATTTGGTGCCAGAAGTGAAATGCGAGAGCATAAAGGGGAAACAGTTTTGTTCCCTTTAGCTTGGTGCAAAAGGGCAAATCCTGCATAAAATTCCACTTACCAAGGTACCTAAGGAGAATGCTGGTTGCCAGGGGCTGGGAGGAGGAGGGAAGAGGGAGTTAATAGGTGCAGAGTTTCTGTTAAGAAAGGTGGCCAGTTATGAGGCTGGGTCATGGGGAAGGCTGCACAGTGACATGAATGTACTTAATGCCACTGAGCTGTCCATTTAAAATGGTTAGACTGGTTGATTGTATGCTATGTACCTGCTCAGTCACTCAGTGGAGTCTGACTCTTTGCCGCCCCGTGGACTGTAATTCACCAGGCTCCTCTGTGCATGGGATTCTCCAGGCAAGAATACTGGAGCGGGTTGCCATTTCCTACCCCAGGGAATCTTCTCAACCCAGGGATCAAACCCTCATGTCCTGCATTGCCTGGAAGATTCTTTATCACCACGCCACCTGATTGTGTGCTATGTAGGTTCTACTGCAATAAAAAGACTCCCATTTTAAAATGTATCTACCCTGTGATTTTTTTTTTTAATCTTTATTGGATTTGTTACACTATTGCTTCTGTTTTACCTTTCGGTTTTTTGGCTTCAAGACGTGGGATCTTAACTCAGGAATCGAACCTGCACCCGTTGCTGTAGAGGGTGAGGTGTTAAGCCCTGGACCACCAGGGAAGCCCCACCTTGTGGCTTTCCCGCTGAACGTATACAAGCCCATAGTCCCAGGCATTTAGGACATTCTGAAATGACTCTGCAGGTGCAGTGTGTCATGAGGACTGCACTTTGTGTGACTCCTGAAACGCTCTTGCTTACAATCAGGCGGGCACTCTGGCCATTTGCAGTCAGGCAATGCTCCACTGGTCCCGAGGAAGGCGGGCCTGCCCAGGTCCACGCCGATGGAGCTGCCATCAGAATGGTGAGGCACACAGACGTGCTAAACGCCGCAGTCCCCGGGGGAAGGAATGAGGCGTGCCTCTCCTCTGATGCAGCAGGAAGCATGAGGTGAGTGAGTGCTTCCTCTCTCTGCTCTTCAGTTTCAGCTTTTATGAACGTGGGAGAGAGCAGAACTGAGGGGCAGGCCTGGGAGGTGGGAGGGAGCCCCACCTGCAGAGGGTCTCCTCTCTCTCTGTCTTCTCCATTTTATCACTGGTCTGGCTTCAAATGTCACCCACTTGGGGACAGCAAATGGCACTCAAGCAGACGGAGAGTTTCCAGGAACTCTGTGAGCCCGCTGCTGGTGGAGGCCCCTCTCTCTCTGGGGCTGAGCTGGGCTTGCTTGTAGACCCTCAGTCTCCTGCAGCTCAGAGGTCCCCTCACCGCCTCAGAGGAAGATGAGGCAGGTGAAGGGTGAGCGCCTACAGTCAGAACACTGGCATTTCCCCAGGCTTCCCCTGGAGGGGAGGGATGGGCAGCCTGGCTTTCACCAGCAGGACCGTGAGGCTCATGGACATGGCTCCACGACATGGATAGCGCCTGGTGTGTGGCGAGAGCACGTGAAGTGGCAGGCGGCGTTGTACATCTTGGGCTAGAAACCCAGCTGTTCAGGAAATATTGCTTTATTTCCCATAAAGCAATTTAACGAGGACCTGGGGCACCCACTCCCACAACACAATAGGAAGTTCTCCCACAGAGGCTCTGAGTTCTTTTCTGACCTTTGCTGCTCCAGAGCCTGCAGGCCTGTGTGGTCCTGAGTTGTGGGTGAGGCAGTCCATTCTTGGACTCGCGCTCCTGACCACACCCCAGCTGTTCCTTCATTCACAGCCCCATGGGCTGGGGGACAGGGGACTCCCCTCTCTATCTGCTAAGGAAGATACTTTCTGTGCCTGTCTGGGTCCAGGCTGCAGAGAGGCTGCACCTGATCCAGGTAACTGGAGGAGTGAAAGTTAAAGTGTAGTTCTCAGTTGTGTCGGCCTCCTTGCCATGCCTACCAGGCTCCTCTATCCATGGGATTTTCCAGGCAAGAATACTGGAGTAGGTTGCCATTCTCTTCTCCAGGGATTCTTCCCCTCTCTGCGACTGAACCTGCCTTGTTGCAATGCAGGCAGATTCTTTACTGTCTGAGCCATCTGGGAAGCCAAATGTTCTTTCTCCAAAGGTGTGGGTGGCGAGAGAAACCAGTAAGGGTGGTTGAGGATCTTGGAGCTGGTGGCTGTGGAAGTCTTCACACTCTCAGCCTTCAGAGTTCATGAAAAGGGACTGGCACCAGAGCCCGGAGAGGGGCCCAAGGGTGCTGTGGGCGTCCCCAGATGGACAGAGCCAATCACGGGACCTGACCTCACTCTCCCGTCTTCTGCTCTCCGCTGGTCCCATCCACCGGCCAAACCCAACCAAAAGCCAGAGAACAAAGGCAGAGGAGAAGCGTAGGCAGAGAATCACAGCACTGCTATCAGCAAGGTGGACTGTTGTGGATGAAGATGGTAAGAGCAGATTTGACAGGGCCTTTTAGAGGAGAAAGGCTGGCACAGTGGTAAAGAAACCGCCTGCACTGCAGGAGACACAGGTTCTATCCCTGGGTCAGGAAGATCCTCTGGAGGAGGAAATGGCAACCAGTATTCTTGTCTGAGGAATCCCATGGACAGAGGAGCCTGGAGGGTTTCAGTCCATAGGATCACAAAGAGACACGACTGAGTGACTGAGCCAGAGCTTAGAGGAGAGGACATCAGAGTCCACAGTATGCACAGTTGGAGGAATGATGCCTTCTGCCTTGGGTAGCATTTTGTGTGCCATTGGAGTGTGGCTTGCAGCAGAGTGATGGATCAAACCCAGGGTTCTTAAATGAGGAGCGCTTAGCCCTGTCCCGGACACACCTGAGATTTCTTCCTGCATTTTCAGTAGCGACCAGGACCCCGAGACCTCGCCATCACTGACTTAGCTTCCCCACTCTGTAATTTGGTTCATTTCAACACCCAGACTAGCACAGCAGAAGCCAAGTGCAAAAGGAGAGATGCCTGGATTTTCTCACTCCCAACAAATGCTGATGCTGTTTTTCGAGTTGAAATTTTCCAGAGCTGTTTCCAGCCATATTTATACTACTGAACAGTGACGCAGCCATTCCTGCCTGTTTCTTGTTCTGGGAAGTGCGGAAGGAATGTTTATAGAGAGATTTCAGCCCTAGAGCTTGGAGCAGACAAGGACACACAGCAAATGCCGGGCTTGTCCTCATGGCTCCCTCAGCAGGAGATGAGCTTCATCAGGCGCCCCTGCATGGCCCAGCTCAGGAGCTGACGCTATTCCTCCCCTCCTCCGTGAAGCTGCTCTCTGCGCCCGCCAGCCTCATCACTAGGCTCCCCTCCTCATGCCCTCTGCCTGTCCTTCTCTGGCTGCCTGGTTAGCTCATCTTCCATCATCTTGAAATCCACTAATTCAACCAGGGAAAATCTGTCTGGGGCAGAAGAGACAAGCTCCGTCTCACTAGGGGCATGGGCATCAGGCCCCGCGCTTTCCCACCCCAAGAGGCTAAGGAGAAAAAGGCCGTTCCAGCAGCAGTCAGGCTGGGTGGGCCCCAGTAACCTCCAGCCCCAGCAGTAGGGCCCCCTGGCTGCACTCAGGCAGCTGATGGAGGTGCCCATGCCACTTATGAAACTCAGCCCTGGCAAGTTCCAGGAGCAACCAGGGCCACAACAGGGTGACAGCTGCCCACCCTGGAGCAGCGATCCCATGGAAAGGTGACGCTGGTGGCCCAGCAGGACACGGCCTCGACCTTGGCCAGAAGAGAAAGAGCCCCCAGGTTCAAGGTGAGAGGCTCGGGCTGTGACAACAGCGCCCAAGAGATCCTTGAGAGCCTCAAGGTGAGGGCTGAGGCCCCAGACCTACCACAGTGCTCGACACATGGAAAAAGCTCAACGAATATTTTTTTTTTAATGAATAGCACAGATGAATGAACAAGGAGATCTCATGACCTCATGGGCAGAGGGCCCGACAGCCAAAATGCTGGCAGTGCAGGTGACCAGGGACAAAGTCCCGGAAGTCCTGGGATGAGGGTCTCCACCCATGCCCCTCCCGTCTTGGTCCCCGGGGCAGGGCAGCAGGGGGCAGGGCTCAATACACAGATAACGGATGAATCAGAGTGTTTGTTCCAGACTGAGGTGTCCTTCAGTTTTGGTCCCTGAGTTTTTGAAAACTGGACCAAGAAAGGCCAGTCAGCCTTTCTCTGTGATGTTATGGAAGTGAGGTGGCACCTCGTCTGCATTCAGTGCGCCTCCCTGTACCCCAGTCCTGGCCACACCCCAGCATCCTGGGCCACAGCCCCCACATGTGTCTGCTCCAGGGGACAGAGTCTGTCCCAGCCCACCTCTCTCCCTTCACGGCCAGGTGCCCCCGAGAGGAGGGAGCCAGCACTGGGTGCTGCCGAGCACGTCCTGGAACTCAGGGAAGAGACTTAAACCAGCCCTTATGGAGGACCCATGCTCCGTGGGCACCTCAGGTCTGCTTCCTCCAAGACAGGCCCCCTTCACTCCTACCCTGCTCTGATCTCTTCTCATGTTTGGGAAAATGGCCTGAGACTGGAGGCACCCCTTCTCATCTGAACCCATGAGTAGCCCTGAAGTCAGAGGCAGGTAGGCTTTAGAGGGACTGTCCAAGCGGGACTTGGGCTTGAAACAGTCTGGAGGGTTGCTCAGCCTCCAGATTTTGGCCCTGGGGAAATCTGTATAGGCCTCCTCCTGTACCAGTGACTTGACACGGAGGTTTTGGTTTTTGTTTTTGTTTGCTTCGCTGGGTCTTAGTTGTGGCATGCAGGGTCTAGTTCCCTGACCAGGGATCAAACCCAGGTCCCCTGCATTGGGAGTCTGGAGTCTTAGCCACTGGCTACTGCTGCTAAGTCACTTCAGTTGTGTCCGACTCTGTGTGACCCCATGGACTGTAGCCTACCAGGCTCCCCCATCCCTGGGATTCTCCAGGCAAGAACACTGGAGTGGGTTGCCATTTCCTTCTCCAATGCATGAAAGTAAAAAGTGAAAGTGAAGTCGCTCAGTCGTGTCCGACTCTTAGTGACCCCATAGACTGCAGCCTACCAGGCTCCTCCATCCATGGGATTTTCCAGGCAAGAGTACTGGAGTGGGGTGCCATTGCCTTCTCCACTGGACAACCAGGCAAGTTCCTCAACATAGCTCTTTGAAACCACCCATTCTGTGCCTGAGGGCTTCCCAGGTGGTGCTAGTGGTAAAAAATAATAAAAAATAAAACAACCTGCCTGCCAGTGCGGGAGATGCAGGTTCACTCACTGTGTCCGGAAGACTCCCTGGAGGAGGAGATGGCAACCCACTCCAGTATTCTTATCTGGAGAATTCCACGGACAAAGAAGCCTGGCGAGCTACAGTCGGTGGGGTCCCAAAGAGACGGATGTGACTGAAGTGACTTAGGATAGCACACAGCACACTCTGTGCCTTAGACCAGGGCCTGTTTATAGAGGGGGCAGACCTGCTCCGCTCTGGTCTCTGCAGCTAGAAAAGAAAGTTTCAGAGGGTGGAGCCCCTCTGTACCACGATCCCTGGAGCCCAGGGGGAGGGGAAGTCCCTTACCATTACACATGAAGGAATCTTTGGGCCTAGAAAGGAAAACAACAGTCTCAAAGGCCCTTGCTGAATCATCTAACTTCGGAGAAAACAAAACAGAACTTTAGGTCCCGCCTTGATGCTCCAAGCCGGTTGCATCTATCTGGGACTTATCACCCCCTGTCCAGAACCCTTCCACCCCCTACACCTTCCCAGAAGACTTATCACCCCCTGCCCAACTACAAATGCCATCTTAACTAAAGAATACCCAAAACATTCCACCTGATTAATGTTTCCCTTATCGCTTCCACAAACCTCCCTAAAAGTATGGAGCCTCCCTGATCCCTCTCTGCGCTCAGCCTGGTCATTAGGCCGACTGTCACTCCTCCTGGCCTGAATAAAGGTAACCTACTTCTGTTGAGGTCGTCTTTCCTCTTTCTGCCTCAGCCCGAACTATACCTGACAACACACAGCAGTGAAATGTGCTCTACCCACACAGGTGTGGAGATCAAATGTATAAAAGAGGAAGTTGTCATCAGGCATAAAAGTCCTACAAATAAAAGGCACAAGGTGCCTTCGTCCTGTCCTGACAGAGCATGAGTGCAGATGTTAAGTCAGATGGTGCGACCTGGGCTATGGGTGTTCTCTATCACCCCCGTTACATACACGCTCTTACATTCCAACTGCTCTTTCTCTTAGTGTTTTTGTTTTCTTTCCTCCCTCCTGCTGACTTACCTACCTTGACCTTGGTGGGAGCTCTGGGGGCCCTCTCAATCTTGCTACATCACCTGGTCGGCATCAACATGAAGAAGGGCTGCTGAGTGCTATGGAGGTCTTTCCAGAGGCTGGGGAGACCCTGAGGAATTCCATAATTCTAAAATAAATGTGGTTCCTTAATGCAGGGGTGCAGCAAGCTCTCTTCTCATTCTCAGAAATTTAGATTTTAAAGGAAGTTAAAGTTCTTATTATGAAAGTGATATGAGAGCATTGTAAACAATTTAGAGATGGTGCATAAGCCAAAGAAGAAAGTAAAATCAGTCATAATTCCACCATCCAGACGTAGCATGTTTTCTCATCCAGTGGACATCCTTTCAGAGGTGGGTGGACAAGTGAATGCAGTCTGTTACAGCAAATACCCCATGTTCCCCTTCAAGGGGCTGCTTGCTTCGTACCGGTGAGCGTATGCTGTTTCTACATCATTAAACCCTCTTCCATAACCTGGCTGAAGTTTGCCATGTGTTTCCTGTATGGACTTACTTTTCCTTGTATAACCAGCCCTCTGTTTTTAGTGATTGAGGCTGCTTCCAGCTTTTCCCAATTATGAAATGAACTGCAAGAAATGTCCCCTTAGGACTCTCCTGGCAGTCCAGCAATTAAGATACATGCTTTCCAATGAAGGAAGTGCAAGTTTGATCCCTAATAAGGCGGGGCTAAGGTACCACATGTCTTGCAGCCAAAAAAACAAAACATAAAACAGAAGCAATATTGTAACGAATTCAACAAAGACTTTAAAATGTGTGTGCTTGCATGCTAAGTCACTTCAGTCATGTCCTCCTTTGTACAACCTATGGACTATAGCCCACCAGCCTCCTCTGTTCATGGTTTTTCCAGGCAAGAATACTGGAGTGGGCTGCAATGCCCTCCTCCAGTGAATCTTCCCCACCCAGGGATTGAACCCTAGTCTCCTGCATTTCCTGCACAGGAAAATTCTTTACTACGAGTACCACCTGAGAAACTTAACTTTAAAAATGTCCCACATCAAAAAATATTTTTAAAAGAAAGAAATGTCCTCTTCGCTGCGTCTCTGTTCACATCCATGGCTCCCTTCTGAGACTCCCAGACCTGGGAACCCTGCCCTCACACAGTCCCTGGATGAAATGCTTTTAGGAAGAAATTCAGTGAGTAAGACATTTAGGGATGAACCAGACATGGCTGCTCTCCCCATTTAATCTTCTCCCTTCTCTTCCAGCATATTATTTTGAAAGACTCTCGTAAGATTTCATTTTCTTTAGAGAAAATGACTCGAGGCTCCATTAGCCTGGGGTGGAGAGGATGGGGCCAGGATATTCTGTAAATGTATCCAAGCTTCCCGGATGCCCAGGATTGATTAGACCTATCCCTGGTCTTCCCAGAATCTTCACCCAAACAAACGCCCTTAAAGCTAGGGATGGAGTGGCAGGGGGATAGGGAATGATCAGCTGAAAATCTGTGGGGACCACAGAGGGCTGTGTGTGCTGGGGAGCTGCCTCTGGCTCCTGGGTCTCAGCGGCAGCCCCCTAGCCCCAGCGGCTCACTGCCTGGGGGCCTTGGAGGCTCTGCCGCTTTTTGGACGGTGGGCGGGGGGGGGGGGGGG